>NC_047587.1:11899500-12223000 GCF_011004845.1 Esox lucius
TGCCATGATAAAGAGGTTATCAGTGTTATTCACTTCACCTGTCAGTGGTCATAATCTTATGGCTGATTGATGTATATACTGTATAGGTATACTGAGTGTTTGGTTAAGAGATGGAGTTGACATTTTGTCGGTGTAAGGAATACAAGGAGAGCAAAATACAAGTTTCATGCGCAAAGCACAGCTGTATTTTATTTAGCGACTCAGCCAGAATGGAGCAGCCAGGTAGGTACGTAAATTCCTTAAGCAGAAAGTCCCAACACGTAAATCCAAACTGTAAACTGGCACCAGTTCAAATGGGTCAGGCAGAAGGGGAATCCACAAAACAGGCACAAGTCCATAAACAGAATCCATGCTACAGTACTGGCTATAGGGCAGGCTGGCTATAGACAAAATCTAAGGTAAAGGCTAAACAGGTTGGTACACAAGATATAACAAAGAATAATATGTCAAACACGAATGGCTTAGTAATGTAGAGAAAACAATACCTCACACTTGAAAAGACAAACTGAAATTAACTATATAGAGTAAACTAAAGGGCATACAGGTGAAAACAATCAAGATCAATGAAAATCAAACTAAGCTTAGAAATATAGCATTCTAGAACAAAAACAAAAAACACAACAAACCAAACAAAAAACTGAACCTTGCAGCTGTGATAAATAAATTACATTTGCTTACTTGAATTGAAGTCCATCAAAGATTGTAAGCCCCTTTGACCACCCTGCTTTCAATCAATAACATTTTCATAAAGCATCAGTAGTTGTTACAAAGTACATTCACAGATACTCAGCCTTCAATCCAAAGAGCAAGTAACAACAGAGTTGATGCACAAGGGCTAGGAAAACTCCCTAGCAGGGTAAAAGTTCAGGAAGAAACCTAGAGAGGAACGAGGCCCTGAAGGGTGGCCTATTGTCTTTTTGCTGTGCCGGGTGAAGATTATAAGAATACATTACTTTTTGGGGTCAGGTAGATTTTTTTGCATGTTCAGATTATAAGCAGGCCAATAAATGCCTGTGGGCTGTGTCCAGAGTCTTAAAACAGAATCCAAGTCAGCTATATTACCAGGTGGACAAGGACAGCGACAACGAGGTGGGGTGTGGGCAGTGGGAGCTGGGCTCATCAGGCAGAAACTTGATCTGCAACCCAACCAGAGGGACTTCAGACAGGGAGTGCCACAAGTCATTTGGGCCAGTCAGTCCTGATGTGCAGCCCAAGGGCCACACCAGGAACGTTAGGGAGAGCATTCCTTGGATTCAAAAGGATACCTGAGCATGCTTTTCAGACTGGCCCATGTCACAAACTAATGCAAAACAAACAAATGGGACTCAAGAAATGACACATTGACCACAGTCCCTCGGCACAATCATATAGCATCTTAAAAATATGGACTGAGACGGGGGTCCAGAGATACTTGGGCCCAATCTGAAGGTAACCCCCCACAGGGCCAACCAGGCAGGCAGTAAGTCCCCAGACTTTGCCAAGCATCAGGCCAAAAGGGACAACAATCAACCGCAACCACCCTGAAAGAGGTCAGAGTATCGCTCACAGAGTTAATTCCCATTGCAAAAAGAACGGAAATAGGGAACAAGAGTAAGCCAGTGACTCTGCCCCCAAATAACACTGAAGAGAGGACATCCCAGTGGCGATGAGGGCCGCCAGGCTAGGATAACAAGGGTGGCTTGTAAATTTCAGTGACTTTCCGTTCACCATCACACCCCTGGCCCAGACTACACCTGATCATAGACCTTGCTGAAGAGATGAGTGTTTAATAGCCACAACGATTGAGACTGAGTCTGCGTCTCACCTTAATTGGCAGATCATTCCACTGTAGTTTTTCTTTGTTTCTTAACAAACTCCAACTGTTTGTAAAAAAATTCTAGGTACAATTAAAAGGCCTGCTTCTTGTGATCTTACTGTATGTATATAGGTGTGAATGACTGGACCAAATCAGAGTGTTGGAGCAAGGCCATGCAAAGCTTTATAGTTGAACAGTAAAACCAGTGCCGGGTCTAAACTTTTGGGGGCCCTAAGCTAAAATGTATTTGGGTCCCCCACTCCCCTAGCAGTCGCCCTAATGTTGCTTATGCCTGGAGCCAGCCCTGATTAAAACCATAGCCTTAACCATTCTAGTTAAGATTCTAGCAGCCTTGTTTAGCACTAATTGAAGTTAATTCTTTGTCTTATCTGCTTGCTATTTCCAAGCCCGGTTTCTATGTACATAAAAGTTACAATGCCATAGAGAGAGAAGGATGTAATTCTTAAACGAAACAGTTATTCAACCCATTATGAAACATGGAAATGAATAACTTCAGAATGAGAATGCAAAGACATGCTTCCTTGTATTCTTCTGGTCCTATGGATTCTATACTAAGTAGGGATAGCATTCCATTCAATGAGGTATGTCATAGCTTAACTTACAAAGCTGGGATTTTTGTATCCTCTGAAATTCAATACAAATTGGTTTAAGGAACGGGATATTTTTTATTTGATGTAGTTTCATTTCCAAGGTCACCCCAGTAAGAAACATATCCGCATTCTAAATTGATTTTTATCTATAGTGCACTAAATGGTGTCACAGTAGTCTAACTAATAGGCAATAGGGTGCTATTTGGGACACTAATTAGGACTGCAAGTGTAATTTATTCTTGAGATGTGGGATATCATACGAGATGTCTGAGGATTACAAAAAAAAACATTTGATAGGATATTTGTCAAAAACATCCAAGTAGCTGTAGCTCAGGTGGAGGAGAATGTCGAGGGTGTTCCTCTGCTTAGTGGTGGATTTATTAGGCAACAAATAGAATAAAATGGAAAGAGCTTCCTGAACCTGTCCAATAAGAAATATTTGTTTCCCTCGCAGAGGGAGAAATTTGTGCCCTTGCTTAATGAACACGACCCCCCCACCCCCACCCCACCCAGTTCTATTTATATGGCTGGAAGAACAGTGAGCCGGAGATGATTAAATAGAGAGCAGTGAAACCCCCACTGTGCTCTGTAGATGACCTCATGAGCTGGCAGCAGCATCAACATACTATCATTGTAGAAGTCTACCGGGTGGCATGGCATCCTGGCAGACAGACAGACAGACACAGCTCTTCCTGAGGTCTGTCCAGGAAACAGGGTGGGCGCTCAATGACCTCTATTCAGTTTCCCTAGGGTCCTGTGTTGTTCGTCCAAACCAACCAATCAAGAAATAGCCGCTACGGTTCCCTGCAAGCCAATCTCATTATTTGAAGAATCTGTCTTCATCCAATCATAATTCTCCTATAATTCCCAATGATTCCATGCCAGCTCGGCACGGTGACCGAGAAACTCACAGTCACACAGGGACATATTATAGTCGGCCTGAAATTAGTCATTCCAAAGTCATCCAGGTTTGATGGCCTATTTCGACAAATACACTGTATTCCTGGGAAGCCATTTCATCCCAGAATAGAAACAAACTTGCCTCATAGAAATCTTTAGACATCCTCTACTGAACATCATCAAATCAATCAAATTTGTAACAGGCACAACACGTGTTGACTAACAGAGAAACATTGGTAAAATGCTTACTTTTCCAAAATACAAATGGAGAAAATGTACTATTAACGGTAGAAACACAGCAAATGTACACAGCGTTGGCAATAAAAAAAATGTAAGCTTTTACAGAGTACCTATTCTAGGATGGCGTGTAGGCTACGGGTTGTTTGGGTTGACTACACGTTTTGTGTATGGCAGAGAAAGCCACTGGCCATTCATACCAAGGAAAGGGCATACGCAGAGACATGATACTTTTTTATTGGGCAACCTTCAACAGTCTTATGTCTTGAGGTTGGAGGATAAGCAAGGTCCAATTAGACTTGAGACACTTGTACCATGATCCATGCCTGCTTTGTGGTAATACGAGTAGCGCATGATGGGCCTATGGTAGCTTGAGGCCAAGGGGTGCGTGCATCTTAGCTGTCCGGATTATTAGATCAACCTTTTTTTACCTGACATTCCAGGACAAATGGAAGACAAAGATTCGCCCTTCCCACTATGAGTAATTGTGGCAAAGAATCATTGTTTGAGCCAAAAATGTGAGGACATATTCCCACTTTTTTGTCAGTGGGGATAGTTTACAGGACAGACTTCTTACTGATGCGTAACAATGTAGTACAATAAACGTAAATGCAATATACATTATTTACCTAGTAAATAAAGCATGCAAAAAGTAGCATAAAAAAGCCAATCGCATGTCAATAATTAGAAACGCATCATTTTAAAAATGACTAGTAAAGTACTTTTGCCTGCCAATAGGCAACATTTAATTTTCGTAGGTTTAAAATATTATAGTATGGCATGTGCTATTTCATGGCTGTGTTCTGTTCATATTCGGATCATATTTTATGATAGCTGTGTGTGGCCTGGAACTACTGTAGTGATTTCATAACATTTTGTTTTAGTTATTGAGTATTTTAACAAGTTCTCATTTACAGCAACAAGCTAGGGCATAGGTGTCAAACCGGCTCCACAGAGGGCGGAGTATCTGCGGGTTTTCGCTCTCAGCTTGTGCTTCATTAGGTCACTAATTAGTTAAGATCTTCCTTCCCCTGGTTCTATTTGGTCTCAATTGGGCAACAATTGAAGGGAAAACCAGCATACACTTGGCCCTCCGTGGAACCGGTTTGACTATTCTGACCTAGGGGGAGAAAACAAAAACCCATTAAGGAACACTGTTTGAGTATTTGGGAGCACTGCAAGTGTGTAGGCCTACACAATAGTACATTCTCTATAAGTTTAATAGATTTTTTATATATATAATAGATTTAAAACAAGTATTTGATACACTGCCGATTTTGCAGGTTATCAAATACTTGTTCTCCCCACTGTAGATTTTCCATAAAAAATCTGCCATTTCCAGCTACAATATTCATTTACAACATTTACAATGTCTACACTATAATTCTGATCAATTCTGTGTTATTTTGATGGACGAAATATGTGCTTTTCTTTCAAAAAGCAAGGAAATTTGTTAGTGACCCCAAACTTACGAACTTACAAACTTACGAACAATGTACATTTCAGATATTTATTATCCCCCCCAAGAGAAGGTCAGGTCTCTAAATTTGCTGATGATGTGTTACTGGGCATCATCTTTTAACTTCACACATGCGCCCCAAAAAACTACCAAGGAGCATAATCGAAATATTATTGGGCAAAAATGCCAGAGTTAAACCAAACCCATTAAAAAGTTGTCCTGATTCACAAATTAACAATGTTTAATTAACATTATCCTAGCTGAAACTACAATCAACCCCCACAGACAGTTTTTTAGGAGTTGCATTGTACAAGTACATGAAAAGAAACTGTTGTATAATTCACAAATAATGTGCAGATGGAGACCCAGTCCCAAGAACAGCCATTAGGGTCTTTAAAACGTATATCATACCCTTGTTTGAATATGCAATTCCAGTCTGGTACTATGTGGCTCTAGGACCAGTAGGGAAGCTCAAAAAAGTTGATAATATTGCATTTAAAAATGTTATAAAGGCTGGGCTGAGTACTTCAAGGGAGAGGATAGCTGTTCTGGGATGGAAATATGTCATAGTTCAGACAGTAACCCATCTCTAAAACCATTTATCCAAGAAGAGCTACAAAACCCCTCCAGAGTTTTGTCTAGTACACCCCTCACTAAAATTTTATAAAATGTTTAGTTTGTGACAGTACATCTGCTTCCCAAATCTTCCCAAGAACCTTTATATCTTGTTAATGTATTATTATGTTTTTTATTTTTCAAAAAGTTTGTTTTACTTAAAGTCATGTTGTAGATGTGAAAACCAGCTGCATTGCTAGGCTCCTTTGTCCAATTATTTGCCAAACCAAATCCTAATCTAACAAGAACTGTCTTCTTTCTTCTTGTTATTAACAAGTGGCTTATCAACAGATAAGCTGTTTATTGAACATTTGTTGGTTGTATTATTTTCTAAAGAATGTCTACAAATGTAAATTGAGGCTCTGAAAATAAAATGTAACATAATTATGTTATTATACTTTTCTAAATCCTAACACTGAAAATAATTGTGGAAATATATCACAGATACTAACAACCCTTGAGGTGAAGCTATGTTTTACAGGATATAAATACTCAGTAGGCATTAGTGTCCAGGAAACAAAGAATCTACTAGATTTTAAAACTAGGCTTTATAACTGGGCACATTTGAAAGCACACACAGCCGTTCCATTCCATTGATTTCCCCAGAACACTTGTATCAGAGGATAATTTAACAAAATGCATTCAGGCTGTTGGGAACCGTTGGAGAGAAGTGAACGCATGTCACTAAGAGTCAATGTAAGCCTGTGTCAGAGCCCAGGAGCGTTTTACTTTCAGCCTGATTTTAGTCCCATGGCGATAGAGATCTTCCCTCGTAATTGAAATGTGGTTGTGGCTCACAGTGATCGACCATGGCAGGAGATGAAGATTAGTTAGGTGTCTTTCAAGTTGATTAGTTAGTGGCTTCCAGTTAATTTCAAATGTTCATGCAGCAAGGCTTTGTTCTTTGTCTAACCAACGAACAGTGAAAGTAAACATGTTTATGCTCTGCTCTGTGTTCTCAATGGGTTTTAAGGGATTGGCTCGGTTTTCTGACTCCTGGACCTCCTGTGTTACTAGTAAAACACCCATGCATAATTCGGCATAGTAACTATTTGATTTCAATAGGTATCTTGGGCAAATGCATTTTGATATTATGTTATATTGTAATAATAAAGTTTTACATTTGTATTTCATTTTTTATTTTACTGTGATTAATCTCATTAAAAAAAACTGCCTAGAAACTGCATAGGGCAATACAAAGCGTAATGAACATATAATCACATCGTAAAAGCAACAGTTAAAGTCTAGAAAGAAGTGTAGGCCAGCTGATGAATATGTCCTGAGGCCTGTTTTTATAGGCCCGGCAGTTTGAACAGCCTCGAGGCGATCTGGAAGGGCATTCCAAAATTGTGGTCCATGGATGGAACCAGCCCGGAACCCTTTAGCTCCTAGAGGGAGAGTGGATCTGACAGGTCTTATGTCAGTTAGAGCTTTGTCAAGCAATAGTATCATTTCAAAGTCAATTCTTGACTTACATTTATGTTTGGAAGTAGCTCACAGTGTTGTTTTAAATTAGGTGAACAGTGTTTAGAGCAAATGCTCTTAAGCTGCAGAATTTTGGCCAAATGACAGAAAAACGCTATTGTATTTTTATTATTTTTTTATGTGGAATACTGTGATCATTATCTCTCTGGAGTCAGGTAGAATCATGTTGATCTATATAAAGACTCTAGAGTCAGGTAGAATCATGTTGATCTATATAAAGACTCTAGAGTCAGGTAGAATCATGTTGATCTATATAAAGACTCCAGAGTCAGGTAGAATCATGTTGATCTATATAAAGACTCTAGAGTCAGGTAGAATCATGTTGATCTATATAAAGACTCCAGAGTCAGGTAGAATCATGTTGATCTATATAAAGACTCCAGAGTCAGGTAGAATCATGTTGATCTATATAAAGACTACAGAGTCAGGTAGAATCATGTTGATCTATATAAAGACTACAGAGTCAGGTAGAATCATGTTGATCTATATAAAGACTCCAGAGTCAGGTAGAATCATGTTGATCTATATAAAGACTCCAGAGTCACGTAGAGCCTTTATATAAACCAGAGTGACCCCGGACTTATCTACACTGAGTGCACTCCTTTGGACTGGAAGATTTTGGCTTAATATGGAAGAGGGAGCCGTTTGGGATGAGACTGGATGTTTTGAAGGGGGAAGACGTTGTGAGACACCTGAGACCTGTTGACTTTTACTTGATCATCGGAACTCTGATGGCTTCTGCAGAGGGAAAACCAGTTCCAGTAACCCGGCCTTGCTGTGACCTCATCTCCTAACTCTCACGGAGGGGAGAACTCAGAATTGTTGAAAGAGTTGCGCAGCAATAGAATTTAGAATTTTTGACGATTTATTTTTGTATCCTTGTTTCAGACTGGACTGGTTCTGCTAACTGGCAGGGATGCGTGCTTGAGTTACATCAATGCCGCGCACAAATGACGCGTCACAGTGCAGCACCATTTCATATTCATCCCTTTTTCCACTCCCACTCACTCTCTCACTGTCCACGGACCCATAATGAACAGGAGAGCACTTCAAGCATCGCAGTGGAAAGTCGTAAAAGCATAATTTGGACTTTATGTTTCCAGTTTGAATAGCACTCATCGTTAGTACCACCCTCTTAATTTCATTTGGAAATGGTGATGGTGAAAGGAAAATAGGAGATATAGTAGCTCAACAGGGCCATCTAGTTAATGTTCTCCACATTCAAATCAAATTAAATCCGCCATGTCCACTTCCCTCAGCACGGCGCTACAGCAAACCATCATATACATTTAGACAACAGTTCTTCATGACTCCAGCTACATTTTCTAATTCAATTAACATTTAAGGGAAAGGAGCTTCCTCTCTAATCATGATCGCAGACCTTGGTAATTACGGAGGTACCGCGGCTTGGCTAGAAATTGCAATGCCCAGTATAATCATGAGCCATACAGGCCCGTGAAAGTGCTGAACAGTTTAATGATGAGCCATACAGGCCTGTGAAAGTGCTGAACAGTTTAAAGAGGACGTGGCTGATGAGTGAGATTGTTCCCTCTATCAGCAGGATTAAAGGTTGAGTGGAAATGAGCTGATAGGAGAAGGGTATTAGATAATGACCATCGCTTAGCAGAGGTCTATTCCAAGCGAGATCCTGGCTCTCTCTGATGTGGCTGCTCCAATACAGGAAAAAAACTAATAGGCTATGATTTTTATGCATGAAGACAAATGGATTAGCTGTTAATTAATTACATTATGCACTTTAGTTTACTTGTAGTACAACAATGTGAACCTTGGTTAAATCAAGTTGTGTAGTTTCAGATGTTTACAAACCTTTAAATTGTGATACAGTGTTTACTCACTTTTTATGTGGAATGGACGACCTGATGTTAATTGTTTGTAGTTTTTATATAAACCTGCATGAAAATGCAATCATTTAGAACAAATAATTGAATTTACTTGCATAACTATTTTAGCCTTTGATTGCAGTTAATAACAACCAACAATAGGAAACTGTCAAGTTAACTGTAACAACCAACAACAGGAGCCTGGGTTGTAACCTGTAACAACGAACAGCGGGAACTGGGGTTGTGACCTATAACAACCAACAACGGGAATCAGGGTTGTGACCTATAACAACAAACAACGGGGACATGGGTTGTGACCTATAACAACCAACAACGGGAATCAGGGTTGTGACCTATAACAACAAACAACGGGGACATGGGTTGTATCCCTGACGCTGCTCCCTGAAGATAGTTCCAGTCTTCTGTCTCTCTGACACTTGTTTCTCTCTCTAGTCGTAACATACTGTTGGTTTACAACAGCGTACAACCTCTCCAGTGACAGTTTCTTTTATTAATACCGGGTGTTGGAATCGGTCCCTCCTGAATGTTACCTTGTAGTTCATCCTGGCAGTTTCAATCATTTCTACTCAGTTTCACTTCTTCTCTTTTTTTTTTCTTCATCTCTTATTCCCTGCCCATTATAATATGGAATACCAAGTGCCGTGCGATGCAATGCTTCTGTTCTGTGTGATGGCATGTGTGGGTGTCCCTGGGGAGACAGTGTAGTTGTTGGGTAAAAATCAAAGGTCTCTCTTAACTACACATGCTGATTGTCACCGGGGACCTCACAGAGAGAGAGGAACAGTGGGTGTACAGTATTACAGTTCTCCTCTGGGAAGAAGTGAGTAGCTGAACTTACTCACCTACTTGAAGCTACTTGATCAGTATACAGCACATCAGATTAGCTGTCTAGGCAGACATAGTAATTTTTTATGGCCCACTGTTTTTGTTAATTTTGAGTCTTAATCATGTTTATGACTCATACCTGCTAGAGGTGGTCTATAAAGTAAGCCGTTAAAGGAAAAGGCATTATTCAGTATGTGGTGAGCTCAATAAATGATGCATTTGTTTTACTGTAGAGCATTGCCAATGGGTGTTGATCTTCTTTCTGCTTAAACCAGGTCTGTGAGGAGGCAATGCTCCTCTCCCTTTCTTAGGCATTTGTTGTTTTTGACCATTTTCTCTTCCTGGCCACTTAGCTTGGTGATAATATCCAACATCTTGCAACTGAAAATGCAACACATATGCGTCTGACACCTAAAAGGCGTTTTTATTTCCGATAATATAATGTGTTAGAAACAATTGAAATATTTAAGAGAGTAACAGTTATTCCTGTAAAGATGCCTCAAGCCATGAGATCTTTAGTTCCTTCCTAGGACTTGGGGGATATAAGTGTGGAGGAAGGGCTACATTTTGAAAAATCCCCAACAGAAGACAAAGACTGATAATAGCTATAAAGACAGGCATCCAGAATGTAGGTTATCTGGGGGGAATGTCTTTAAAACATGAAAGTCACAAAGAGAAAACCCCATTCTGTACTAGGTTGCGAGAATAGCTGCATTACTCATGGTCAATGCTTTTTCATCGATTCAGCTCGTCAGCCCATAGGCTATTTTAGTTGAAAACCTCAGCATCAACAGTACACAAATGTATACCAGAGAAGTTGATTTATTCCTGTCTGTGGTGCCGAAATGAGGATTTTTCTGAAAATGCACTTGCAGCTGTCGGTTAATTACTGAACATCCTCTTAAGAATATATTTTAATGATATGACACTAATGTTTTGACTCGATGAAAAATTAACTACTCCCATGTCACATTTCATAGGCGCTAATTAATTGTAAAGAGCTCCATAAACTAGACAGCCACATTTCAACGAGAGATTGATTATTAAGTACTTAATAATCAAGTCGTTTCAACAATTCAATAAAGTTCAGATCAGCTTCAGTCTATACACAGCTAGATGCAAACAAACTGTGATTCAACTTGCTGTCAGGCCTCTAACTTGCTGTCAGGCCAGAAGATGACTAGTTGCCAATGAAGGGATTTGAATGGTTGTTAGCATGTAAACGAACACCGAGCTGTATGTTGACAGCTTCTTATAGAGACAAAGCTAGCCACTACCACCCACGGTGACTTCACAAGGACTTTACAGCAGGGCTTTGCCAAGTTCTTAAACCCTGTTACATGTATTGGGAAATCTCCAGGTAGAATAACAATCTATAGTACCCTAGAACACTATCTACCTCAGAACAAATCTTCCAATTGAAATATCTTGGAGTCTGGAGATTAGGGGGTTTGGTTTTTGTTGACGGCAAATAATGTTAATGCAGTGATGTCATGTTATCAACCTCCACTCATGACCTCAGCTCATGACCTCCACTCATGACCTCAGCTCATGACCTCCACTCATGACCTCAGCTCATGACCTCCACTCATGACCTTGCTAGCACATACTGCAAGTCTGTTCCTAAATAATTTGCTTGGCCTTTATGTTGTTAGTGATATGATTGACCCCCAAAAAAATAAGCATTGAAGTCACATCAAAAAACCTATTTAACGTTACCAAAAACTGGCCTACATGGCTTATCTTGAAGAATATAGTTCCCCAAACAGCGTTCCCTTATTTGCCATGTATTTGGAATTTACGGAATGGAATGGAAAATAATGTAGTCCTACAGTGTTGATTAAAATGTATTAATTTATTGCAGATCTTGACCTAACAAGGGAAAACCTCTCCAGCGTTTGACATTCTGATGCTTATGGATTTGTTTTGCCAACTGTGAAGAGCTTAATAATTTATGTCCAAACCCTCATTTGCAGCTCCATCCAAAATGTGACTATTCCTGAAGGGAGTGGGTAGGTGGAGATTCTCAGCCAAACTTCCATATCTGGGTCATGTTGACCAAATATCAGGGATGGATATTCATAAGCACTGCTGATCCAGGATCAGTTTTGCCATTTAAATTGTAATTAATTAAGATTACATAGACAGGATGTCCTGATCCCAGATCATCACTTCCGCTGTGTATTTCAGTTTTGACGTAGGAGGCTACCTTTTCTCCAAAATCTCGTAATTTTTTTGGTCTGCTGTAATCTCTTAATTAGTAGCTGCCCCTTGAGCGTTTCCAATTCGTGAAGAATAATTCACAATCTAATATCACAGGACATTAAACAATTAGAATGATTAATTATCGAGGCTCCTTCTTATCTTTCTTCTGTGATCCTCCTTTCACACGACTTTGTGTGGAAACCGTATGATGCCTTCATTTTTCGGGTGACAAACTAGCTATACCCCAAGCAAAGATCTGGATATGTGTACAGTATATGTATGAAGTGGATTTTATTTTTTCTAGTTCAGAGTTTTGTATTACAATAACAGACCCCATGACAACAGATTTTCTTACTGTTCATAGTACTGATCTATAACGTGCATCACAAAATAATATGCTATTATTTATATTTTAATGAGTGCCAATGACAATGCCCTAAAAATGAGGCAATATCTATATGAATGCCTGTACAGGGGACAATAAAGCAGAGTTCTCACCCAAACTACAAATGTACTTTCATCTTTATTCTGTATGACTAGAATGAGAGATGCAAGGATCGAGCCACTGCAATATACAATATGCAGTCAGGTAATGAAGGGTCCTGCTATGAGTAATCTATTTACACACTACCATTTAATGGCGGCTTAAGAAATCAATTTCCTCTTTATTAAGAAAATAATTACCCTATTTCTCCTAGGAGTTTTTATTCCCTGGAAATGGTCTCAAATGGAATCAACAACTAGGAGGTCATCAAAGGTTAAAGCTGCTTATTGATTTGAAAGTAATTAACTTGTATACATCTTTAGGAACACTCCAATAACCAGGAATCCAGGGGAAAAAAACAGTTGTTACATTGGAGTGTGGATTCCATATTTTCTTTATGTAAAATGAACAATGCTGTCCTTTGAAAAGCTTGGAATTGTTTGCCATATTTGGACTGTTGAATAACTAATTGTTGTTTAAACATTATTGACAGATAAAAGAAAAACTACACTTCACAATCACTTATTTCGCTAACCGTAAGTGAAACACTTTAATTAATAATTTTGGCGGAAATTACTTAAACTCTGACTTAACCTAGAAATTACTTAACCTAGATTGTTAGCCAATTTTTTGTTTCCTACTACACATATTACAGTATATGTCACATATCCATTTCATATTAGGCAAAATTGGTGGCCTTCAGCTCCCTGACTGAATCTTTAAAATCTGAGATTGGACTCTTTTGACATTCTTCTCCATTTATATTTGACTCATTCTGATTTCCAATAGTTTTCAGTCATTGTCCTGCTACAAGATCCAATTTTTAATTCAACATTAGCTTTTTGACGAATGGCCTCACAATCTTACACTCCCTGTATTCTCTGGCACAATGTACAATTAATTGTTGACTCAGTGATTGCAAAGTGCCAAGCTCTGAGGCAGCAAAGAAGCCCATAACATTCCTGCTGTCATGCTGACCTCTTCTCCCCTCGCGCTCTGGCCCTCAGTGTTACCTGTCTACTAGCTGCCACCCACCCAGCTGGAATAACACAACACCCCTTTCTGGCACTCCCCTGGTCATCAACCTAACACCCCTTTCCTGCACTCCCCTGGTCATCAACGCCGTACTCAGCATCCACTCCTGGACTGTCTTGCCTTCATCATTACACACACCTGGTTTCCATCCCCCTAATTATCATGCATATCCCTCTGTTCCCCCTGTCTTTGTGGCAAATTGTTTTTAGGTCAGAGCCCTCATGTTTAGTGTTAGGCACTTGGGTCTTGTTTTTTTGTTCGTATCACATGTTGGGTATATTTTCTTCTCATGGCTCTACGTTTGTCAATCTTCTTAAGTATACTCGAAGCAAAGTTCCTTTGATCCTCGCAATCGCTTCCAGTCTCCTCGTGTACTCATGACACATTCAAGTTAAATTCTACCCTCAAACTAATCTTTTTTTAGGGGTGTACTTACTTGCTCATGAAACTGTATTTATTCATTTTTATTGTAGGATTTAATTTAGTTCAAATTCAAAACAGCATTTCAACCGAAGAATCACCCCCCCATCTAATTTTTCTTCTGTTTCCTCCCAGTAAAACGGGGACATCCTTAGGCCATTCAGGGGACCATTCAGGGAAACATTCAGGGGACCATGACGCAATCTCCTACATTTCCAGGGACATCCTAATGGCAGCAGTTTGGTTGTGCAGAGCTGTTCCCTTCCAACCCAAGCAGATAGCCTAATGTAGTTCTAGCTATTAAACTTAACATAAATAAAGAATGTTTACAAGCAGGCAGGTGTTTAAGTCTTAATAAAATACTGTACACAGTTGTTAATGATATAAGACATATGGTATATTATGTAGTTAAGGTCTTATAGGAAGTATTCAGCATTGTGTAATTAAAACCATGAAGTGCTTTTGCATATATTAAAGTAAAACCTTGATTAAACAATTGAAATGTATTACCAACACGCTCCCATTTTTGAAAAACCAATCAAATACCACCAAAATGGTATTTCATTGGTTTGGGGAGAACCTTGAAAGAGCTCACAAGGAAAAACTCCTTTGAAATTCTTCAGATGTTCTACTTGAGATATCTGGAGTATTGGTAGGAGACCGCAAATGCGTCAGTTCCCATCACATCTCCTTTACTAGGTGATCAGTACCTGTAGTGACTTACAAAATCTATTTTATGGCACAGTTGCATTGACATAACATTATATGCCCCAACTTATTTCATCTTTATCAAGTGTGCCAAATTCTGGAGGGGTTGTACTTTCACAAACACAATTTTTGACCCATCTCTTTTTGTCAGTATCTTCCTTAAGCGTCCTTTGCTTTTCCATGTAGTTCTCTTGTGGTCACCCACAAATGTTTTAAAAATTATTATTCTGATGTGAAGCCAACTTCCCAGATTCATCTATCATGACACACACACACACACCTTTTATTCCTGCCATTTTTTGTTGAGTTGAACAGAATGAGTGTGTATTTCTAATGTTATCTTTATGCCCACAGACCTGCAGCTTACTAAACGCTGGTTAGAAGTTTATCCAGCTTAGCTAGTTCAGAGTTTGTAGGTTGGCACTTACAATAATTATTAGGCATACATTGCTGATGTTTTGAAGTTGACTACCAGCTGCTGAGGGAAATCCTGATCAAGGGCATTCCTGAGACCAGGACCTACATCAACACTCAAAATCTGCTTCATGAAAACAGGAGCTGCATTGATCTACTGAAGGATGTGAGGTACAGGTCTGAGATAAGGGTTCTGCATAAATCCAGATTCTGTCACATGCCAGCTTTTTTTTCTTAATAAGGTCATTCTGGGAAGGTGATTTTCTGTTGGTATTCTTATGTATTTATTTTCTACCTTCATTTAAAAAGAGAAATCAACAGAGACCGAGGTCTCTTTTACAGCTGATACCGGGATTTCAACCATAAACTTGTACAAAATGGAACTAACACATACATTAAGAAAAACAATAACGATTGACAATAAAATATAAAAATATCTTAAAGGCAATCAAATTTTCAACTGAAGATCACTGTACATGGCACTCCATGAGTATGGGGCAAAATATAGAAAAGCATTTTTACTGAGTTCTGAATAGGTCTGAGCTTTTTCCACTACTATACAGTCTTGTTTGGTCTGTTTGGTAACTGCTGTTCTTACAAAGACATGAAAACAAACATATTCTCTATTAGAACTTCAACTAGCCTCTTAAAACACCCTTGAGGCTTAAGTTTCAATTTTTTTTTTTTTAGTTTGGCAGATTATTCCAACAGTTTGGGGAACAGGCTAAGTATAAGGAACAGGCTAGCAGCAAGAGCTACATACTAATTTGTTAGGAGTCGAGACACAGGGTCAGACAGTTCAAGCAATGCGAGGGTTCCTTGGGGCAAAATCCTTCAGTAGTGTAGACAGGACCCAAGCTGGGCCCTCAGATACAGTGTAATATGCACATTGGGTCCTGCAACCCTGAATACATAGATCTCTGCAGACAGGATCCAGCATGTTGTTATACACCAATTACCTTTACAATTATACACTTGTGCTTTTCAATTTGGGGGATGTCCAATTGGTTGGGCCTTTCACATGCTGAAGACAAAAAGCCCTAGAAAAGAGCAGCAACTGAAGATGGCTACTGAAGATGACAACCAAAACAATAAGGCAGAGATGCCTAGAGGCACCTCTGCGGTCAGGTCCAGGCTGTGGCCCCCAGGCGCATAGGGGTGCCTAGAGGTCCCCAGCCTGGACCTGACAGTCACAGACTTCCGGCAGCCATCGCCATAGGCTGTAAAAGGGATCCGTGTCAGTCAACAGATTTGTTTCCTGCAATTTAATGAAAATAATGTCTTAACCACCTAGTAATTTTGCTTTTTTAAAGACTTTTTCATAAGTACAGCCAGAATGTGACACGATTAATCAGGGTACAATTCAACGTACATTTTCACTGCCACACGTTTGATTTAGCCTACCGACGTCCTGCTCCAATTTGGGTTCCACAGTGTCTTTCTTAAAAGCAGTAGAAACAGGTTGAATAATTGGAAGACCACGGTCAGTAGAATATTCAATAGTGTCACCTACATACAGGTGAAAGTTCAAACTGGGGCCACTACTACCGTACCAGACTGGTGTTGAGAGCGACTGGATTATCATGACAGACACTGACTCGGGTGAAAGTCTGTCCTTTCAGCACAGCGTATTGTCGTTAAAACCCCACCGGCTCTGAGCAGAGATTGAGTTTTTGATTAAAAATAGATCCAAAGTTAACCTGGACGGTCTTCTCTGGCTGGTGATTTCTGATAGTATGTAAATGACAATGTGAAGTGTTTTTTGTGCTCATATTCATTTTGTACTCCCTTGGCCATTGAAAGTAATTTACTGTTCCTGTCAGAAAAAAAATCTGAATGTTTCAGAGAAGTTTTCAAACAAGTTTAATAATTGGGCCATGCAGCCGCTGTTCCCGAACTGAATGAACGTACCCAATGGGATAATGGAAGAGACTTGTACATGACGTGTCTTTCACCTGGGGTCTGCTCTGCCGGCTAGCAACATACATGGGCATACATACAAGTACTTTTTTGAAAGGATATCCCAAGGAATTAAAATCCGAAAACTGATCAGTCAAATCCAAAAGAAACACAGTTGTGCTGTTGACGCTGGTTTCTTCCTTACCAAGACTTCACCGTCAATCCAGACATACACGCCAGGATGATACAAACTCCCAGTGACACCGTCCCCAGAGGCGGTAAACGACAATCAGACCAGGCCCGTGGATGTCATTCAATTTATACTATGTGATCGTGGCTCATCATTATCTCGTTCCCATTGCCTAATAACAACATGCAACCGCTAATGTAAATCTTATAGTGCCCAAGGACAGCGCTAGGCTACTGCTTGTGCCAAAAGGCACCCTATCTCTTATATAGTGCACTACCTATAACCAGGACTTATAGGACTCTAAATTCAAAGTGGGCCACTATATAGGCAACACGAGTGTCATTTGGGTCGCGGGCTAAGAGGAGGATGGAGGATAATTCATTATTTGCATATAGATTGTCTCTTTACACTGACACATGAATGGACATAGGCAGCATGCTTCTGTGGGGTTCTTGTCAAAGTGGACGGGTTTATTTGCGGTAATACAGAACCTTTTTTCTGTCTTTTAGTCAATCTCTCAACTAAAAGGAAAACATAGGTGGAGAATCCTGGCAGACTGCCAGGTACAGTGTGCAGCTTTCTCCAGGGAAACAACCTATGTGTGGGTGTTCTGGACTTAATTGCACACTTTTGGTTAGAAGACGTGAGTGTCTTTTTCTTACTGAGCTACTGTGTACGCAGCTTGCTGTTCAGCATATCACTGCAATAGTGGTTTTTCTTTAGATGTGTATTAAAGTTGTATGCATTATTGTCCTACAACACAATCAAAGGGAATGTTGGTGAGAATAAAAATGTAAAATCTGTAAAAATCAATGGTTTGCTTCTGATGAGTCATGATATTGATGAGTTTATTTTGATGAGTTTGTACCAGTGGGTCTTTGACAGACTACCTGTAGTATCTTTCCGATTCACCTCCCAGACCTGAACTGGAAGCAGACTAAGGAATAAGTGGTATAAAATGGAATTTTGAGAATCTGGGAGAACAGTGGGGAGTAGATTTCCCAAAGTGAAATCCTTTTGACATGCCTGTGTTGTTATATTCTCATTTCAAAGTGAAATCTGGGAATTTGCAATCCATCCAGATGGGTTATACCTTCCAATCGCGTTGCTTGTTCAATCGTACACGACATAGGAAAATGACTCTCCCTGAGTTTTTGGCTCCTTGGTTAGAACTATCGATGAGAAAACTGTTGGCCAATCAGGGTGGGCGGATTCGGCCATTCGTTGTCATGAGCCAGTCACGTGTCATGTTCCTGGGGATCCAGAGGAGCACCAGACCATCTGTGCGGCTCGGCATTAGATCCGTCAGCAGCCCTCCACTGCGCTGCTACGGGCTGGGGTACAAAACCCCCAACTGAATCTCCACTCAGTCGTCTAATTCCTGGCACTTTGGATGGGTCTGGTTGGCCGATATGTATCCATATTGCTGGTAAAATGTAAACATCAACAAACATTACAGCTAGACGCTCCAAGTGATTTGTTGGGTATTTCAAAGCTATATTTGCATTGCATATCTGTCTGTCTGATATATGCTGGCATTAATGCAATTTGACGGAAAATACAGTGAAGGATTTATTATAGTGTCTTTCCACGGACAGTGGGGCTTTAGTAATTTCCCTCCTCCAACATATGTACGCATCCTTTATTCACCTCCTGAGGTTTTTCTGGATAAGAATAGACAGGTTGAATTAAATTATGATATCTCTGAATCCTGCCTCATTCTCCTTCACTGGGCCTCAAAAAATGATAGCTCCTGTCTCGTCGGAATTTCAATGGGCTCATTATTTGCTGGAAGCTTCACCTTTTTTCATTCCCTCCTGCATATTCCTCATTCAAAATGTATCTCTTGGCTTTTTGACAGTCACTTAAAGTATTGGCAAATGCAGGCCTATTCATGAGGGTTTTAATCTTTCCTTTTCATTTTCCATTTGGCAAATTCAGTTCAGAGAGGTTTTTAATGTGATAATAGGCTTGTAATGGGCTTACAGACTGCTCTGACACTGGCTGCAGGTCACATAGAAGTTGTGTTGTGGTACATTATGTACATTTCTACGCTAAGCAGATTCTCTTATCCAGAAGGATCTTTAGTGCATTAGTTTGAAGACAGCTAAGTGGGAGAACTGCACAACTCTATAGTAGTATACACTATTGAGTATACGCCGCTTTTAAATTTGAAGGTTAAAGCGCACGTTGGTCTCAATGAGCATTTCTTTTTTTGGACCTCGAGTTGATGCTGAGGCCAAAAAAAAAAAAAAAAAAAGGAATGATGGATAGAGGACTTTTTTTGCGGCACGTTTTATATTCATTTTAAATATTTGGACCGCGTTGAAGACCGATGTGCCCCGAGGCCAAAAGACGTTTTCCACCCCAGATGTATCTTTTGAAAATGATTAACTTTCACTAGTACCGATTCAATCCCTACACAGTTCACCTGATGCGTGACCTGACGCTAACTTACAAACGCATGGCTTCATCAGGTGGTAAAAGTGATAACAGCAAATACACTGCATTTTAATGGCTTTATAATTTTTTATGCACTGGACAGACACAGGCTTCATAGACAGTTTTCCCAAATTTTATTTACCCACAGAGAAAAGAAAAGCCATGACTAAGAGCTGGCAGTTTCTCTGTGAAAGAACCCCGCCCATGTATTCCAGCTCACCATCTGTCCCTGGATCAGGCTGTTTGCAGAGCTGTGTGGACATGTATAATTCTGACTGGTGTCCCTGTCACACAGCTGCAGAGGAGCCTGTCAGCGAACACCGGCGTGAGCACGGGAGCGGCGTGCCAGACAGCTGGCTGGTGCCAAACTACGGGTCCCACAGAACAGCCCCTTGTTAACGTCTCTATGGGTCCACAGTACGAATTGATTCAGGTAGAAACAGAGACAGTGAGAGTCACAGACGCTGCCACTTCCTCCGCCTCATCCACGGGCAAAACCTCAGATGTCAACCAGGCTGCCTCGTCCATGAACACAGCTTTAGAAATCCCATGAAGCTACCTCATCCACAGATACCGCTTCAGACTTGCCACAGAGCTGCCTCATCCACAGACACAGCTTTAGACATGACATAGAGCTGCCTCATCCACAGACACAGCTTTAGACATGGCACAGAGCTGCCTCATCCACAGACACAGCTTTAGACATGGCACAGAGCTGCCTCATCCACAGACACAGCTTTAGACATTGGAATAGAGCTGCCTCATCCACAGACACAGCTTTAGACATTGGAATAGAGCTGCCTCATCCACAGACACAGCCTTAGACATTGGAATAGAGCTGCCTCATCCACAGACACAGTTTTAGACATGGCACAGAGCTGCCTCATCCACAGACACAATTTTAGAGCAGGAACAGGAACAGTAGAACAGGTACAGCTTCCGGAGATTAAGGGTCTGATGGACAGGAACAGATTCATCAAAGAGGTACAGAGAGGTGTCAGGGAAGTAGAACCCAGGACATGAGAGAAAACACAGTTTTTCTAAAAATTTTCTTCTATAGGTATCTCTTCACAATGAGTTACTACACACACACACACACACACACACACACGTACACACTTTCACACACAAAGGCTGTTGTTGATCCATTAGGGGAACGATGAGAGGAACGTCTGGCAGAGGGAAGCCTGTAGATCTCAATGTAAATACTCCCCCTGCCTCTTGCCAAAATGAAACGACTATTCTTTAGGGGAAAGAAAGCCAAGCGACTGCTTAACTGGGCCCAACGAGGTTGAGCGGTAAACAAGAACTAAATGATGCAGCTGAGGAGGTTGCCGTTGCTGTGGCTTCTGGTGGTGCCGAGACGACGACATGACATTTCCACTCGGCGAGATTAATAATGAAGAAGATTACACAGACACCTCGAAGGGGACGCGCGTGGGTGTGTGTGTGTGTGTATACATCACACAAATGAGACCGAACCAGGAAGTTTATTTGAAGACCGACAGAGAGGGCCACGTGAAATAAGGGAAAGGCCCTGGTACAGACGTCTGTATAAATGTATATTTTATGACCTTCCATCAAAGAAGCACCAGGAAGGAATCTTTCGCTTTCATGACACGCTTGATTTTATATAGACAAAACTGTGTTGTGTTTGGAAGGAATGGGCCAGGATGCATTTCACCGGATAATGAGAGAGACCGTGACAGCCATTCGTACAGAGACGAGGGAACGGAACTGTTGATGCAGGGAGAGATACAATGACCTATATTATTGCTGCCTTCTACATTTTCCCTCTGATCGTATTGTTCTTGATACCAAACCCTCCAGCGGGTTTGCTACCGAAAATCTGAATTAGCTCTCTTCATTTGCCAGACAATGGCGCGATGACAGCCTCTCGTTTGAGAAGCCGTGACGCCAACAGGAGATGACTTTGGAAGACTTTGAAACAAAATCACAAATCCCTATTGTAACTCAGGTCAGGTTGAATAGGAATCCTACAATTACTTGGTTAAATAAAGGCAGTGATTAAAGGAACTCCCAGCAACTTAATCAAAACCAAGCACCACGATCTTTGGGCATAAAATAGAAACAACAGCACGCCTGATTATAAAAACATCCGTTCTGTGGCTGACATTGACATGGGATCTAAGACACTTCGATTGACAGGTGAATATCATTTGCAAGTAGAGCTTCCCTCATTTGACTGAAGACGTGACAGAGCAAACCGTCTCCTTGGCTTCACCAAAACAGAGCTGAAGTGAAGCTGTGAGTACCGCCTCTGGTACCTGACCCGGTTTAATCTTTACCTGTGTCTCTGGTAGATGCACACAAACTCTGCATGGCGTGTGTTTAAGAGAACCCCCGGAAGTTTCCACCTGAACGGGAGCTGAGTCAACATGCCTGTCTCCCCCCCGCCCCCTGGGGAGTGAGCTGTGTGTGTCACCCCCATCCACTGAAACAATAGACTGAGACAATAATAATAATAAATGCATTTTTTCTCGTGGTGAGTGGTGATAATATGTGACAGTCAGCTGAAATATGCCTCTTCACCTGCCGTGAAAATGGAATCCTGTCAACCATAAAGTGCACCGTCCTGTGGGCCATGTGATGTAAAGCCGTATCAGAAACAGCCTCAGTGTAGCACAAAACCGCTATACAGTTCTGGTCGCACAGGCTGCTATGGTAGACGCTGTGGACCATAGGAAATAGGGTCTACTACATTTGATCACCAAGCACCATGGGAAATAGGGTCCACTACATTCAACCACGAGGGACCTTGTGGAATAGGGTCCACTACATTCAACCACCAGGGATCGTATGAAATAGGGTCCACTACATTCAACCACCAGGGATCATATGAAATAGGGTCCACTACATTCAACCACCAGGGATCGTATGAAATAGGGTTCACTACATTCAACCACCAGGGATCGTATGAAATAGGGTCCACTACATTCAACCACCAGGGATCGTATGAAATAGGGTCCACTACATTCAACCACCAGGGATCGTACAAAATAGGGTCCACTACATTCAACCACCAGGGATCGTATGAAATAGGGTCCACTACATTCAACCACCAGAGATCGTATGAAATAGGGTCCACTACATTCAACCACCAGAGATCGTATGAAATAGGGTCCACTACATTCAACCATCAGGGATCGCATGAAATAGGGTCCACTACATTCAACCACCAGAGATCGTATGAAATAGGGTCCACTACATTCAACCACCAGGGATCAATGAAATAGGGCTCCCTTTGGGAGGCAGATGTGATGTGGATGGATGTTCCATGGCTGTCCACATCTAATCTTTTGATTGTCACACTGGGAAATAAAATGTGTTTCTTTTTATTTAGCTTTTTTTTTTTTTTGCTTTATGAGTGACTAAGTCCCAGGGCAGCAGTCCAGTGTCAGAGTGGTGTGGTGGGTGAGTCCGTTTTATAAGACACACATGTATAATTCTCTCTTCATCTGAGGTGAATGCCTCGAAGCAGACTCACGTCGTCTGTTATGTTGAATGGTGGAGAGGTGGACATTAGTGGCACGGATGGAGCCCCATTGGCCGACATCCATCTTTGAAAAGACGGGGGGGGTGAACTGCTCTCATACGCATGGCTTCCCCAGAGAGCCTCAATAACATTGTGCCTGTTCCTTCTTTCCCTCCATAGATCTTATCACACCCGTTTGTTATTATATCCTTTATTATTTCCGTTCCACTCTGATAGTTTTTGAGGTGTTATTTTATGTACATTTACTTTCATATTCAGTGTTTTTCTTCTAACCTTCTTCGGTTGATTCCAATCAATATCCTATCCTATCGGTCACGCCTTGGTCAAAATCTTTTTTTATTTGCTGACAGCTCACATATTTGGATGATTTCATTGTAAGATGCTGATACCTTTGTGCAATGATCTGTATGGAAGTCTCGGGAATGGATATGGACACTTGCTCATGTGTACTTAACTTTAACAAAAAGGGCACAGAAATTAAATCTATAATGAGATCAAACACAATGAGAGGTTTGTTTGCATATTACCAGGAGCCCTTCATTCAATAACAAAAAGGTGTGTTTTTTTCCTGCAACTTCACCCTTACCTTTGCTCTACATTGGAAGAGGAAGAATCTACTTTTCTTGAAAGAGAAAAGAATCTAGGAAGTCTCCCAATGAGCAAAACAACTTGAAAGAAGTCTTTTGAACATCTGTGCGCCCAGAAAGATGTATTTTCAACATCCTTTGCTCTGTGCAGGGGCAGCTCGCCAGAAACCAACCCCAAACACAAACCTTTAATCTCTTCAGTCAGACATGGGTAAATAGGAGCTGTGATATTTAATGAGGAAACTAAGTGGCTGGAGGTTTGATCTCAAGGTCTCCGGAACAAAACCAGTGATCAGTGAGCCTAGAGAAAAGAGTTTAACAAAGTAAGAAAAAAATGACTGGCTTCACACAGGTCTGGGAAAGAGGGCAGAGATAGAGAGGGAGGGGGAAATGGCTCTGTGAGAAAAGGAGATGGAGAGAAGGAAAGAGACAGAGGATAAGAGTGAAAGAGAGGACAGAGGAGAAACATTTGTGAAGACAGCGACAGTGGTAGAGGAAAAGAGCGTGAGAGAGGGAAAACAGACACCTCTCATCATAGTCAACTACACATCAGCTTAGACACGACCAATGACAACACAAGCAGCTCATCTCTCCACCAATCACAACACAAGCTGCTCATCTCTCCACCAATCACAACACAAGCTGTTCATCTCTCCACCAGTCGCAACACAAGTAGCATTCGAGACATGAAAGGTATTACAGAGGTTGTGTTGGTTTATCTGAAACTCTGTCAACAAATGCATCTGCTTCCAGTAAGCTGTATGCTGGGCAGTGGGTTATACTCTAGTAATACTCAGTAAATCCAGATAGACACTACACAGGTGAATGCCTTATTATAAACCTTTTAGTTGGAATGTTGATTAATGGTATTATAGTTCAGACTCGTCTTAGGGCTCATCTACAGTCGTGCTCATTCTCATTGAGATTGTTGGCTGTTCACCTTTTAATTGTTTGTTTGCTGTGTACTTGTTCACCTTGCGGAAGGTGGGAGTCAGCAAAAACAGGTGGAAATCGGCACAGAGAATCGGGGAGTTCTTGGCGTCCTAATTGCGTTGTTTGGGACTATCGGCGAGTTTGTGGTGGAGGACGAGTGGCCATTCTTTCCAGTCCATCCATTTTCCTGAGTACGATGGACAATCTGTTGCAGGGGATCCCACATGTAGCAGTGTACTTGGACGACAATCTGATTATAGGGGAAACGGAGGAGGAGCACCTCTGCAATCTGGAACAAGTGTTAGAGAGACTTTCCAAGGCAGGGTTGTGCCTGAAGCGCAGCGAGTGCACCTGTTCCTCCCTGGGTCACGATGTCACAGCACAGGGTCTGTGTCCGGTGGACAATCAAGTCAGAGCACTTAAAGATGATCCGCGCCCCACTAACGTGTCTGAGCTCAGGTCATTTCTGGGCATGGCGAACTATTATGGTACGTTTCTCCCAGAGTTATCAACAGTGTTGGCTCCACTCTACCAGCTGCTCCACAAAAACTGTACATGGAAGTGGGGGGCCGACATAAGAGAAAGCTTTCCAGACGGTGAAAGGTCTACTATAATCGGCCTAGCTGCTAGTGCACTTTGATCAGGAAAAGGAGATCATTCTGTCATGTGACGCCTCGCCCTGTGGCGTCGGGGCAGTACTCTCTCACCAGATGGAAGACTGGTCGGAGAAACCCATTGGATTCGCGTCATGCACGCTGTCCAGCGCAGAGAAGGGATATTCCCAGTTAGACAAGGAAGGTTTAGCTATAGTCTTCGTGGTGAAGTATTTTCATCAGTACCTTTACGGTCGTCGGTTCACCATATGTACTGACCACAAACCAATGATGAGGCTTTTCAGTGAATCAAGATGCCTTCTTCCCATGGCTTCAGCAGGGATTCAGTCCTGGGCCCTGTCAGCTTATCAATACACCATTGTGTATAGAGTGGGGAAAGACAACGCAAACACTGACACCCTTAGCCGTCTTCGGCTACCAGACAGGCCCACTGTAACTGGGGTGCCTCCTGAGACAATAGTCTTAATGGAAAGATTGTCAAGATCACCTGTAAGTGCCAAACAAATCAAACAGTGCACGACTCGGGACCTTGTCCTGTCCCAACTGGAGACGTTCCTTATGCAGGGTTGGCCCCCGGTTTTGGAGGATGAGGGGCTGGGACAGCATGCAAAGCGCAAAACAGAGTTGAGTGTGTAGGATGGCTGTATACTGTGGGGCTCAAAAGCGGTCGTTCTGCCCCCGAGGTTCACCCAGGGGTCTCACGGATGAGGCTTTTAGCCAGGTCCTATGTCTGGTGGCCTAATATGATTCAGGATTTATGGTATACCATGAGCCCTGGTCAAAACAAATGTAGTGCACTGGATAAGGAATAAAATCTATTTTGGGACGTGCTGACCAAATCTCTCTGTCTGTAATTGAAATAAGGCACAAGTATATAACCAATATACGCTGGCTAAGAGCTGTTCTTAGGCACCGCATGGCGAGAAGCCTGGACACAGCGCTTAGCCATGGTATACCGGCAACATATTACAAACCCCTGAGTTACCAGCGCAGTTAGAGGAGTAAAAAGTAATGTGATATCATATCCATGTACCAAAGTTCCCAGTTCAAAAGAGATCGTATACCATGACTTCACATCACTTCTTACTGCTCTTTTTTCTGCACTGGTAACCGTTTTTGATTACGATAAGGCATGTTAGGGGTTTGTTGCATATTGCCAAAATACAACGGCTAGGTTTGTTGTCCAGGTGTTCCTCAATGATTTGTGAGTAAGAACAGCTCTTAGCAGTGGTGTATTGGTCATATACTACACCCTATTGTGCCTTATACTTAATTATACACCGGCAGGGTTAGCACCAATGCTAATTCACATGAACTATTCTGGCAGAAAAGCGAAAGACTGTTTTGCTTTCTTGATTAAATTGATCTAGATGCCATTGGCCTAATTTAAAAGCATAATATGGTTTACTAAGGAGCTCTCTAAAATCTGAATTTAAGCTGTAGCTTAGCTGGTGAAGCAAAGGCCAAGTTGTGGTTTCATCCTTGGACATTGTAAATATAAATGTGTACATGAGGGTCCATATGAAAGACCCATAAAATTCTTAGTAGTTGGCCTTTTACGAAATGTAACAGTATACAAATGTGACCACTTTCATGGATTAATGTTGTGTGACTTACAGTGTTTGAGTTATCTATGAATATCATAACAATAGTGTATGATCTGAAAAAGTCAAATCTCTACAAATGAAGCACTTTCCTTTATATTACAAGAATCCACGATGAATCTAGAATGCTAAATGTATTACTTATAAGTTCCATGTAGAACATATAAAAAGCGTATCTGATTTTTCTGTAGTATTTTCATGTGGGGGTTAGTCACTTTGGTTAAAAAAATGTGCTAATGAAAATTATTTCATACAGAGACAGAAAGAGACAGAGGGAAGAAAAGAAACACTTACAGAGACAGTTATAGAGAGAGAGATAGATAGAAACAGAGAGATAGAGACAGAGGGAGTCAGAGAGAGAGAGAAACACAGAGCGAGATAGACACAGAGAGAATGAGGGAGACAGAAAAAGAAACAGAACGAATGTGTTTCTCGGCTGTATAAGGTCCCTGTCCATTTCTTATCAACAGAAGAAATATTAACCAAGCCATTGTGCTTCCTTTCATTCTTCAAGGGAATCTAATTGACAATATGCTTGCTGGACCCCTTTAGTATGTGGCTGAGCAAGCGTGTGTTTGCATGCAAAAGATACAGAGGGGATATTGAAGAGAAATTATCATTCATGCATGGTACTGAGTTCTTATTTCCTTCTTACAATAAAGGGCTGCACTTGGAAATTAGGCTGGTGGAAAAAAACGATCTGTGTGATGGCACAACCCTGTTAGGGTTTGGTCCCTAGGCTATATCAGACAACATTCAAGTCCACCATCTCGCAAGGTTTTACCAGGTTTTCTGTGGGAAAGAATCTCAGTAAAATCTGGCACAAACAAAATGATGAAAATAATGAATTAGATCATAAGTATACTGTAACTTCATTGAAGATTATCCACTCACATTGTTTGGGATTTTGGCTGGACGGATTTGTTTGTTGCTTTTCACAATAGCAAAGGTACGACATGATAGAGCAAGACAGCCATTGACAAAATAAGGACGGGACAATGCGGCTGTTTTGACTGGCCTATTGTGCTCTGCCAAAGCCTCTAATGAACCGAATAACCTGATTTCTGCCACACAATTTCTCTGTCCCAAATTACACACTATTCTCTATAAGGTATACCATGAGCCCTGGTCAAAATGAATGTAGTGCACTGGATAGGGAATAGAATCTCATTTGGGACGTGCCGACCAAATCTCTCGGCCTGTAATTATTGGTATGCCAGGGACTGATTATCACCAGTTGGGAGGATTTAAACAGGGATTAACTGACTGACATGCACGGGTCTTCCAAGGGAAGCCTTTTTGAGGGAACCATCAATTATGACATTCCCTGAAATTGACTTTATTGAGGAGTCTGAAGGAAGAGAAAGGTTGAGAAGTTGAGCCCCCGAAAAGTTAATTGTGATATAATCAAAATTGATATCTTTGTTTGTTGCCTTTAACTAAAATCTTATCTGTCTGAGAAGGGCGGTGAAACGTCAATAGTTTAGCTAACACATCAACATATGAGATGTAGTAGGAATGGCAGGTGGAGGAAAACAAGCCAAATATTTAAGTATGCAAGGAGAAAACAAGGTCAGAGAAGGTTCACTAAGTTACAGGTGTATAATAGCATTTGTTCTCAGAATTTTAGATGACAACTTTAATATTCTTTCACATCTTGACAGTAATACAAGGAGCTTCTTTAAGTTCTTCAAAATTGTGTCTTTGAGAAAAATCCAATGTCACATTTTAAATGCTGCCTAGTAACTACAGATGATTTTCTGGATGCTGTTTTTCTCATCTCACTTATGTGACAGCCATTGAAAGCTGTGTAAAAAGCTCAGCTTGAAGCCACGGCGAGTCTTTCTTCTTGACATTCAGTCTAGGTAGCGTCTTATCAGCAAATGGGAACAATAGAAGTAGAAAGGATGTAGCTGGTTTGATCTTTGACATTTGAAGCTCTTGGCAAATGTAATGGCTATGTTTGAAGATATGTGTGGCTCCTGAGTGTTTGTGGCGGCTGCCTTGTGTTACAGCAGCTGCCTCGCATTACCTCAGCTGCCTCGCGTTACAGCAACTACCTTGTGTTACAGCAGCTACCTTGCGTTACCTCAGCTGCCTCGCGTTACAGCAACTACCTCGTGTTACAGCAGCTACCTTGCGTTACCTCAGCTGCCTCGCGTTACAGCAACTACCTCGTGTTACAGCAGCTACCTCGCGTTACAGCTGCTCTATAGCAGTCAGCAGTTCATATGGACAATGCTCAGATGCCTTGCATTAGGCCGTAGAAATTCCAGAGATACAAGCTCCAGTGTGGTTTTTTGACTGGTGAACACCTCCTCAAAGCACAGGTGCTGGCTTGTTCTTATTTATATACACAAAACTAAGAGACCACTGCACCTTTTCCTTTCCAAAAAAGTTGAAAAGGAAAGTTTTGAGTGAGGAACAGAAATGTTCAATTTGCAGTGGTCTCTTTATTTTAACCCTGCTGTTCCTCACTCAAAACCTTCCTTTCCAACATTTTTGGAAAGGAAAGAAAAAGGTGCAGTGGTCTCAGTTTTTTCCAGAGCTGTATATTTAGCAAATTGGTGCCACTGCTACATTGGTGCCATTGTTTGTCTGCTACATTGTATCGAGTGGCTGCTCCTCTAGACAAGCAGCACATCTCCAACTGTGTTCCAGCTTTGGCTCACCGTTCCATGACATTGTGAGGCTGAACTAACTTCCTAATCCTCACATGGCCATAAACATCCACCCTTTATGTTTCCTCCCATCCTCATTCCCATCCCTCCACCTCTCCCCCTCTCTTCCCTGTTTGTCCCTCCATCTCTGTCCTGCCATCCCTGTATATCTCTCCATTTTAAACTGCTGTCCTGATAATTCCCACGAAGTTAAGTATTTTTCACTTTGATGAATTACAATAATTTTACTCTTTCCTGTCATCGTAGGACATCCCCCCTGCGTGCTGTTCCTTGTGAATGTAATGTTGCTTGCTAATTAGTTTTCCATTCTTGCCCTACATTCTAGATTGTTCATCGTATCTTTACATTCTTCATACATTTCTTGTGTTCTCTGTGTTTCTGTCCTCAGGCAGTTTGGGAGAAGAGTTCATACCTCAGGAATATGCTGCTTAAGGGGTATCATGGCTAAATTAATTACCTTACTTCTGCATAAAGCTGAAAGCTACAGTACACCGCCACACATTTACATTTTGCATCCCCAGGAAATAGAAAATATAGTTGAATTTAATGTCTGTAGAAACATGGCTGCTAAATGGAACCTCAGTAGGAGAGGTTTGGAAACATACAGACACTTTTTCAGGTTTTTCCAAATTCCTGGTTGGATGATACAAATTCCTGGTTTTGGAAACGTTTTCAACCCTGAGTATAGGAGCGATCCAGGGATATCTCATGTCTCCTTCACCTAGTTCACTGTCGAATACATCGGCTTCTTTTGACAAACGTCTGCTGACAGTTACTGCAATTCGCAGGACACAGACATTTTACCAGCAGTGAACCGGTGAAGCAGATCTAGGCCTAAGCATGGTTAGCTTACTAGTTGTGGGGCACTCTCAAATGCTCTACTTTTTTACTTTATACAGTTGGGAGAACAAGTATTTGATATACACTGCCGATTTTGCCAATTTTCCCACTTACAAAGAAGTTTGTAATTTTTATCATAGGTACTCTTCAACTGTGAGTGACAGAATCTAAAACAAAAATCCAGAAAATCACATTGTATGATTTTTAAGTAATTAATTAGCATTTTATTGCATGACATAAGTATTTGATACATCAGAAAAGCAGAACTTAATATTTGGTACAGTAACCTTCTTTTGCAATTACAGAGATCATATGTTTCCTGTAGTTCTTGACCAGGTTTGCGCACACTGCAGCTGGGATTTTGGCCCACTCCTCCATACAGACCTTCTCCATATCTTTCAGGTTTCGGGGCTGTCGCTGGGCAATATGGACTTTCAGCTCCATCCAAAGATTTTCTATTGGGTTCAGGTCTGGAGACTGGCTAGGCCACTCCAGGACCTTGAGATGCTTCTAACTGAGCCACTCCTTTGTTGCCCTGGCTGTGTGTTTCGGGTCATTGTCATGCTGGAAGACCCAGCCACGACCCATCTTCAATGCTCTTACTGAGGGAAGGAGTTTGTTGGCCAAGATCTCGCGATACATGGCCCCATCCATCCTCTCCTCAATACGGTGCAGTCGCACTGTCCCCTTTGCAGAATAGCATCCCCAAAGAATGATGTTTCCACCTCTATGCTTCACGGTTGGGATGGTGTTCTTGGGGTTGTACTCATCTTTCTTCTTCCAAACACGGTGAGTGGAGTTTAGACCAAAAAGCTCTATTTTTGTCTCCTCAGACCACATGACCTTCTTCCATTCGTCCTCTGGATCATCCAGATGGTCATTGGCAAACTTCAGACGGGCCAGGACATGCGCTGGCTTGAGCAGGGGGACCTTGCGTGCGCTGCAGGATTTTAATCCATAACAGCGTAGTGTGTTACTAATGTTTTTCTTTGAGACTGTGGTCCCAGCTCTCTTCAGGTCATTGACCAGGTCCTACCATGTAATTCTGGGCTGATCCCTCACCTTCATTGATGCCCCACGAGGTGAGATCTTGCATGGAGCTCCAGACCGAGGGAGATTGACCGTCATCTTGAACTTCTTCCATTTTCTAATAATTGCGCCAACAGTTGTTGCCTTCTCGCCAAGCTGCTTGCCTATTGTCCTGTAGCCCATCCCAGCCTTGTGCAGGTCTACAATTTTATCCCTGATGTCCTTACACAGCTCTCTGTTCTTGGCCATTGTGGAGAGGTTGGAGTCTGTTTGATTGAGTGTGTGGACAGGTGTCTTTTATACAGGTAACGAGTTCAAACAGGTGCAGTTAATACAGATAATGAGTGGAGAACAGGAGGGCTTCTTAAAGAAAAACTAACAGCTCTGTGAGAGACAGAATTCTTACTGGTTGGTATGACATGCAATAAAATGCAAATTAATTATTTAAAAATCAAACAATGTGATTTTCTGGATTTTAGTTTTAGAATCCGTCTCTCTCAGTTGATGTGTACCTATGATAAAAATTACAGACCTCTACATGCTTTGTAAGTAGGAAAACCTGCAAAATCTGCAGTGTATCAAATACTTGTTCTCCCCACTGTAGTTAGCTGCATAATGAGTTTTAGAACTCATACTTGTGTTCTAAAGAGTTTATGTAATTTACCAATGTCATTTTATTTGTTTTATTAATTAACTGATATTTTAGTGATTCTATTGTTAGAGAAATGCAATGTGCAAGAAAGAAGACACGTTCTCTTGGTCCTGGTTAACAATCTGGTAGCAGCATTCTGAATGAGCTGCAGCTGTTTTATAATCTTTTTGGGAAGTCCAGTTAAGAGGCCATTACAGTAGTCAAACCTACTAGAGATAAAAGCATGGATGAGCTTTTATTGGTCTTTTTGGGACATGAAGCCCTTGATCCTGGCTATATTTTTAAGGTGACAGAATGCTGTTTTGGTGACCGCTTTGATGTGACTGTTGAACATGATCTGAGTCTTTCAGAACACCAAGATTATGCACTTGGTCTCTGGTTTTTAGGCCCTGAGAATCCAGCTCTTTACTAATACTAGTAATCTTATTTTTGTTGCCAAACACAATAATCTCTGTTCTATCTTAGTTTGTAGACAATTTTGGTTCATCCAGGTATTTATGTGCTCTATACAGTGACACAGTGAGTCGGTTGAGCTGTTGTCATACAGTTCGAGAGACATATTGGAGTATCATCTGCATTGCTATGGTAGTTGATGTTGTGGTTCTGTAGAATTTGGCCCAGCGGTAGCATACAGAGATTGAACAGAAGCTGTCCGAGAACTGATCCCTGTGGAACTCCACATGTCATAGCCAACATATCAGATTCATGATTACCAATGGTGACAAAGTAACTCCGGCCATCTAGATAAGAACTGAACCAATTAAGCACTGTCCTGGAGATTCCTACTCAATTTTCCAGCCTGTCTAGAAGTGTTCTATCTACAGTGTCAAATGCAGCACTGAGATCTAATAGAACCAGAACTGTTATTTTATGCAAATCAGTATTCAGCCGTATATCATTTAAAACTTTTACCAGAGCCATTTCAGTACTGTGGAATGGTCAGAAGCCTGACTTAAATTTGTCTAAGAGACCGCTTGAGTTCACAAAATTGCTGAGTTAACTGAAGACCTCAATGATCTTGGCCATAAAAAGCCGATTTGATACAGGTCTATAGTTGTTCAATACAATGTTCTCTTTTTCAAAAGAGGCTTAATGGTAGCTGTTTTTAGAGACAATGGGAAAATGCCTGATTGCAGAGCCATTAACTATTTGCTCTAGATTAATTGTTATAGAGTTAAAAATAGTTTTAAGAAAGTCAGATGGCAATGTGTCGAGACAACATGTGGAAGCTTTATGATGCTGAATTGTTTCTTCTAGAGATTTTTGTTCAATTGTATTAAATAGCAACATAATAACCAAGTTATGTCTTGGTGGTCATAATGACGGTACAGTGTCATTGTTAGACTGTGTAGTTCTGATGGTCCATCTAATACGTTATATTTTTTCACTAAAAAAACATGCAAATTGATTACATTTCACAGTGGACACGGGTTCTGATTCTATCTGCTTTAGGACATTTGTAAGCTTGTTGATCATTGCAAATGGAATGCGAGTATTGTTGATGGTTTTCCTTGCACTGGAATGTATCTTTGAATAGGGCAGCCACTCATCCTCCTTTCCTACCATTTCGACACGTATTTATATAACCACATTTTTCAGTTGCTGTCTTGTTGAGAACAGTAGCACCACAATTGTAGGATTGTTGTAGGTTATTAGAATTTAATTTACCCAGACTGATTTGTTGGCGAGAGATCTGATATTAAGTAAAGCCAGCTTAATAGAAATAATAGGGGTTGCTGAACCAGTAGGTTGATGTGTTAATTAAATAGATTTACATCATAAGTTGCATGCACTCAATTCCTTCGGATGCATTATTTTACCGTATATTACTGTACTGCCATATTTCTTTACCATATATTATCGTATTTTTGTGTATTCTTTTTGTATGAACATTTGAAGCTGATTGGTGTAGGCTAGTTGCAAACACTTTCAAAGCAACATAAAGAGAAGAACCCCAAATCAATGTGTCCCGTGTTTAATCTTTATTATACAGGTTCTACATATTTTCTACATCAATGGGGAGCTTTCAATGACAGAAATAAAATCTCACAGTGTGCTTTTAGTGGGCCTGTCATTTGACGACTTTGTGGATCGAGTCAGCACATCTTTAGCTACTACACCAAAGTGGTTTAACATTTATGCAAGCAACACATTTCAGTTTTTCATCTTCAATTGCATGTGTATAGTGTGTCAGTCCCCTAGCAGAAGCTAACAGATTGGTCAAGACACGCCAGAAAAAGGAACCGTATTGGCACATACACAGCAATGCTGCGGAGAGATGGGAATACATTTTTTGAATTCCAGGGGGCAGATGGGCGGCACTGTAAAACTCTGACCGGTATGGTATAGCCACTCCTCGGTTATGGGCCATTCATCCAAAGCCTGGAACATCCAGACTGACGGCTGTTCCCACCATTGTTTCACAGGCCGTTTTACAAGGCCGTTTCGTGTCTGGCTTAGCACAGCATTCAGTCCGGTTTAACCAGGCCATTTCACCTCCGGCTCTGACGGCTCTAATCCTTTTTAGAGCCCTGTGAAACCCGCGCATCCAGTTTAGACTGTAATCTAATGAAGAATAACTGAGAAAACCTCCACGGTCATTACAGAGACGGTCCAGGTTTGCCTCCAAAATGGCACCCTGTTCCCCAGGTAGTGCACTCATTTTGACCAGGGGTCTGGGACCCTGGACGAAAGTGGTGCACTAAGTAGGGTGCCATTTAAAATGAAGTCCGTACGTTGTGGTCAGCGGGTTCAGCTGGCAGGGTCGTCCTGCATCCCGCATCTGCTGTCGGTTTGTCCTTCCCCTGTTCCACCATGCGGCCTGCACATGCAGGCTGTGTGGAGCAGCTCACCTTGACCTCGTTTCAGAGACAACCACGAGGATGAAGAGCCCTGAGAGAACAAGAAGAGATGGGAACCAGTAACGAGTCACATTTCTTTTGGTTCTAATTATAATCATCTCAGGACTTGGAAGGCATTTTGTTATGCGCCCGATGTGATAAAACCTAGTTAGTGGCAGAAACAAACACAGTTTAATGCTAATCAACTAAAATCCAATGGCTGTGTACAGATAGTAGTGGAAATATCTAGTACCTGCGCAATAAAAACAATGTAATGAAGATACAAGGCTCCCTGAGAGTTGTGACAATCCTTGAGGTGATGTAATTTGGCGGGTTTCTCCACTATCACATGGAAATTCATTATTTTTCCGCTTGAGATGCTAGAGAAGTGACAGTAACCATCCCCGGGCTGCAGGTTGACATAGCAATTACTTGAACCACACCATCGTTTCCACAGCTTTCGTTTCCACAGAAATGGCAAATGTGAATGTTTTATTTCTTAGGCAGATAAATCACGCCTTTCGCATTGACAAATACACTATTGTTTCGGTCCTGTGTGCTCAGTAGTGTGAGAGATTTGAAGGAAACTAAATGAAAAGCATAAACATCACCTCCGCGGTTGCAGCACAGCAGGTGTACCAAGACGACAAAGACCACTTTTTGTGACCTCTACTACCCTAGAATGACGGGGCCTTGAGAACAGTCATCATCTGGGAGTTTTTATATATTAGGCCTGTGTCCTACCAAAGCACCAAAGACCTGCAGAGCTTTCGGGACAGCTGAGTAGTTTTTTTTGGAGGGAGGCATACCAAGAGGACCGTTGGAGCAGTATTGGCTCCTACTGTATGTGGCGTGACTTCAGGACAGGGGACCAATGGCAATTCTGAGTGATGCATCTTGAATGCCGCCCTATTCTCTCCATTGGACTTCAGAAGGAGTGCACCACGTGAGGAACAGGACGCGACTTAGGACGCCAATTAGGACGCCAATTAGGACGCCAATTAGGACGCCAATTAGGACGCCAATTAGGACGCTTGTTGACTGTGACCATGACGTCAGCGACGATGTAACTGGGCAAGGATTGAACGGTGGGGGTGTTCACTTTGGCTTATAAATGTAACACCAACCTCATGCACATTCAGGGTGTCCGTGACAGACATATTAATAGTAACGCCACTGTTCCGTGCCACAGACACAGAAGTAGAGGTATTTCTTTATGTCTCCCAAACGGAGCTTCCGTTTATGGTAGTCTTCTTCTGAATAGGACCCGTGCTCCAATCAAAATGAGGTTGCTAATGTCGGAGACCCATGGATCTGAACCAGATCCCCTGAAGAGGTGAAGGTGAAAGCTAACTTTACAACAGTGTCGGGGGAATGAATTGGCGACAGGAGACTGAGGAGGAGATGTACGCCTAGGCTGTGTAATAGAAAACCTACAGACACAGTATCCTAGCATGCTCTTCTTTATATTGTGAGATTAACAGTAGTATGAGTTGCACTGGTTCCCAGCATTCAATTTCAGCCCAGGATTGGCAGAAATCCTGGCACTCTTCATGAGGCTTGGCATTAGATTTCTGTGATAGCTATTTTGACTCATTTTCTGCACCAGCATAGGTTGTGTTTCGGTAAATAAAAGCTTTCTACATTAAATGACAATTAATGGTGCTTTTGCCATCTTTATATACGCTTTTTACACACATTCACCCAAGACACATCGAAAATAAAGCATTTGGAGCCATCTTAAACGTTTTACAAGATTCACATATTCAAGGTAACCCTATTCTAATTAAAATCCAAATAAAAAAGTACATTGGGGAGATTTTACTTCTGCACTTTGGAATTGAGGTTTAACACATTTTATAAATAAATAACTGTAATTAGGGCCTTAATTACATTCTGAAATATTCACAGGTTGCTGCCTAATTGGTACCTTAATGCGTTTAGTTGTTCAGTCAGGGTGAAAACGAAACAACAAATGAGGCAAAAAGCAGCGGGAGTGAAAATAAAACCAGACCCTGAATGTATTACCGATAGGATAAAGGAAACCATTCAGCCACTAATGAATACTAAACAACATCCTCTTAGAACAATGGTGTTTCTGAAACCAAGTATGCATTTAAAAACTCTGTCAGATCTCAATAACAGACTGAACCGCCGCTGAGAGAAATAACTCCACTTCTTGAATGACCCTGAAAATGACAGGCGAGTGGTTGAGTGAGAGGTTGCTGACTACCAGAGCTTTGACAGCGTGTACAGATGGATAATGTGTGTACATAAGGAAATATAGGGCATGGGATTCATTTCAATACAGTAGCTAACATGGGCTTTGCTGTGTGTTGCCCAATATTGACCAGAGTGGTGTAATTTTGGACCATTGGATGCACCAATTTAACACAGTACAATTAAATGTCTTTATTACGAAATGCTTCATGTGTCATTCCCAATCCCCTATCGACCAGTTGACACAGTGGAGAGCCAGTTTCTTGATTAAGAGTGCTTTTTAGAGCAGCTGGCTCAGCAAAACGACTCTGTAGTCCCCATGTCCACATGCAGGCTCTGTGGAGTCCACTGTATGGCACCTCTTAATGTCACTGTATGGTACATGGGCACTAGAATCACATTACCATTATACTACAGCTGTGATATCCCAGACCATCCATATCCCAAAGTGACATTAAGAGGTGCATCATCAGCGTCAGCTACCGTTTGTGCATCTCTGTTCAGCCATGCCTAGTGTGAAGCCAGACAAATCGAACTTTGGTTCATATACAGGTGCATCTCAAAAAATGTGAATATTGTGGAAAAGTCTATTTATTTCCCTAATTCAAACCTTCATATATTCTAGATTCATCACACATAAAGTGAAACATGTCAAGCCTTTTTTGTTTCAACCTTGGTGATTACAGATTATAGCTCATGGAAATCAAAAATCCTGTATCTCAAAATATTAGAATAAAAAAACTAACCTGAGAAGTGATCTAATTAACTCAAAACACCTGCAAAGTTTGTTAATTTATGCACTCAGTACTTGGTCGGGGCTCCTTTTGCACAAACTACTGCATCAATACGGCGTGGCATGGAGGCAACCAGCCTGTGGCACTGCTGAGTTGTTATGGAAGCCCAGGTAGCTTTCAAAGCAGCCTTCAGCTCGTCTGCATTGCTGATGTGTCTCATTTTCCTCTTGACAATACCCCATGGATTCTCAATGGAGTTCATGTCAGGAGGGTTGGCTGGCCAATGAAGCACAGTAATTCCATGGGCAGCAAACCAGTTACGAGCAGTTGTGGCACTGTGGGCAGGTGCCAAGTCCTGCTGGAAAAGCTTGTCAGCTGATGTCAGCTGATGGAAGCATGAAGTGTACTAAAATCTCCTGGTAGACAGCTGCATTGCCCCTATCCTGATAAAACACAGTGGACCAACACCAGAAGATGACATGGCAACCCAAATCATCACTGACTGTGGAAACTTCACACTGGATTTCAAGCAACTTGGATTCTGTGCCTCTCCATTCTTCCTTTGGACATTGATTTCCAAATTAAATTCAAAATGTACTTTCATTTGAAAAGAGGACCTCGGACCACTGAGCAACGGTCCTGTTCTTTTTTTCCTTCACCCAGGTAAGACGCTTCGGATGTTTCTGGTTCAGGAGTGGCTTGACACTAGGAGTGTGACACTTGTAGCCCATATCCTGAATATGTTGATGCACTGACTCCAGCCTCAGTCCACTCCTTGTGAAGCTCCCCAAGTTCTTAAATCAGCTTTGCTTGACAATCCTCTCAACGCTGCAGTCATCCCTGTTGCATGTGCACCTTTTCCCACCACACATTTCCCTTCTAGTCACCTTTCCATGAATATTCTTTGATAAAGCACTCTGAAAACAGCTATTCCTTTCAGGAATGACCTTCTGTGGCTTACCCTCCTCGTGGAGGATATCAGTGAGTGTCAGCAGTCTTCCCCGTGATTGTGGTTGTGTGTATTGAAGGCTCAGGGAGTTAAATAGCTGATTAGAGCTCTTCTCAGGTCGACATTTCCGTATTGTAAAATGTTTATTTTAATATTTCGATTTTTAGATTTCCATGAGCTGTAAGCCGTAATCATCAAGTTTGAAACAAAAAAGGCTTGAAATGTTTCACTTTATGTGTAATGTATCTAGAATATATGAAGATGTCACTTTTTGGTATGAATTACGGACCAGGACTAGCGTGAATACTTTCAGCGATTCCTCTAGCCTGTCTGGAGTCCAATATGGAGAGGTAATTGGTGGATAGAATCTGGATCAACATCCCTTTATCTGCATCTTTCTCCCTAGGTTAATGAGAGTGGTATGTAGGTTTGCTGTTAAAGTAAGACTAAAGGTTATCGCCAAACAATCTTAGTGAGTGGCTTTGTGTGTATATGTGTGTGTCTGCGTGCGTGCGTGTGGTGCGCTATATCTGTGGAGATGGCAGTGGGAGCGTTGTTATCAGTTTGACATTTCTGTCAGGCTTGGTATTTGAACTGCTGGATGGGCTTTGACAAATGCCAGGGCTGTCACTAGACTCCAGTTTTAATTACACCTGAATGGTTGTACGTCTTCAACACCACCCTATTCCCTTCACAGTCAGTAGTGTGGTATGTTGAGGAGTAGCGTGCCTGTTGGAACTAAGCCCGTCTTTCAGGGGGCTTAATCTCTGCCATATAGTTAATTAGCTGGTGCTCCAAAATATGTGTGTGTGTGTGTGTGTGTGTGTCTAGGCCTCTGCATTTGTAGCCAGTGTGAACCAGACAGCTGTTCAGCTGCGTTTTGATAGCATGTGAATGGTAATACGCTAATGAGAGAGGGTATAATGGGAGAGGGTTTGATGGGTGAGGGTATAATGGGAGGGGGTAAGATGGGAGAGGGTATAATGGGTGAGGGTATGATGGGTGAGGGTATAATGGGAGGGGGTAAGATGAGAGAGGGTATAATGGGAGAGGGTGTGATGGGTGAGGGTATAATGGGAGGGGGTATAGTGGGAGGGGGTTTAATGGGAGAGAGTATATTGGGAGGGGGTATAACGGGAGAAGGTATAGTGGGAGGGGGTATAATGGGAGAGGGTATAATGGGAGAGGGTATAGTGGGAGGGAGTATAGTGGGAGGGGGTATAATGGGAGAGGGTATAGTGGGAGGGGGTATAATGGGAGAGGGTATAGTGAGAGGGGGTATAGTGGGAGAGGGTATAATGGGAGAGGGTATAATGGGAGAGGGTATAGTGGGAGGGAGTATAATGGGAGAGGGTATAGTGGGAGAGGGTATAATGGGAGAGGGTATAATGGGAGAGGGTATAATGGGAGGGGGTATAATGGGAGGGGGTATAATGGGAGAGGGTATAATGGGAGGGGGTATAATGGGAGAGGGTATAGTGGGAGAGGGTATAATGGGAGAGGGTACAAACTTGCTCACTTACCCTACCTAACTCTTAATTCTTAGCTAAAATAATGTTTGTGATTTGGCCGATTAGCCATTAGCAATCAGTGTTGAGAATGTGTCAACCAGCATGTCGAGAACTACTATAGTACCACTAATGAAGGAAGTAATGAAAGGAGGGAGCGAAAACCAGTGTGAATGTCTATGGAGAAATAAGGAGTTCAGACACACGCCCGAGAGTGAATTAACCTCCCCCCTCTAGACAATCATTTAACATCAGGGTAGAATCAGGACTTTATTGTCCCAATATAGATGACTCTGTAGTCTCTTAAAATGATAGAGGGTTTAAATTAACCATAACGCCTGTGAGTACAAAAGAAGTCTTGAGGCCACTCTGCGTGACATTCCAATTTCAACCATAGCCTTCTTATCGAAACTTAATGTGGAGACGGGCAGCCTATCCAAAAGGCTGGCCCCTCACAGTGTGTGACAAGCTAGTGCAATGATTTAGGAGCTGATATGTTTAATTAACTGTTTTAAGAGTTTATTCGTTTAATGAGCTGATTAAGGAGTAGATAGGTTTAACAAACTGATTTAGTTTTCGATACTTCTAATGAGCTAAGAGCCATAGGGGTGGAAAGTGATTTTATTTCAAATCTTCTGTTTAATAAAACCCGCAGCTGAAAAAAGGACAGATGTACTGTTTTTCCCGGGGAATCGTTTTTCTTTTTTTGTCCGGCTGTTCAGTGAAACAGAGCTTGTACAATGATGTCCTAAGAAATGCATCATGTGTGAATATTGTAATTTTTCTTTTTGTAAATGTACCTTTCTGTTTGAGTTCACCAAGATAATTCAAACCGGGTTTACAGCCCAACATCTGGATTTCATGCTTGTTAGAGCTCAATAATTCTCACAGTTGCTTTTTAAAACCCTATACTTTAAGTGTAATTTCACACATAATTGGCTTCGTCGAACTGTGATGTCTTGTGAACAGAAAACGAGACTGACAGAGTCAACACGTTACTGCAAAGGTTTCTTAACGAAAAACATAACAATAATTTATTATTATTTCATTTTTCAATGATCACAGATATATACCACACGTTTACCTGGCTACAGGTGTGCCAACTACATATTACTTGAAAAAAGACCATTGACATTGACTTGAAACAAATACAGGAGTTGGTTTCAAATTTACAATATTTAAACTGAAAATGAGGATCTGAAACAAGTATGTATGACGCACAACCCTGAACCAGCCTGTAACATATGGAGTTGTTTGGAAACAGGACTTGGAGATGTACTGCCAAGCCCTGCTTCAATGGCAACCGACCAATCCCTACCTAGTAAGTCTTTTTGAGCAGCACCAAAAAACTACTGATGGATTATGAAGAAAATTGGTGCCACAACGAAGTCACATTCATATAATTAGAAACTGTTAAGGCTATGTTGAGAAGCATTAAAAAAATTGCAATACCTGATGGTTGGAAAACAAAGGATAATGCAAACATAAATATGCAAAATCTAACAAAAAGAGTGGTAAAGTACAATACTGGAAGAACTGCTGATGTGATATTACCATAGTGGAGTAATGGTTGTCTTCACAGCCTCTTGGTATAAAATAACCCTTTGGAGTTCAACTGGTAGCAAAGGGAATTGCAGTGGTTCATTGTTTTGGATTGGTTTTAGATTCTTGGCTGAAAATGTTTTGATGATACATACTGTAAATGGTATAGGACCATATATAATGTAGCTTGTCATTTATGCCTGAACTGGTCCCTTGAGCAGGTAGAAGATGTACTGTATGCATTAAATCCAATTTACTGGCTTGTTTTCGAGGGACACATATTTGCTAAATCATTGTTTGTTGTTGATGTTTTGTGTGTGTGTGTGGAATCTTGAAAGTCCTGAACGAAAATGTAACGAGACAATTACTTGTTTATCAACTGTAGAACATTAGGTTGTAGGATTACAATACACATTTCGGTAGCGTACATTCAGATGAACACATCTCCCCTGAGGGAGTGTATACTGTTCAATAATCCTGACCCTGCGCGGGTTGGAATCACTGCATAACAGAACACAAATAGGAAAATAATTGAACATTTTGGGGGTAATTACATTTACAGGATGAACTAAGAAAAATAATTGCTCAGTAATCTCATACAAAAGTGCTTCTGGAAGAGAGTGACAATGAAAAAACTGATGAAAAAACATAGAAAAATGCCATGGAAACCATTGGTTAAAATTCTTTACAAAATGCAATTTCTCAGGTAACAAAGTTGTGAAAAATATTCCTATCATCCTCATAAAAACGCCACATTGAACGAGGCAAGTATATTTATACCACATGGGGTACTGAAGCTAGATCACCGTTTCTCAACCTTCAGTCCAGGGACGAGCACTGGTCCCTGGGCTGTTGCCGAACAACCCCGAATATGACAAATTACCAGCACTCATTTCAGTCAGTTTTCGAGTGACAGTATTAATGTAAGCTGTCATCCAAATAACTCCACCAACTGGACGATAGCTTGCTGGTTCCTGGTGTGATTAAGGTTGAGAAACACTGCTCTATTTTGTAGTGTGTTTTAGTCTAAACCGTGGTGACCGACAGGAATGCGTTGTGAACTTTGGCCCTGGGGTCGTCAGGAGCTTTGGCCCCATGGGTCATCAGTTCCTGAATGGTCATCCAGTTGTCCAGGATCTTCTTGTTTCGCTTCTTCATCATCTTCTTGTGGCTCAGTTCAATAATGCTGACCTCCTTGTGTCCTTCGCTGCTGCTCTGTGGGCTCTCTCTCAGGCTCTCCAGGCGACTGCGCTGCATGAACTCCCTACGTCTTCTCTGTTCTTTAGCCCTGAGCAGATGTTGCTTCCTCTCTTCTTTACTCCAGTACCGTCCCATCTTCATCTCGGACATTGCGTCGTCATCTGTGGTCATTCCTCCGCTGCGCTCCTCTTTAATTTTTAGGGCGCGTTCCCGCAAGATCTTGTCCCTGACGGGCCTCTTGGTGATGTAGCGCGTGCCGTCGCTCCGAATCTTCACCTTCCACTCCATTTTGGGCTCGCTGGCGGGGCTCAGCTGGGGCTCCTTGACCACGCTGAGCAGGTTGAGCTGACTCTGGGCATACTCCACGGCGGAGCGCTGCTGGATCAGCTGCATGTAGCTACGATAGTGGCGTGCGTGGGCCGGGATGTTGGCGTCCGGCTGCCGGTGCTGGGAACCCTGGGAGGGCGAAAGGTATGGGATCTGAGAAGCCCTTGGAGGAGGCAGAGGTTTCAGCTTCCCAGTCCCGCCCCTTGCCGGTAAGCACTGGTCCGCCGGGGCCGTCTGGTCCGACTCGGAGGGGTTGGGGCTGTGGTCGGGGCTGCTGTCCTTCCCTGGGATGGGGGCCCGGTGGGGAGGCCGGTGGGTGGGGCTGGGGCTGGGACTACCCAGGCTGCCGCGGAGATTCCTCTGGTTGGTGATGGTGACCATCCTCCTCTGGAGTGAGTGTTCGGGGGAGCGCTCCATAGCCAGCGGAGTGCTCCGCGAGCTCTCTGCCGTGTTATAGGCACTGGAGCTGTCCTTGTCCGACTTCTCCGGCTTCTCGGGGCGCTCGTTGATGTCCGCCAGCTTGCCCCTGCTGGGGGAGTCCCTGCCGTCACGGTGGAGGCGAGGGGCCTCGGGTGTGGGACGACCACACGGCTGAGAGGGCTGCTGACCTTGGTCCCCCTGCGTCTCCCCTGGCCCCTTGCGGAGCTTATGCGCCTGCATGATGTTCTGGCACTCTAGTTCGATGCTGCGGAGCTCCTCGTTGAGCATGCGGAGCTCGCGTTGAACGCCTCCAGCCGGCTCGCCGAGGCTGCACTCGATGGTGCTGCGTCGGCTGTAGAACAGGTCGTACTCCCCGCTGCTGCGGATCTGACACTTGAGTTGGAGCAGCTGTTGGAAGCGGTCGCCCTCCTCCACAACGTCCTCGTCTTCGTCATCCAAACGCTCGGGACAGTCCCGTCTGTCTCTGAGGCACTGGGACAGTTTCCGTTGGATATGAGTTAGGAGGACGTTGTGGTCGGAGCTGTCGACGCCGTTCTTCAGTAACGTCCCCACGCTGTGGTCCTTGTCAAGAGTTCTGGACGAACAGGTGGCAGTGATGTCATCATCTTCTGTTCCTCTGAGCTGGAAACCAATATTTATACATAATCAGTTTTTTAAAGGTACTCAGTCTTTAATACAACTTTCTGGTAACTAGGAATCTAGGACAATGAGAATAACTACAAAACAACTGAAGCTCGGAAATATGAACTAAGTCAATGCTTTGGGTACTCCACTGGGCTTAATTCTATTCTTGTGATTATCGTATTCTTTGGTACTTTGGCCATTCCCCCCCCCCCCCCCCCCCCCCCCCAATTCAAAATATTTTAACTTTCATTACATCCATACACAATATGCTAATATTTCAACAAAACGAAATCTTTTTAATTACGATTACATATTTTTTTGACTTTTAAAATGCTCTGTATTGCTCATACATATGCATACTGTTTTTGCTATTTAATACAAATATTCCGCAGGGTATTATACATTTTTCCACAAGGCTTTCATGGAGTTTTCATGGAAGTTTAGAGCTCCATTGTTTGATGTGATGGTTCTCTGCTCCATAGAAACTACAACAACCTTCCTCAAAACAAACTTACTTTAGCCCGGTAACTACAACATTATTTTACTTACACAGATACCAACAACGTTATTTTTTTATCTTACTTCAAATTGAAGGCGTCACAGTATTCCACAAATAGGAAAGCAGATTATATACTATAATATAAAAGCCAACTGACATTTAGATTTTCTCAAAAGGATCAGACTTTTTACACCCTCTATTACCACTGTGATTATTTTCGAATGCTCAGTTATGAAAAGCCAACTGACATTTAGTAAGAGGTACTTTTGACCTGCTGGTCATTCGAACGATTCCATATCTTGATGAATGATTTGGCCTTAAAGCATTGTACTCTTACAATCTCTTTATGGCACAGCCAGAAGACAGCTGACCACCTTTGGAGCCCAGCTACTCTTTAGGGTTTTGCAAGGTTCCTGCCTTGACATTTTAATTATTTAGCAGACTCAAATTTTGCAGGAATTATTAGGCTTTACTACAAGGCCATAATTACAATATATATTGGGGAGGACACATCCCCCCCAATATTCAAATATGCTCAACCCCCCCCCCTGCCCATATATTGATATATAAATTATAGATAAAATTAAAATACGCTATGCTACGTCAGGCAACCATTCACCGCCGTCCAAACTCATTACTAGCAAATGTAAATATAATCATAATCTAAACATAAAGTGCTGTTATTACTACCGGTTCTAGTTTTACTGTTTACTGCAGTTCTGCGTGTGGTTTGTTCAAGTGCTGTTGCCATATCCCAGCAGAGGCCATTGGTCGACTGCTGTTCGTAGGTACAATCAATGTCGAGCACTGTTATGTCTCTCTGTCTCATTACTTATGTATTAAAAAGGTGGAAAACTTAAATGGAATATGAGTGTTACATAGGCTATCTACCTGTCGATTGTGATAGTTTTAGCATCAACACGTCATTTTGCGCTGGAACTGTAATTATGGAAATAAATAATGAAGTCTGAGTAAAGTGTCAATCATTTATGTTGCGTTGCATATGTAATTTATACAGACTGTAGTCGTTTTCATTGATTGCATATTCTTATAGTATACTGTATAGCTGTATTTGCTTATGAGAGAGAGAGAGAGAGAGAGAGAGAGCACTGGTGAGGATGCCAACAGGGCAGGGAGAGCAGGTGACATGGAGGTGAGTGAGAAAAGAAGCAAATATTGATGAAAGTTCAGACGACATCATACTTAATGTTGGCACAACTGAGGTTAGGTTTAGGCACAGGTGCCACTGCGGTTAGGTTTATGCACAGGTCTCTCTGAGGTTAGGTTTAGGCACAGGTGCCACTGAGTTTAGGTTTAGGCAATTAATGTTGGAGCAACATTAATTATGATGTTGTAGGAACAACACCAACACGGTGATATCAGATTGTGTAAATATTGATGGTTTAGTGTCTTATAAATATTTTAAACATTTTTGAATGTTTTTTTGGGGGGGACCCCCAGATGCCCGGCTGATTTAGTCCCCCCTACATGGCTACGGCCTTGCTTTACTGTCTGGCTCAAGGTCAGAACAGACAATGTATTACCTTGCTGGCTCGGAATTTGATCTGGTAATTTTTTAGGTGGTCTACTTAGCCTGATAACTGGTTGTGTGGTCTACTTAGCCTGGAAACTGGTGGTATGGTATATTTAACCTGGTAACTAGTTGTGTGGTCTACTTAGCCTGGTAACTGGTTGTGTAGTCTACTTAGCCTGGTAACTGGTTGTGTAGTCTACTTAGCCTGGTAGCTGGTTGTGTAGTCTACTTAGCCTGGTAGCTGGTGATGTGGTCTATTTAGCCTGGTAACTGGTGGTATGGTCTGTTTATCCTGGTAACTGGTGGTTTGGTTTATTTAGCCTGGTAACTGGTGGTATGGTCTATTAAGCCTGGTAACTGGTGGTATGGTTTATTTAGCCTGGTAACTGGTGGTATGGTCTATTTAGCTTGGTAACTGGTGGTATGGTCTATTTAGCCTGGTAACTGGTGGTATGGTCTGTTTAGCCTGGTAACTGGTGGTATGGTCTATTTAGCATAGTAACTGGTGGTTTGGTCTATTTGGCCTGGTAACTGTTGGTGTGGTCTGTTTAGCCTGGTAACTGGTGGTATGGTCTATTTAGCCTGGTAACTGGTGGTATGGTTTATTTAGCCTGGTGATGCGGTCTCCCACCTGCTCCTGCTCTTCATGTAAAGCTTCCAGCTCCATCTCTTCCCTCTGTTGCTCCTCCAGCATCTCCATCTTTAACTGCTCCAGAAACTCACTATGTTCATCATCCAACCACGCCTCCTCCAGCTGACGGGACATAGGGAGGTGGAGGGAGATAAAGAGAGGGAGAAAGACGTGATTAAAAACCAAACATAAAAAGCCTCAGACCAACTAGAAACACAATTTTTTTTGGCTTCACAATAACTAGCTTACAGCTACAACTGATAGATCATTAACAACGTCCCCACCCCCTACCCCTGCCCGGCCACACACAGATGAAGTCAATAGATTTCAATAAAGAGATATTCTTGACCTTTGACCTGGACCATCAGTAGCGTTACTGTGAGTGGCTACATTACGGTCATCCACATTACTTAGTATATCAGACACACACACACACACCATGGCCTTGGCCCTGAACTCACTACATTAGCACATCATTTTATGGCATAGTGACTAGGAAGTCATTTGCAGTGCTTGCTGCAACATAAACCATCATAAACCATCTGAGGTCCACCCAGCAGGCCTGCCATGCTTCATCTGAGAAACACACATGGAGATACAATCTAGGCTTACTTCAGGATTACTTGTTGAATACTGGGGCCTTGGTCCCCTGGGCCTACAGTACAGCCAAACTATGACTTATGTACTGAAGGGGTATGTTCAAAGGACAGTTTGGAGAATATCTTCGAGATATCCAATAAAGAAAACTAGATTGGGGTTATGTTTTCAAAATGATCCCCTTAAATCCGTCAGTGGTCACAGGCTGCGTGTGTGTGTGTGTGTGTGTACGTGCGTTCACCTGTATCTCAGGCCTGGCCACCAGCAGAACAATGTTCCTGGTGTCTTCACTGGAGAGCACCGCTACAGCTTCCTCCCTGTCCTGTACATCCCGACCGTTGATCTGTGGAGAAACACATACACACTTTAGGAATCTCTATCTTTGTGGGGACAAAACAAATGATTCCCATTTGTAGATAATAAAATGTTCATTAAGCCTAACCCAAACACCTAATGTTAAAATGTTTTGCTATCCTTGCTAGGCAGACAGGACCCAGGCTAAGCTGACATAACCCAGGCTGGGCAGAAATAACCCAGGCTGGGCAGATATAACCCAGGCTGGGCAGATATAACCCTATCTGGATGTACTATGAAAAGGACAGTGGTCTACGGACTGACCCTTGGCACTAGAACGCCTTTGCTCCTAAAAAAAATTCAGCATCCGGAAGCAACGCACATTCATACATCCAGACGCCCCACGCAATTAACTGGGCCGTGGCAGGAGGCGTCCGTCTTCCTCTGGCCAGAGTAATGGGCCTGTCAGTGGGGGATAATGGTGAAAGGGTGGGGGTGAAGGTGGAGGCCTGGATAACCAAAACCACTAGCCCAAACCCCTCTTCCCTTGCCTGGCCTCAAATCAGTCAAACAACACAGACATTGAACAGCATTGGAAAACACGCAAGCACACACACCAAAAACACGCACACACACACCGACAACACGCACCACGTGGCTGATAATTGGGTAAGAAACGAGACCTCTCGATCTTTGGCTCTTTCTCTCGCTTGTCACACAGTTCAATTGAAATGCAATACAAATGGACTGTATTGGCATAATAAACATTTGTTTATATTGCCAAAGCAAGTGGGGATTTTTTTTTCCAATAAAAATAGTAACAGCCAAACATGTATTATCTTCCCCCGAAACGGTAAAAAAATAAGTTTGAAAAGAATAAAGGCATCCCTTTCTTTCTCTGTGTCTCTCTCTGCCTTCCATTCTCATTAACTCCTATTCAGAAACAGGGCACTCTAACAAAACCCTGCCACCTCCCTGTATTCTCCTCCACCAAAATAATGACTCTCCTCTGAAGCATGTTCACTGCCATTACTATAACAACCTCCTGCTTCTCCCTCCTGTAAACATTACAGCTCTCAGTCGATAGAGCATCTTATTTACTGTACACCGTTTATCCCTACCTCTCCTCTCTACGAGGGAGCCTCCATCTGCCCCTGCCTCCATCACCTCCCTATACCCCGGCCCCTCTGGAAGCTTAAAACATGCCCCCTTTTTTCCAACCTAAACACCAGCATAGAGAAAAGCTCACAACACCCCTCCCCCTAAAAATAACACCATAATGGCCCGAGCAGTTCCTCTGACTGTGCGGTTTATGCCTCTAACCCCACCAAAGGACTCTCTTTGGGAGACACCAGTACTGCCTCCGGGGCCCCTCTATGGCCCAGGAACGGAGCTGAGGGGTAATAACATGGAGCGCCTCCTAGGTGTGTGTGTGTCTGTGTGTGTGTGTGTGTGTCTGTGTGTGTGTGTGTGTGTGTGTGTGGGGTACCCAGAGGTGGTGGGTGGGTATATCCGGTGCCCCGTAAGCCCCTAAACTGCTCTTCAAGCTCTTAAAAAGTGCCTTAACGTGCCTCCATTAAAAATGAATGGGTTCTCTGGAAGACAATGGCTGAGGGAGGTAAAATTAAAAGGGTTTGATGTCACCTCGTATGAGAAAGGAGAGAAAAGAGACGAAAGAATGGAGAGAGAATGATTCCTACCTGCAAGATGCGGTCTCCTTCTCGGATGCGTCCATCCCGTGCGGCGATGCTGTTTGGCCCAACCTGTTCAGGAGAGACTGTTTGATTCAAGGCTGAAAGGGAACACAAAACTGCCCGGCATGTCGGACACAAAACACACAACCTCCTGACTTTCACCTTTACAGGGACCGGAGACGTGTGTAAGCACCGGGTAAAAATCCTCTGACATCCGAGTATCTTGTAGTACACATCACCACAGTGGGAATCACACCACATCACCCCTCTAGGTCTGTCAAACAACCCCTCTGGATAAAGAACTCATTACGCCCCTCACATGGCGGCTGGTCGAAAGGCTGTACTGCTGGAGGAAGCCCTCAGCAGACTATGATTCACCTTCCCCTTTGCAGCACCTACATGAACTCAACGAGCCGTCAGAGACTGTGTTGGTGTGTTTTGACCGTTTGTATTTGTAATTCTCCTGTATGTCCCTGCTGGGATCACCCGTATCTCAGTCGCCCTGGTGATGCCGGTTGATGACACAGAGAGACAGTGTACGTTCGTATGTGGTCCATCCATTGCCTCGGCCCACCCATAACTCTCTCTGATGATACCCGGGAGGCAGGTCACCCTTTCTATAGCCAATCAATAACAGCTGCCTGGGGTAATTTGTTTCACTCTCTCCAATCAGGCGCAATCTCCTGAGATGGCCGAGCCGGCGTGAGCGTTTCGTCTTTTTGTGTATGTGTGTGCCTGTGTTTGCGTGTCCAAAGGACGACAAAAAACGAATCGAGGAACACCATCCTCACCCAGAAACTCCCGTCCAAGTGGGACAGGGCAGGATTGAGTGAAACAGAGATCATCATCTGTGGAAAGTCCAGTCATTCAAAACATGGACACGAGAAAGGTGGACAGTAGTCATATAGAAAGGTTGCCTTTAGAAGCTTCTGCTTGAAGTGGTATTATGGTTTGAGTCAGGGAGAGTTTGAAGATGTCTGGGAAGACACTGCTGGCCTGGGCATGCTCTGGGTATTCGTCCCTGGCTCACGCCCTTGGCAAATGTTACCCCGTTTGAAGGTTTTACGACGGCTATAGAATGCGATAGCACCAAGTCTTCTGGGGCAGCAGGAGCTCTAGCAGAACACTCAGCAAGCGTAAAGTACATTTATGTCGTCATGTAGGCTAGTCTGCGATGCTTGGCATGCCCTGCCACGTTTGATGAGATTCAGGACCAGTGCAGCAGGATTCAATAGTCCCTTAAAGCATGTGTGTTTGTGTGTGTGGGTGTGTGTGTGTGTGTGTGTGAAAGAAATAATTCATTTGTGTGTATGGTCAGCCACTGGGACAGCGCCCTCCGTCCTGGCTTGACTGACACGCAGGGTGAATCTCAAAAGTACTTTCCTCGACTCCTTGTGTCCCTTCTTTCATCTTTAGGTTCAGAGATCATCAGAAGAGCCTTCAAGGATTCCCAGGAGCCTAACATTTCAGCTCCACCATCAGCAGTGTGTCATTCAACCGATAAGAAATGGAAAAAGAAAAATCTCCCGCGTTAGCCTTTAACAGACATGACTATCGCCTGCTTCAGCAGCACACCATCAAACCTTTGTGATCCTCGATCGTGAAAAGCGGCTTTTATAGATTTCAGACAAAGCGTTTGGTCAGTGGCCAGGCACAGTGGCGTGGTGCAGCAGCCTAATGGCAGGAAGGGATTCCACCGGAGGGGGTTGCAATGCATGTAGTGTTTGCATAATGAAACTAATCTATAGGCAAATCTATAACGATGAAGTGTAGTAAGAAAGAAATGAAGGCCCCTCAGACCTTGTTACATCAACAATTATTGATCCAATGAAAGAAACGCCCGTGTGACAGTTTAGCATCCCCCTAAGGTCCCAGGTCTCCATACTGGGCTCCGATCGGTGATCCTCTGCGTGCAACACAAGTGATCAACCCCCTTGTAAACGTATCGGCAAACAACTCTGATACCTTCATCTGTGACATTTCAGGCTAGCTGTGGAGTGAGCTTAAGGTACATTCTTGCCTCTGTTAAAGAAGAAAAGCAATTTCAGATATCATTGTTGTTTTGTATCGATCCTAATAACAACAGAATGCATGAGGGCTTTTTAGAGTCTTAAAGTCTTCATAAACCTTTCATAGCATCTTCTCAAGCAATAACTAGTGTTATGATATGCAGAGGGGGAGACTGTATAAAAGGTCCTTAGTACATCAGAAACACCATCCACTGCCTGAAAGTCAGTTTAAATACACAGGGACAGTAAATGCTCATCTGAATTCAGCACGCGCTCCTTGGCTTGACTTTTTATAGACCGACCACTTGAGGAAAGCAGCCACTAACCGCAGACTACTCAGATCTGTATTCAGCTCATTTTTAGCAGCACACACCTTGCGGGTCTGCGGAAACTTCAAACGGATTGAAGGAAGAGAGAAAGAGAAAGTGAGTTCGGCAGAGTGGAGGATTGGAAGACAGTGCTTTGTACATGCTGCCAACAAGTGACTGAGAAAACAAAGCCTTCACTGTCACCACAAAAGGTTCAGCATTGGCTTGTGTAACAGCGTGAAGAACATCCTGTCGGCTCTCTCCCCAGACTTGACTGGGCCATCCAACTGGGTCCTTTTGCAGAACTCAAACGGTTACAGCGATGTCATGGACGGCGGTCAGCTTGTGTTGTGGACCACCATTTCCTGTCCTTTATGGGGGAGGACGACCGCGGATGAAGCTTAACTCTTAGCAGCACGTTGACAAAGAATTTACACACAAAACATATCAGTTCCATTTGAAGAAAAAGGATCAGCACTCCAGGAAAGATGAGTGCATTTCTATCAGCTGTTTTATCTATATTGCTGCTGTGAGAAGTGATTAAGTGCCACAGAGCTACTGGTGTGTTTTCAGTCAGTGTAAACATATACATAGAAGTACGATCCACATTTTCAATGTTTTAATTCCTTCTCAAATAAAGTGGTTCAATATTGAAATTATGACATCAAAAAGAAACATGTATTTGACTTTCATGAATGAATAATGAAAAAAGGCTCAGAAGACAGAGGGGAGGACTGGAGTGGAGACTGAGGAGGAGACTGAGGAGAGGAAACAGAGGAGGAGACTGGGCAGAAGCCTGAGGTGGAGACTGAGTAGGAGACTGAGTAGGAGACAGGGCAGGAGACTGAGGAGAAAACTGAGGACGAGACAGAGGAGAGGAAACAGAGGAGGAGACAGAGGAGAGGAAACAGAGGAGGAGACTGAGGAGGAGACTGAGGAGGAGACTGAGGAGGAGACTGAGGAGGAGACAGAGCAGAAGACAGAGGAGAGGAAACAGAGGAGGAGACTGAGGAGGAGACAGAGCAGGAGACTGAGGAGAAAACTGAGGAGGAGACTGAGGAGAGAAAACAGAGGAGGAGACTGAGGAGGAGACAGAGAAGACAGAGGAGGAGACTGAGGAGAGGAAACAGAGGAGGAGAATCATACAAAATTTCTCATGACAATCGGAGTTCCCTGCCTTTTGCCATCATTCCAACCCATGCCTGTCCTTGTCATCGCAGAATAGACAGACTTGGGCACAGGGAGTAGAGGGAATGTATCGTCACCTTAATAGGCTGATAACAGGGCTAATGATAGTCTGGAATACAGAGGAGAAAGATAGAAGGACAAGGAGGAAGAACCATTCAGCTCACTGAAGAAAAACCGTCCCTGACCTCACTGACGTAGATGGCCATGTCCTCTTCCTCATCAGTCCGGTAGCACAATGTCAGGCCCAGCTTCTCCTGGCTGTTGAGGCGACACAGCTCCACCTCCTAGAGACAGAGGACAGAGGTCAACCTATCAGACCTATATATGGACAACAAGACTATCCAGCCTCTCATGGCTGTTGAGGTGACACAGCTTCACCTCCGGTACTGTGCATACTGCACAGGTTTGTCAATGTCTTGGACATCATACCTGATGTTACCATGGGAGTGTGAAAAGTCTTATTTCTTGATCTCCTAAACACATAATAAAGACAATAAAAATGCCTATGAAATATGATTAAGGAGAGGCCAACATGACAAACAATGTAATATTACAATCAAACCACGCTGTTAATAGTTGGAACAGATTGGTGTCTGGGTGTATTAAGCAGTCCAATTAGCAGTGACCTAAATAGACAGAATAGTCACCAATCACACACGGACAAGAACTCAAACTATCTGTGTTGTGTTACATATATATATTGCATGTGTGACCTTGAAGGGCCTTGATTTCACAAAGATTTAATTTGAGAGCTGCAGTTGCAATACGAAGTGCAATAAGACCTAATGAAAAGCTCTACATAAATGCAATTCATTACATTCATTAGCATAATTACATTAAAGCAGAACCACTTCCCGCATTTTAATTTGTATCATACTCTTATCAAATAGTACATTGACTGTCTGGAATAGAGCTTGTCTGGGCTGTTTAGGAGGGGTCTGTTGGATGATTAAAGACATTCTCTGAAAACTATGCGGATGGCTTGATCAGACTTGGCTTTGATAACTGTCAAAAGCTCTTGAGAGTTTTTACTGAACAGTTACAGCCTAATATTAGAATATTAGTCAGTAAATAAACTCAGATCACTGGGGTAATGTGGATAAATATATTCAGAGAGGGCGGCGCCCCCCACTGAAGTACCCCTCATCTCCACGGAGGTCTCACGGAGAGGCCAGACTACTGACTTTCAAATCAGAGGCCCTTAAATTTCCCAGGAGCCTCTAACAACCTAGTTTAAGCCCTGATGTCTAGTCAGTACATTTGGATGCATTCTATTATCAGCAGAAATAAACATGGTGAGATTCGAACCACAGCCACAACTCACTATGGCCACATATCAGTCATGTTAATATCAACCCCATACACTGTAACCATTAGAAATGAGACACAAAGAGCCTTCAAAGACATAGACGCCGTTTCTTACCGTTAATTCCTGATAGCACAGCAGGCACAAAAAACAGGGCATTGCTACAGAAAGGAGATCATTGCTTTGGTTGAACTATTACACAGAAAAAGCCCAAAGTGTGAAGGGAACGGCCAGCAGTCCAGCTTGTTGTGTCCCAATGTTAATACACCTCAGGTGTGTTGGAGGGAATCAAGTGTGAAATGGCCTTTCCACCAGGCCTTTATTAGAACAGTAACACACCACAGACTCCACCAGACAGAGTGTGTGTGTGTGTGTGTGTGTGTGTATGTGTGTGTGTGTGTGTGTGTGTGTGTGTGTGGTGTAGTGGGTACAGGGCCGCAGGTGACAGGGAGCACGGGGGGGGCTGGAAGAGGTCTGGATCGAAGAAATAAAAGAGAGATTCATTCCCTCCGAGACATCTGTGGGTTGGCTGGTTACACGTGTCAGACATGTCAGGCGCTTAGGCAGGACGGCAGAAGAAAGAGAGGAGAGAGAGGAGGAGATGAGAGTGGAGGGTTAGAGCAGGGGATGGCAGGGCACGAGTGGGGAGCGGAGGAGTCGGGATGAGTGAGGAGCGGGGCGAGGGGGAGAGCTGAGGTGAGGGAGGCCAACGGAGCTGACACTGACTTCCTGACTTTGCCCTCCCCCACAAGGTATTCTCCTCCTTGCTTTTCCCTCAACCCCCACCACCTTTTTTCCTGCTCCACCTAATATTGTAGGTGTCCCTGGCTTCCCGTAGTGACTCCACCTGCAAGCCCCACCATCCATCCGTCCCAGCTGCCCCTCCCCTCCTCTTCTCCCCACAGTGACAGACCGTTGAAGGGACCTCGGGTCCAGCCACCTGCCGCCGTGACACTAACTGCACTCCAACACGCAAAAAGAAGAGAGAGAACGAAAAAAAAAAAAGAGACAAAGGAGCGAGATGGAGGGTGGGGAAAAGGCAACAGCACAATGTTGGAACTATATTTGTCATATCTCTCTGAGAGACTCAACCTGACAACAGGTAGTTGAAAATGTCAGAGATGATGGTGTCCCAAATGGCTTTAGCACCTGGTCAACACGAGAACACCACATAAGGAACAGAGAGCTGTTCATGATTCACACAATGACAACTTGAAATTCCTGTCACTGATACGAAAGGGGTTGTTCCTCTTCCTTTCGGCCAGCCACGGTGTCCAGTATTGCACATTGGTCTGAAATTGTATCTGTAGTTACTAGGCCACCCCGAGGACCCCCCACACCAAGTCCACCCCAATGAATAATATCTAGTACAGGTTCTTTGTTAAACTAGTTGTGAGAATTGACAATTCTTCATCCAACCTACTCTCAGTGAATTTGTTGACCCACCCTCCCCAATGATGTTGACAGATGTGGCCGTCATACAAACAGATACAATTAAGTTTGGATCACTGGATGGCTTTTTCCTCTAAACCAGCTCACTCTTTTAACCAGCTAAATGTGGCAAATAACTGCACGCCTGATACTAATGTTGAGTCAAATCAGACTGAATGAAATGGAATGTGGACGAGATGAGGGGAAAACCACAGATCAGCTAACTGTCTCACAGTGCTTTGGACCTAGAGTGCAGAATTTGAAAAATGTCTGAAGAGTAAAAGATTTTTACAAACTATGTACTGTGTTAATAGTTTGCTTGTTCAACAGGAAGGCCCTAACTGTCACAGAATTTCTCTTGTAAAAGTATTATCAAAGTCAATGTATTCTCAACTAACACATGATGAGCTCATTAATAATTCTAAGACATTGGACATTCGGTACTCTAATTATAGAATATGTGGATGCAAATAACAGAGCCAATCTCAGAACAGGCTTTAGCTGGTAGGTGGCAACATCCCCGTTCTCGTGCCTTTTGAGGTGGAATGACTCTCATGAAAGTAGAGGAGGATGAAAGGATTTCCACCTATATGGATATGGAAAGGCAAATTAAAAACATCACACAATTGGTGGCATTATACTACCAGATGCACAGTTCATCGTCATCTTGGAAACAACAGACAGTGACTTCTTAAACCAGCTGATGGGTTCCTGATGCAATGAGAGAAACATATATGAAACAGCAGCAGACTTTGCGGTCAATGTAGATGATTTGAATGTGCAAGATATGAAAGCAAGATCTGATATTGAAATGACCCAAAGGTGGCTAACTAACAAAATTAGTTAGCTATTGATTCCATGAAAGGTGATGTACAGTACATGGCATCAAATGGTGTGTTTGTGAATATTGGCTGTGTTTATGGGAAAGGTTCAAGGATGATATAATACATCAATGAGTAAACCACATGGAAGGCACTAGTAAGTGTGTTAGGTATAATGGCTTCCCCATGTGGTTCCCAATCAGCCTAAAGTTAGTGTCTAATTGATTAGTATGTGATGACAGAGCGGAGCAGACCTGTGCCTAAATGAACAGGCCAAACAGATAGATGTGATTAGTGTGTGTGTCTAGAATGGGAAGTGTTCTGCCAGCCCTGTTTCACACACGGGTGTGTAAATCCTTGCTAAGGTAAAGCACTCCTCCTGATCCATCCCACGCCACTCCGTGGGCCCCTCTCTCTTGCCTTCGGTTTTTCCATTTTCCGGGCGAGGTCTCAGTCTCTCAGGCGGGAGATTGCAGTGCCTCTGTGAGGCAGAACGCGAATGGGGGACGGGATGGTGGCTGACAGTAAATTAATGACTGCGATGGCGTGATTAGGCTGGGACTGCCGCCCACAGTCGGGCTGTGTTGGATGCTGTCATAATAATCGCTGCCTTTGATTACAGGTAATTGAAAAACAGTCGCGAACACGTCTCTTGACGGCTGCCACTGGCAATGGCAGAAAGAGATGGGACTGAAAAAGAGAAGGGACAGCCCCTCGAAGACTGAAGGAGAAAGAGAAAAAATACTGCCCTGCTAAATATATAACACTATACACAGTATAAACTATAACATGTGGAGGAGAAAGGGCCCTATGTCCAGATAGAGTCTATTGAAGTGTGGAGACAGGGCTTTATTGTTCAAAATATAGTCTATTTAACAGGGTGGAGACAGGCTCTATTTCCAGATAGAGTCTATTTAACAGGGTGGAGACAGGCTCTATGTCCAGATAGAGTCTATTTAACAGGGTGGAGACAGGGCTTTATTGTTCAAAATATAGTCTATTTAACAGAGTAGAGGCAGGGCTCTATGTCCAGATAGAGTCTATTTAACAGGGTGGAGACAGGCTCTATGTCCAGATAGAGTCTATTTAACAGGGTGGAGACAGGCTCTATGTCCAGATAGAGTCTATTTAACAGGGTGGAGACAGGCTCTATGTCCAGATAGAGTCTATTTAACAGGGTGGAGACAGGCTCTATGTCCAGATAGAGTCTATTTAACAGGGTGGAGACAGGCTCTATGTCCAGATAGAGTCTATTTAACAGGGTGGAGACAGGCTCTATGTCCAGATAGAGTCTATTTAACAGGGTGGAGACAGGCTCTATTTCCAGATAGAGTCTATTTAACAGGGTGGAGACAGGGCTTTATTGTTCAAAATATAGTCTATTTAACAGAGTAGAGGCAGGGCTCTATGTCCAGATAGAGTCTATTAAAGGGTGGAGACAGGCTCTATGTCCAGATAGAGTCTATTTAACAGGGTGGAGACAGGCTCTATGTCCAGATAGAGTCTATTAAAGGGTGGAGACAGGCTCTATGTCCAGATAGTCTATTAAAGGGTGGAGACAGGCTCTATGTCCAGATAGTCTATTAAAGGGTGGAGACAGGCTCTATGTCCAGATAGTCTATTAAAGGGTGGAGACAGGCTCTATGTCCAGATAGAGTCAATTTAACAGGGTGGAGACAGGCTCTATGTCCAAGTAGTAAAAAAATGCACTTAGTCTTGAATATAGCAGGGAAAGAGGTAGCTTGAGCAAGACCAAATGCTGCAACATCATAAAAGCTGAAGTCATTAAGAATGAAATGTGGGAACTACAACCTTGCAGTGAAAACCAGTGAAATGTAATGTTCTCTCAGAAATAAAAACAAACACACACTGTGTAAAATTATAAACTTGACGATGAAATGAAAACCCGTAATTGCAGTAACAGCCTTGCTTGTCACTCTTGACCCACGTGCCTTAGGTTGCAGAGCCCTGGAGATGTTTGCAACTTGAGCCCTGCTGCCTGGGATCCCAAAATATTTGAAGAGTCCTACACTTTGTAGTGGATCACAAGGCGAATTGTTATGGCATTCTGCCCACATGTCCACATTGTGAGCCTCTGGCTGCTCTACCGGAGTACGAGGTCTAACCCATATTTTTGACTTGGCCAGGGACGTACTTATGCCACCGTCTGATGGGTGTCTGAGATTTGTGTTAGCTGTTTAAACAGGTCATTCGATATCCTTAACACATCATGACCTAGAAAAAAGAAACAATAGTGATGACTTCATTCTGTCCTCTTCCCCAGGCCAGGAGAGTTTGTTGTGGATGCAGTCGACATTCGCCCTCTGTGAACATTCGCCCTCTGTGAACATTCGCCCTCTGTGAACATTCGCCCTCTGTGAACATTCGCCCTCTGTGAACATTCGCCCTCTGTGAACATTCGCCCTCTGTGAACATTCGCCCTCTGTATACATTCGTCCTCTGTATACATTCGTCCTCTGTATACATTCGTCCTCTGTATACATTCGTCCTCTGTGAACATTTGCCGGCTACACTATATCAATCTAGGTCAACTGGACAGATCAGCCATTTAATTCCACTGTTGATAAAACATTCTACAGGTGTCAGTGAATCACCAACCAGGTCCAGCCCATACTGCAGAAGATCAGCGCTGAAGGTCGACTGATGGGGACCAGTTTGAAATGTCCTCGATGTCCGCGCAGACTGCATTAGCATGTGCCACCTTAAATTGGACAATACCTTAAAATTGCGAGTCGCACAATACAGCAGATGGTGTGTGGTTATCTGTGGATTCAGATCCCACAGAGGGCCGGTAGAAACATGCCTACACTCCCTACCGCAGGTGGATCTGTAAAAGAGCTTCTGCTAAAGCAATATAATTGAATGAAATGTAGAAACCTTACATAAGGGAATCATGCCAACAAGACTGTTTACAATACAGAATCTATAAATGGATCCTGTTTCTCCCCGTCAGCCTCTGAATATGCACTGCTCGCCACTCAAGCCGATGTTCTTGCCTAATGAAATGTTGAGGCAACAATTCATTATGTTAAATTTAGACAGGTCCGCTGTGACGGAACGGCAGCGTGCCCACTTTCTGGGTTCCTCATTAGACAGAGGCTATTTCCTCTCTCCCTCTGTTTGATGTATAAAACAAACTTCACTCTGACGGCGGCATTAGGCTCTGAATGGCCTTCTTCTCAATGCCTTGTATTGACATACGGAAAGTGAAGGTGGGTTAGCGTGGAATATATCTCCCCAAGCATGAAATAAAACCGGGCTCGGGCAGACATACTCATAATAGGACGTGTTAATAGAAATGAGGCGTAAAGAGGAGAGGTTTAATATATTCTATTTGCGTTGACTCTAATGCAGAGGCGACACAAGTGGATGAGCAAATCTCCTTAGAGAGGAAAAGTGAGAAATAACTCAAGCTCAGTGGGTGTAAGTAAGCAGGCGTTCAAACAAATTCAGATGAAACAAAAGACGGCGAATGTAATCATCATACATCACTCAATGCAAAGCCAAGCTGGCTGAGGCACCACAGTTTGACTGGTCCTCAATGGTGTGGAAAAACTGAATGTCTGCCCTGGAATGGGGGGAGAGAAGGAGGAGGAGAAGGGGAGAGGAGGAGAAGGGGAGAGGAGGAGGAAGAGTTGTGGAGGGGGAAGGAGGATTGGGGACCTGTCGGATTCATGACATCATCTGTAAAACTAGCCCATGAGGCTGCCCATATGCCTGCCTGTGTGTTAGTCCAGCCTAAATGCTGATAGCTGTGAAAGGAAATGCTCGGACTTGGATTCATGGAAGAAACACCTGATGCTTGGTACACTCTGTGTATTACAGAAAAAATACACTTTGACATCATCTCAAACATTTTCCACAAAACATGCTGAGAGAATTGAAGATGGTTGACACTGAAATCCAATCAAGTGTTACCACTGTTTCCGCATGAGGACCTAAAAAACATCCCTATTGGCTGTGGATGTATGAGGTTCTCTAACTTTATGACGTCCTGTGGATGTATGAGGTTCTCTAACTTTATGACGTCCTGTGCATATACAGGACCATATACCACCACTGCTTTTTTTTATAAACTGGTTGGTACCAGTTCTGAATGCTGACTGGATGAAAACTGTTGTGCAATTCAGTAATAAGGCATGGAAAAAGCCTTAATATGCAATAATGAATGGATAAGTGAAAATCTATTGCAGAGTACCAGGACACAACGCTTATTTTGGCACTGAACTATAACCCCCAAGATGCCTAATTGCAACTACAGCAAAGTGGTTACAGAAAACAATCAGATCAGTAAAAGATGGTGGTGTCATACCTGTGGTATGTGGTCTCCTATACCACAGCTACCAGCCAATCAACATTCAGGATTCGAAGCACCCCAGGTTTCAATGAACCTCGGGCCATAGGTATGACAAAACATTTATTTTTACTGTTTTAATAACGCTGCTGAGCAGTTTATAACGACAATAAGGCACCTTGGGGCTCTGTGATATATTGCCAATATACCACGGCTAAGTGCTGTATCCAGTTGTGTTGCGCCTTAGAACAGCCCTTAACCGTCGTATACAGGCAATATACTTCTCCCCTCGGGCCTTATGACTTACATAGAACTGAGCCTTTCCCTTATTACTAAATCGTAATTATGGTGTGAATCTCACCTCGTACTCCAACTCCTCCGTCCTCTCTGCGTCGGCGGGCAGGGTGGAGAGGTAGTCCGTCCCTTCGTAGAACTCCTGGTCCACGGTGTGGAGAGAGTGACAGCTGTCAGGAGAAGAGAGGGGAGGACAGAGGAGTTAGTTCGGGAGTTTCTTTGACAGACATTTGTCTGTTCCCTACTGGAGGGCCGGGAGGAGAGGAAGAAAGGATGTGTCTAGGATGATTCGTGCCAGGGGATGAAAGCATTGCCTCTCATTAATCAGTGAACACCCAGGCATTGCAATTAGATTACTCCACAGTATATTCATCTATCACACCATCGCTGTCCTTGGGAAAACTTCGCCAAAGTCTGATGCATTTCAAACAGTCCAGAAGGAAAATATGTTGCTTATAGACACAGCGCAAAACAGCTTTGTGTAATGTATGCAAAGTAATTTGTGCCCAGGCTGACTGCTATCACATAACACACACTATTGTTTGGCATGATGCATGAACTCCCACACACTGTTGAACATGCTACATACTGAGTATTGCTTATTGTTCTCCCCCCACTGGAAATTCCCAGTTTTAACAGAACTGGGACACATAAAAATGCATTATTGTAAACGTGAACATGCTTTCATTGATTTACCTGGTTAAATGAAGGTTACATTTTATTCTGTCTCTAACAAATCTGTTGCTGACAAAAATAGCATTGTATAAAAGTCAACCGTTATCCTATACAGCCAGACACTAAGGCACAACCACACTGCATTATGTCCTTGGTTACAGATATGCGTGTCTGTGTGCATTAAGATAGCTTTGGTACTTTATCACGCAGCGTTAAATAATCAAAGAAATTATCAATGAAATCTTTAGCCCACTCAATGAAATACAACTAAAGTGGACTTTGTCTGACGTGTAGAAGACTCATTTTCTTCGTGTTGTCTGTGGGAACCAGATGACTAATCCAATCCCACTCACAGAGCTGGCATGAAAACAGACTGCCGATGGAGCGCTTTATCCTAGCTGTCAACCAGCGGCTGAAGTAGCTTTACCGATGTGCCCTGACACGTGCAATCACCAAACCTAGTACAGAGGTACATGGAGGTATGTATCAAAGACCTGCCCTTAGGGACAGTCATTAAGCATCCACTACCAAACCTAGTACAGAGGTACATGGAGGTATGTATCAAAGACCTGCCCTTAGGGACAGTCATTAAGCATCCACTACCAAACCTAGTACAGAGGTACATGGAGGTATGTATCAAAGACCTGCCCTTAGGGACAGTCATTAAGCATCCACTACCAAACCTAGTACAGAGGTACATGGAGGTATGTATCAAAGACCTGCCCTTAGGGACAGTCATTAAGCATCCACTACCAAACCTAGTACAGAGGTACATGGAGGTATGTATCAAAGACCTGCTCTTAGTGACAGTCATTAAGCATCCACTACCAAACCTAGTACAGAGGTACATGGAGGTATGTATCAAAGACCTGCTCTTAGGGACAGTCATTAAGCATCCACTACCAAACCTAGTACAGAGGTACATGGAGGTATGTATCAAAGACCTGCTCTTAGGGACAGTCATTAAGCATCCACTACCAAACCTAGTACAGAGGTACATGGAGGTATGTATCAAAGACCTGCTCTTAGGGACAGTCATTAAGCATCCACTACCAAACCTAGTACAGAGGTACATGGAGGTATTGTATCAAAGACCTGCCCTTAGGGACAGTCATTAAGCATCCACTACCAAACCTAGTACAGAGGTACATGGAGGTATGTATCAAAGACCTGCTCTTAGGGACAGTCATTAAGCATCCACTACCAAACCTAGTACAGAGGTACATGGAGGTATTGTATCAAAGACCTGCTCTTAGGGACAGTCATTAAGCATCCACTACCAAACCTAGTACAGAGGTACATGGAGGTATGTATCAAAGACCTGCTCTTAGGGACAGTCATTAAGCATCCACTACCAAACCTAGTACAGAGGTACATGGAGGTATGTATCAAAGACCTGCTCTTAGGGACAGTCATTAAGCATCCACTACCAAACCTAGTACAGAGGTACATGGAGGTATGTATCAAAGACCTGCTCTTAGGGACAGTCATTAAGCATCCACTACATCATTAAACTGTAATATGCCTGTGCTAGATGAGAAAAACACAACAGCTGGAGGACTCTGTGAAAGACACAGAGAAGGTAACCTCTAGTATAAAGACTAATAAGGGAAAACTCACTCCTCTGGACTATGCTGACCACCCTGTCTCCCATACCATCTGTCAAAATGCTTCTAGCAGAGAGGAAAGTCTCACTGTGGTGAGGTGCCCTGGAAGCCATGACCCATTTTGTGTTCTGCATGAGTCAAATGTAATAGAACATCTCTAGTCCTGGCTGACCTGTCAAACTGGTTGCTGTGTAAGGGGAAGAGGGTTTAACGTCATCAGTGTCCTGGATACATCCTGTGTCTCTGTAGGCTGACGCAAAAGGGACATGCTCATTCTGGTGCGGCTCTGACCGCCTCACAAGCTAAAGAATCAGCCAATCACGTCACACCTGAACCGCCTTGGTTACCAGTGCTAGTGTTAGTGATGGGGATATTGATGGTAGTGATGGAAATATTTATGGTAGTGATGGAGATATTGATGGTAGTGATGGAGATGTTGGGGGAAGTGATGGAGATGTTGATGGTAGTGATGGAGATATTGGGGGAAGTGATGGAGATGTTGGGGGAAGTGATGGAGATGTTGGGGGAAGTGATGGAGACGTTGGGGGAAGTGATGGAGATGTTGGGGGTAGTGATGGAGATGTTGGGGGAAGTGATGGAGATGTTGATGGTAGTGATGGAGATATTGGGGGAAGTGATAGAGATGTTGGGGGAAGTGATGGAGATGTTGGGGGAAGTGATGGAGATGTTGGGGGAAGTGATGGAGACATTGGGGGAATTGATGGAGATGTTGGTGGTAGTGATGGAGATGTTGGTGGTAGTGATGGAGATATTGGGGGAATTGATGGAGATATTGGGGGAAGTGATGGAGATATTGGGGGAAGTGATGGAGATATTGGGGGAAGTGATGGAGATATTGGGAGAAGTGATGGAGATATTGGGGGAAGTGATGGAGATATTGATGGTAGTGATGGAGATATTGGGGGTAGTGATGGAGATATTGATGGTAGTGATGGAGATATTGGGGGTAGTGATGGAGATATTGATGGTAGTGATGGAGATATTGGGGGAAGTGATGGAGATATTGGGGGAAGTGATGGAGATATTGGGGGAAGTGATGGAGATATTGGGGGAAGTGATGGAGATATTGGGGGAAGTGATGGAGATATTGATGGTAGTGATGGAGATATTGGGGGAAGTGATGGAGATACTGACGGTAGTGATGGAGATATTGGGGGAAGTGATGGAGATACTGATGGTAGTGATGGAGATATTGGGGGAAGTGATGGAGATATTGATGGTAGTGATGGAGATATTGGGGGAAGTGATGGAGATATTGATGGTAGTGATGGAGATATTGATGGAAGTGATTGAGATATTGGGGTGTCTGGGACATGTCAATGGCCTGACAGAACCTGGCCTACGTAAGTCAAGGGTAAAGATGCCAGCAGGGTACTGTTCGCGTCAGCAGTTCAGACAGAAAACAGCACGTTTTAGTTCAACCCTTTATTGGAGAATAATGCACAGTATGTTTACATGTCTTGGCATTGGGTTGTGCTCCTCTGGGGTAAGTCACTGCCATCACATGATACGATACTACTGTATACAATCCTACTGAAAACGATATCAACTCCATAACAGCAATACCAATCCCCATAGACAATGAGCAGGTTGTACGGTGTCATCCTCGCCTCCAGTATTCCATGCATACTGGAGAAAAGAAAATCAACACGGTAAACATTCTTTAATTTTTTTTTCATCGTAATTTTCTTTTCATAAATATTATTATTTTAAACGTGTTTGTGTGTGTTTGTGTGCGTGTGCTTATGTGATTATGCCTTTTAAATATAGTCTATTACAGAGTATCTATAAAAATCTGCCTTAATCTTGGCATGTGCACCTGACGGCAGACGCAGAGGAGAACATTTATATTTTATTGATTACATTGCTTACATTTAGAAGCCCCTCCCAGGGCTATAACTAGGCGATGAATGAATGTTGCACTGTGTTGCAAGGTTTTTATTAGCTCATTCTGTTTAATCACCTTGTAAACCTTTCATGAAACCAAATGGCTATGCCAAGAAAAATGATTCCAATCAGACCTTTTGGTTGTAGTGCTATGGAGCTGTGCTGGAAAGATATTATATTAAAGTGTCAATGGTGTGGTGCAGTCAGGTTTAAGGGTTTGAGTCTGGTCAGGTATTGAGTCTGATCAGGGTTAAGGGTTTGAGTCTGGTCAGGTTTAAAGTATAGAGTCTGGTCAGGTATTGAGTCTGATCAGGGTTAAGGGTTTGAGTCTGGTCAGGTTTAAAGTATTGAGTCTGGTCAGGTTTAATTGATTGAGTCTGGTCAGGTTTAAAGTATTGAGTCTGATCAGGTATTGTGTCTGATCAGGGTTAAGGGTTTGAGTCTGGTCAGGTTTAATGGATTGAGTCTGGTCAGGTTTAAGGGTTTGAGTCTGGTCAGGTTTAATGGATTGAGTCTGGTCAGGTTTAAGGGATTGATTCTGGTCAGGTTTAAGGGATTGATTCTGGTCATGTTTAAAGTATTGAGTCTGGTCAGGTTTAAAGTATTGAATCTGGTCAGGTTTAATGTATTGAGTCTGGTCAGGTTTATTGTATTGAATCTGGTCAGGTTTAATGTATTGAGTCTGGTCAGGTTTAATGTATTGCATCTGGTCAGGTTTATTGTATTGAATCTGGTCAGGTTTAATGTATTGAGTCTGGTCAGGTTTAAAGTATTGAGTATGGTCAGGTTTAAAGTGTTGAGTCTGGTCATGTTTAATGTATTGAGTCTGGTCAGGTTTAATTGATGGAATTTAGTCAGGTTTAAAGGTTTGGGTCTGTTCAGCTTTAACATATTGGTCTGGTCATGTTTAACGTACTGGGTCTGGTCAGGTTTAAGAGATTGAGTCTGGTCATGTTTAAAAGTTTGAGTTTGGTCAGTTTTCAATGATTAAATCTGGTCAGGTTTGAGTCTGGTTAGGGTGCAGGTTTAAAATGTATTCTAAAGTTTGTGAGTTCTGAATATTAGTTGCCCAAATCACAAATCTGCTACTAGTACTGCTACTATAACAATCTGCCTCAAATTAAGCATCTTTAACTTACATTTTTTAACAGTTACCCTCAATTTGACACAGATCTTTTTATTCTGACAGTCTTTAACGATGGATTTAAAGTATAAATAAATGATCATCTCTGAAATGACACGACTAAAGTACTGAACGTGACATTGGATACTTGATTAATTTATTCTTGACATATGATACTTGATGAATCCAATACAACAAATTATCCATGGGATGTTGTTGGAAATAATTATAAACCAAACAATCACTTCAACTGAGATGGGTCTCAATTGCCTTCTCAGCGTGGTGTACAAAAGCCCACTGAACAGCTAATGTTTCACTGTCTCAGTCCCTAGAGAAGAAACCCAGATATTCTTTATGCTAAACTTCATCTTGTTCACAGTTTGCTTCCCCTTAGAGATGAATACTGTACCATACGTTCAGAAAATGAAAGGGAAGAAAAAATAATCCCTGTTTTCTTTTGTTGTCTTGAAATAAACCCCCAGTTGATAACTTGAAAGTCTTTAAATTGCGAGGATCTACCTCCATAAGAAGCTCGTATGGCGTAAACCTTGAATTTTCTCCCACACACTAAGAGATTGGTCTCTCTGGCATTACCGTGAAGCTTTGAAATGATTGTACTTGTATGCACAAAAAAACAACACAATCCTACGTGGGTTGTGTTTCTGAAAGGCTTTGTAGCTGAACAGTACATTATTTATCTCCACAATAAGCCTCCAGAGAGTACTTAGCCGTCTTTTGAGTGGCGTGATTCTGCGTTGTCAAGAGAAATTATAAACTAATATACTTTAAATTCCAAGGCTTCGGGGGGACCCATCCCTGACATTTAATATAATTGTGTGTGTTTCTGTTGCTCAGATCAGAGGCTACCTGCTGCACAGAAGGTAGGGGCATACCTGAGCTGATGGGGAATCGGTTTAGCCTTTTAGTCAATAAATACGATAACCTGGAGTCCTTTGCTGATATGAACGTGTTCCCGGATCGGTTCTTACCTGTCAGACAACAGGAAAGGACAGACGTCAGGCACGGGCGGGGTGGTGGCTCGGAGCTTGGCCAGGGCCATGATGTGTTCGAAGGTGATGTCCGTCTGCGTGCACACGTCCACAACGTCCTGAGTGGTGCCGCCATGGCGGCCAGAGGGGTTCCTCCTGAGCACCTGCACCACGATGGGGTCCTTGGCAGAGCGGAACGTCTCCACCGCCTCGTCATGACCGGCCTTGGAGTAGTCCCTGCCGTTCACCTATAGGGGACACGAGAGATGACGGTGAGCGCCACAGCCACTACGGAGAAATGGCTGGGAGGGTAATCAGGTACCCCGTCGAGGACTTTCCTTTGACATGGCGGGAACTGCTCTTTTCTGGAAGTTGTTGAGGGTGGTTTTGGCCGATTAATTGGCCATGAACAGCTTAAGTCGCAGGGCACCTATGATGTCGTGATCTTAGATAAACTGTACACGGCGAACGAACATTCCTATGAAGTAGATTGAAGTGTAAAAGTCAGTTTTTTGTTTTTTCCCACTAGCTGTTAGGGTTAGCAGAGAGGAAAGCTGTTCCTAGACATGTACCTAGAAGAAACATCTCCCCCCGCAGCGATGCTGAGACTAATACTGCAATATGACTAATAAAGAAACTACTTATCCAACCGGATAAAAAAGTATAATTCAGGAGAACACTTTGAGGAGCAAGTAAAGTCCTATACATGAATGCCTCACTGCTTCTACATGAACGAGTCAATGCATCATCATGAGTCAGATTAGTAGCTAACTGACAGCCAATATGGACAAAATCACTGGTTCATTTTGCCCAGTAACTTCACTGGAGTAAGAGTGTACTAGCCCAGAGGTGTATATGCCCGCATAGCTTAGGGCAAGCATTTCTGAGTCGATGTAAAGCGCTACGTTTTCCTAAGAATTCTGGCTACATTAGACCATCGGAGAAAAGCTATTGGCCAATGTCAACAAGTTGACACAGGATATAAATCACCCAGTTATATGAATGTGCTCAGACATTAGAGGGTCATTCACAAGTAGCAATGTCGTGACAAAAAAAAAGCTACAATGCAAACCAAGTAAATGACCAGAAGTTCTTGTGCGTGATGAAACTTATTTTCTGAAGTTTATTGTATTTGCTAACTCGGCCTAATATACAACATACTAAAGACACAGTTCAGCAGAAACTCAGTAGTTAACTCCTAAAAAGAAGTATTCATCATCCTAAAGTGCTGTACTTGTTGTACCTGTTTTTATTGCAATTGTGTAACAAACAAATATACTGTGTACTGTATATTGTACACGGTTACAGTAAAAGAAATACTACTATTTCAGATCATAGTGGAGGTAGTGCTTCCCCAAAATAGCACACACTGCATAACTACATTAAGTTGTATTCTAATTATGGCTTTCAGTGGTACTGTTTAGCTGGCGGCGGAACAACGGCTCTCGGAATGAAACAATAAACGGGAACCGTTCAAACAGGGAACTTTCTCACATGCATTATAAGGCAGGCGCTATACTATGAGGCAGCAGAACCCACCATGCATCAGGCTCTACTAAGACCTTATCTTAAAGTAGTTCTGTACTGTGTCAGCCTGTCTGCAGACAAACTCATCCAAAGCAACAACAATGTTTTGCAGGGAACTGAATTACCGGCGCCACACCCCTGCCACTTGAGCCCTGCTGGATCACAGTCTCTCAGGGATAAGACATCATCCTTCCACCTTCAGTCCACCATCATGTCTTCTGATCAGACAATAACTTACACACACACTATATATATTTCACTTACGGCATGTTCTGGTTCCTGGACTAACCTTTGTGTAAGTGATATCAGCTGATACATAACCTGGGTCAGCAGAGTTCCTGTGGAGCAATATGATCACTGACAAAGACTGAAGCACTCATTTTCCTCCCTCATCACTCCCTCATTTTCCCCCCTTCATCATCCTCTCCTATCTCTCCTCTATCTTCTCTCCTGTCACCTCACCTCTCTCCCACTCTCTTTCCATACACCTGATTTTCTCTGTGTCCAGTCAGCAGTTAAAAACTGCTCTGCTACAGACCTCAGCATCGTTCCTCCAAACTCGGACTACGAATAATTATGAATAATAACTAGCCAATACAGGAGGTTATGGTGTGAACCTATCCATCTCTCCCTAGTCCTCCTCACTACCTCCCCCAGTCCTCCTCACTACCTCCCCCAGCCCTCCACACTTCCTCCCCCACTCCTCCTCACTCCCTCCCCCACTCCTCCTCACTACCTCCCCCACTCCTCCTCACTCCCTCTCCCACTCCTCCTCACTACCTCCCCCAGTCCTCCACACTCCCTCCCCCACTCCTCCTCACTACCTCCCCTAGTCCTCCTCTGTCCCTCCCCCAGTCCTCCACACTTCCTCCCCCACTCCTCCTTACTAACTCCCCCAGTCCTCCTCTCAAGCTCCACCAGTCCTCCTCATTACCTCCCCCACTCCTCCTCACTCCCTTCCCCTGTCCTCCTCACCAACTTCCCTAGTCCTCCTAACTAACTCCCCCAGTCCTCCTCTCTCCACCAGTCCTCCTCTCTCCCTCCACTAGTCCTTTCCTTCCCCAGTCTCCCTCTCTTGATGTGCCTCCCTCTCAGGTCCAAGTTATCCCCCTCCCTCTTTATTAGTCTGTCTCTCCCTCCCTCTCTTTCCATCCGTCTGTCCTTCCTTCCCTCCCTTTATTTCTGTCTGTCCCTCCTTTCACTCGGTCCCTCCCTCTCCTTCGACTCCCCCCCCCCCCCCCAGTCTGAGGAGCCCAGTTAACTAATCCTGGAACAGCGCAGAGGCTCTGTCTGAAGAAGGGAACAAAGGAGTGGGACCAGATAAATGAGGCTGCCGATGCTGTATGACAGTCCTGGAGAAAAATGATCCAACCAACCGGCTCCCTGGTCTCTGGTACAGGCTGTCCTGCGGGGCCCTCCAGTGCAGCCCAACTGGCTCCCTATTCACTGACTACTGCACTCCTTGTGACCAAAGCCCAACTGTCCCAAGTAGTGGACTGTAGGGAACAGGGGCTCATTTAGGAGGCCGTCCTCAGATTCTAGTCTTGCTGCTTACTGCAGCGTACTGGGTAGACGACACACACACAAGACAAACAACACACACACCCGTACACCTGACACACACGTACACACAACACACACACGTACGTCAACACCAGGGAGTATGGAGGGATTTTTCCGTTTGTAGATTTTCATCAGGATGAGCCAGATGGAACAATTAATCTCCAATCAACAAACAGAATATTAATTAACTCCGGCTGTGTGTGTGTGTGTGTGTGTGTGACGGACATATATTTTTTTTTTTGCTGCTGTTCTTTTAAATTCATGGCCCTGATTAGAGTGGTTTCATATTCACTTTGTTTCTTGTGACCAGATATTCATGTGCCCTCTGATATCGGCACACAGATTCAAGGCGGTTCCTCAAACTCTACTCTCCAGTGTACAAATCCATATTCATTAACAAACACACGCTGGTAAACAAAAGCTGTTCACAACAAATTATTTAGCAGGAGCACACTGTTGATAATTTCCAAACTGTAAATCCAAGAATGTCCACAACTGCTCCATATTCATTTACAGAGTCAACATGATTTATCGTAATTCTGTAGCAACACAGAGAGACAACTACAGTTCTGATGGTGCATCTGGCCCCAGTCTGGTTTGTACTTCCCGAGACCATGACCATTGGAAATATCAGTGGTTTTGGGAGGAGAAGGGGGCCGCTGTGGGACGGCGAGATTGAAGAAAGGGAGCGCGTCACATCTGTTGTGTGCTTGGAGATGAATCCCAGGCATCTGCGGCGGGCAAGAGACGGTGTTTTCATTCAAAGCCCAGAAGAGGACCTCCGCCGCATCTCACAACAAATGCAATACACTGGCTTATTAGACCGAGACAACAAGATGGAACCGCTTGTCTGTTTCACTCTTTCCATTTTTCTGAGACAGAACAGAGCACGTGAGCAGATAGCATTTCAAAGAGGCCTATTTATTGTGATACCATAAAGCCAACACTGTTTTTATGTTATAGCACAATTTGGACCAAAAAACTGGAAGATTTTGAAAAATATATTTGCTGTATTGTTTGAAAATCTAGTTTACATGAAACATGGTCAGTCTCCCCCCCATCCTCGCTTTACTTCCTCTCCTCTTCTCTCACTGTCCTATTGATCACAGACTCACCATTTAATGTTGGTTAACTGAGGGCTGACTGATTGCACAGTTGGACCTGCTACTCTCAGGACCAACAGATAGAAAAATGTGGTTAGTCAGAAAAAGCTGACTAATGAAGTGGTTTTTCTAACTCTTTCTTTAGGGTTAGCATTAGGTATTACCTGTTAAGTTTAGGGTTAGGCAATAGGGCTAGGTTAAATTTAGGCATAAACGTTAGGTTAATGAGGTTAAGGTTAGGATATGGGTTTAGGGAGTTTAGGTTAGGTTACATTTATTAAATTGAGGATACGTTTATTTAGACAGCTAAGTAAATGTGTGTGTGGCAGTAGCAGTGGCAATCAGCTCCTCTCAGCTAGCATAGATTACTCAGAGAACTGAAATGATTGATGTACTTGTGTTCTGTGGAAGGTAATAGCAGCTCGGGGCAATAAACTCTAATATACCATTATCTTTTTACGGTTTACAATTAACCACATACATAGTTTTACTGCCCTAGTGCGGCGTACTGTGTGTTAATGTAGTGTTTTTATTTGTAATTTAAGATCGTTTAGATGTTTTACTGTTGTAAATTGGATTTTGGATCACAGGCAAATGGATAAATCACTAAAAGAGGAATTCAATTGTAAAAAAGAAACAGCATTCTTTTGCAGTCAACTGACAGAGCATGTGCTATTTGCACATTGAGACAGTTTAAATGGCCTTTCATGCTAGTCTTTCGAATCACTAGCATGCAGCTAACATCATTTTGTATGTCTTTGACCAGACTGTTCACTCTGACAGTAGTGTCCTGTATTTAACATTGTAGAGGGTAGTCTTGAGTGGGGTGCTAAACAACACATCTCCCCCAACACTCACATCATATCCCCGCTGTCTCACGTCTCTCTCCGGCTGGTTCAGATTGAGTGGCAGCAGTATGCAGATGGACAAAGAGTGATGTACAGAGATATAAAGAGAAACATATACAGAGATATAGAGACATGGAGGTAGATACTCATATAGTTTTTTTATTCACAAAGCTCCCAGACATCATGCATGCTCAAATGCCCTACCTCAAAAAAAACAGGATACAAATGTGATTTAAAAACATAACTCCAGATCTTCCTTCTCACTGACCAAGCACAACACCATCTGAAAGTCCAGGTACTGATGAATAACCTCAGGTTTCCCACCAGTCAATGATACTGTAGTCAAACTCAAACCTCAGTCTAGCTGCCAGCATCCCCTCAAACATGCAAACCACATCCAAAGTCCCTTGCCCCTTCAAGCAACTGCATCTTGTCTTCTTACAGAGAGAGCGACATAGGCAGACAGACAGACAAAGGTAGACTGAGTCAGAGAGATGGATAGACAGGGAGAAAAGTGAGACTGGGAGACAGAGTGACAAAAACAGGGAGAGAAACAGAGAGGAACGGAGAAAAAGTTAGACAGGAAGGAGAACAGGAGAGGGAGCAATACTTAGTAAAAATGATACCTTCAGTGTCATTTTTACTAAGTATTTAATATTTATTCCATTTCAATTTTATTTTGGTTTTCACCGTTGTTGCTTATTATGTGATTATTTCTTCACTATTGCTTTGGCAATGAAAACAAAGGTATTTCATTGGCAAGGGAGAGACAGAGGCAGAATGAGAGAGAGAGAGAGAAGCAGAGCAACATATAGGTCATTCAGCCTCAGGAGCACTGTGCTTGCGGACATTGATTACACAGCTGGTCCTGCTGGTCCCAGAACAGGTGAGAACCCAACGGATGTTCCAACAGTCACTCTGTGGGGACTGGAGAGATGGCCCCTGTGCAACATGGGTACCGACCAGCTGCATGGAGACAGCAGACAGACGTTCCAGCATGGCAAGGAAGGATGGAGGAGTACAGGAAGGATGGAGGAGTGGAGGAAAGATGGAGGAGTAGAGGAAGGATGGAGGAGTGGAAGATGGATTGAGGGGCTGAGGACGGATGGAGGAATGGCGGACGGACGGAGTAGTGCAGAATGGATGGAGGAGTTGAGAATGGATGGAGGGTTGGAGTAAGGATACAGGAGTGGAAGATGGAGGGAGGAGTGGAAGAAAGATGGAGGAGTGCACCCACCTGCCTGGAGGAGATGATGAGTGGTTTATAAGCGGGGAGGGGGTGGACTGGGAAATGGCCTGCCTTAGGGAAGAGTGAAAACACACAACAACACTGCAAAGCCACACAGTTCTAATAATAAAACCATGTGTGTGTGTGGGAATGTGTGTGTGCGCATGTTTGCGGTGCAAGTAAATACTATTACATCAGCCACTCACATAGTTTTCTTCTCATTATTGTTTGTTTTCTCAACTCAGAGAAAGATAGAGAAACAGAGAGAAAACCGTGTTGAGAGAGAAACCAGAGAAAAAGAAATGAATAACACATTGCTGACAGCTACTGAAGGTCTTCCAAGTATGTGAATGAATAGATAGGTCTCTTACAGTGCCAATAAATGTACTGTGAACCCCCGTCTTTGAGCTGCACCAAGGACTCAGTTTGCAGTTTCCTAAATAAGGAACGATATGCAGATGAAGAAGGGGACAGTTAATCGGGAAGTGTCTTGAAACCTACTCCTGTTTCCACAGAGTAATTCCCAATACGCTGGCCTGTGACAGACAAGTGATCTTGACACTACTGTGTATGTGTGTGTTTTACAGAAAAAGGTTGGGATTTCAATTTGCAATGCCTAAATGTCTTTTCTCAATAATAAGTGTGAATGTAAAACAAGAGCAGCAGTTGGTTACAGAATGCATCAATCGGCTGAGAGACAGACAGAGAGACAAACTATTTCAGCTACTCCCGGGGCGATAGCCCCCAAACCGCGGTGCGCTCAGCTCTGGTGACATGGAACCGCAGTAAAAACAGAGCACCAGTCCACCAGGGAAATCTGACAATCCACCCCAACATCTCAACATGAACCAACTAACAGCCCTTTAACCCTTTACCGCTTCATCACAAATGGCACCCTATCCACTCCATACACACACACACACACACACACACACACACACACATATATATATATGAATGCACAGCCCAGTTCAAAAGTAGTGTACCACATAGACAATAGTGTGCCATTTGTCACTCAGCTAAGATAAAGCATGCGGCACAAGGGGTCCCTGGGCAGTTTTTTAACATTAAAGACCCACTCACTGGCCTCTTCGGTCGGGAAGTGATATGCCTGCAACATTTGATGAATTCCACCAATTTTCTTTCTCTGAGCTCAGCCTGATACCCTATAGAGCAGTGCTCACTTTGTTTCCTAACCTCCCAAATTCCTCCATCTGTAATCCCATAACTGAGAGCCACTGACACCCTTAAAGGGGCTATCTGCAGTTCAAACAATAGCAGAGTATTTCACTGTCATTGATTTGACAAATAGCTGTAAAGCACAGTTACGGTCTACAGCTACATTGTTTATTAACAGTAAAATAACATAATATTTTGGGTTTTAAACTAATTAGACATGTTTAATGTACTTTATATTCTTCAAGACTCAATGGGTACATTTAAAACACACATTTAAAAATGCATGCAGCAACTGCAGATTGCCCTTTTAAACCAGTGTCAGGTGTGTTATCCAATTTGTGGCCATAATTATGGATAACTACATGTAATGGTAGCTATATTGCAAAGTGACAATCTATCCAGGCACTGACCTATGTTCAATGTCAACGACTGACACTAAATAGGTAAAGAACGCTCAGTGAATTTGAATGGATTGTGCAACGATCCATAATCTCTGCTCTGATGCTGCCTGGAGGTGATGGAGGGAGGCTGACGCCTTGTCCCGGGCAGCCTACTCCAGGGTCACTTCTGCTGGGTTGATCTAACCCCGAGAGGGCCTGGAGAATGACCTCTGGGTACTAACAGATAGGCAACACACTAAGAAGAAACTTAATCAAACCCCAGAGTCTCTGTGTGTACACACATACACACAGATGCGTCTGAGATAACCGTGTGTGGTTCAAGAGGAAGAAAAGCATTGAGAACACGTTTTGTCTTCACATACAGTATTTGAGGATTTAACCAGATCCAGTGTTGTTGCCAAGCAGCACCTCTTAGGCTCCAAACACCTGGGTCCTAAATGGCAACCAACTCCCTACACAGTCCTGGTCAAAGTTAGTGCCCTAATGCATGGAAAAGGGCACTATTTGGGGTGAATACATACAGCTTATTGCCACTTTACCACCAAATTAGATCAATAAACTATTTAATCTTCATCCCTAAAAGATTACCTCCAAATATTAGGGCAATAATTACAGTGTCCCATTTCAGCTGATTTATGAATTTCTACTGCAGATTCCAAAAATGGCTTGTAGTGGGTGTGTGTATGTGTGTGTGTGTGTGTGTGTGTGTGTGTGTGTATAAGATACGTTAATCAGCTTTTCAAAGTTAATGACACATTTACAGTATGTAGATGCTGTAATACGATTTAGTGATGCATAGTTATCTTCTCTGCTTTAAATTCCATGTATTAACTCACTTTAAATTCGTTTTTATCTCTCATCAAAATGAAAGAGAATTAAGGCACTTGGGTAAATGACTAAATAATGACCTTACAGCCTCTTTGGTGCTGAGTGATATTGGCAGCAGTTTCTCTATGTTGCACAAAACAGAAAAGCGGTCAGACAGCTGGGTGTAGTGATATGTTTTAAGGAAGCGGTCAGACAGCTGGGTGTAGTGATATGTTTTAAGGAAGCGGTCAGACAGCTGGGTGTAGTGATATGTTTTAAGGAAGCGGTCAGACAGCTGGGTGTAGTGATATGTTTTAAGGAAGCGGTCAGACAGCTGGGTGTAGTGATATGTTTTAAGGAAGCGGTCAGACAGCTGGGTGTAGTGATATGTTTTATGTGATGTAATGTTGTCACTCATTTGCTGACTATGAACATTCGCTGCTCCTCCAGAACTGAAGCAGGAGAGAGGAGGAGAAACGGAGTGAATTGCCTTTCAACGTGGCTCCACCGTCCAATATATCAAACCCTTCGTAAATATTGAGAAAGGAGAAATTTCACTCTCCATTTGAATCGATTTTCCCAAAAGTATGCGTTTGAAATCAAACAGTGAATATGAGATTAAAGTTAAGATGATCAGCTTGCATTTGCAGGTTATGTATATATTCCTTTCAACATGAACGTAAAAACACTTCTATGTACAAAGTTTGCATATTACAGGGCAAAGGAGGACTCTGCAGTTCAAAATGCAGATGAAAAGTAAAACCTTAATTGTTCATGTAAAGCCCCTGACAATACACTCTAGTCCCTGTTAAACAAACTGCATGAAGACTCAAGTTAGTCCTAGTAGTACTATTCAGATCAGGTAAAGATTTACACCAAAATGCCTTCCATCCGAAGCTCTCTCTCGTTGCCAAACAATACTCTCCCCCTGACTAACAAACCGGAAGTGAATATTTAGGCAGAAGAACCATGGCTCTTTCTTTGGGTAAAACATCCAGGAAGCCAGACAGCTGTGCCACGGGATCCCAGTGACATCCATGTCTCACATTCAAACAGGAAGGAGGGTTCCTTCCTCACATTATTTACACGCGTTCCCTCCGCCCTGGCACCTAAAACACATCGCGGTCGGCCCGGTGGAGGCAATTAGCAAAAGGTAGGCACTATGTACGTACTGTGACGCCGCACACAACAAAGACACCTCGCCCAACTCCTCCTCGTCAGCCCCCTCAACACCCCCCCCCCCCCCCCGCCCTAAAACATCTCTGTTGCTGTCACACGGTTGCCACGGCAGCCCAGTGCTCATCAAGAGGAGAGGGGGGCGAGGGGAAGGGGGAGAATGAGGAACGAGGTCAAAGGGGGTTGCACGCGAGCTTTAAGATCCGACGTAATGAACGGGCGGAGTTTGACGGGTCACTCAGGACCCCTGCGGGTGGCCACTGATCCTCCTGTTAGCTGGGTAATTGGGAACCATGTGAGGCGGAGAGTTAAGAGGCTCTGTCTATATGCTCGACAACCAAGGAAAGAGAGGGGCAGAAAGAAATGACAGAGAGAAACAGAGAAAGAAAAGAGACAGACGAGAAAAGAAAAAAAACTCTGAGAGAAACAGAAAAAAAAACATCTTGAAACAACCGCAGTTTAAAATCCAAATCTGAAGGCAGAAGAACCACAGGTGAAAGATGATGCACGTATCGTCGTAATAAACATACAGAATGTAATTGTTGACAATTGTTTTAACCATTTTCTACACATCCAAAATGTGCAGTTGGTGTTCCTTTCAGAAATGCAGACCAGAGGAGAGAGCAGTCCTGTCTACATCACCCTGTGGCCTAACAGCTAACAGACCTGTCCATCTTGTTCAGGCCGAAGAGAACAACAGACCTGGACTACTGACTATAGCCGAGGGGTTAGACGACTCCCGGAGGACCCAGTAAGTGTGTTTGTGTGTGTTTGTGTGTGTGCGTGTTTTTGGCGCTCTAACCTCATTTTCAGGTCTTAATTCAGAAATTGTGGAAATGATTCTGAGAGGGGAGGCGTTTGACCAGGAAACGGCTGTGTTCTGATGAACTGTTGCCTGAACCGCACAGATGGTCGCCACGGTAAAGACGAAGCCTCCTGGGTCCCACTCTCCTTTTTCATGAGCAAATAAGAGCTCAATAAAGCTCCTGTAGTTCACAGCAGCGCGGCCCTAAGAGGCCGCCAGACACTCAAGGGCCACTGTGCTTCTGAAACACGTCCAGTCACAAACAGTAAATAGTGAGTTAGGCTGAGCTCTGAACAACCGCGTGTTGGCTGCGACACTGCAAAGGGTGATGACTCTATTGGCTATTCTGGCTGTAGTTCATGGAATGGACTTAATGAAGCCTGTTGGAAAAAAACAGCTTGCGCTCCTTAACCTGCAGACAGACGGGCCGACGGCAGTGAACAACGGAGATGATCAAGCACCCGACACCCAATGAATAGTCCAGTTGTTGACAATTAGGACGCTATTTCCAATGAGACAATGATGGAGTCTACTTGGATCATCTAACATGCACAGACTGGGGAGCATGGTGTAGTGGGCATGTTTAAAAGGAGGGCCACGATCACTAATGTAACCAGTCTCCCTCACGGTCTCCGTGTGTGGTCTGGTTTGCTCCTCCAAATAGTGGAGTCAGGTGGAGACGAGGGAGAACGTGAACATCTGTGTCATTTCCTAGTCACTCCAATCTAAACCCTTTACCTGTTATATCCTCTAACCCCTCCTCTCCCTGTTCTCCTCCTCTCATCCTCTCTTCTCCCATCTCCTCTCTCATCCTTTCCTCTCTTCCTCTCTCATACTTTCCACTCTCGTCCTCTCCTCTGCCTTCTAACCGCACTGTTCTCTTCATGTTATCCAGTCAAAAAACAAAGAAGGAGAAGATTGGATCTGAGACACGTCTCCCCTGCAGGGTTAAATGCTGTTGCCTCCCTGTGGAAACACGGAGGACTGAAGTAACTCCTCAAAGTTGTTCATTGCGGAGGATGTCCATGACAGGATAGGAGCTGTAATTTCAGAAATGTGCTTCTTTTGTACATGAAAAGATAATTACTTTCCAGCAGTGACAACCTTTTTTCTTCTATATTCTAATACCTATTATAAACTGCGTACCTGAGATGCTGAACGCTATGGCATATCACACCATATTCCATGGGTATGACAAGACTACTTTTCTTTTTGCATTGGTCCCTAGTTTATAATGACAACAACGCACCTCTTAGGCTTGTTGGTATATTGTCTAATATCGATGCTTACCGCCTTGTATTGTACTAAAGAACAGGCCTTATCAACAGTATTTCGACAATCCATTCTCAGCTCAGGGCTTTGCTTCATAATACCTTGCCATTGTTCAGTTTTAAGCGATTGCATTGAAAAACTCAGAACTGACTGTAAACTGTTTCTGGATGTCATTCTGTGGCAGACATCATTGGTGCAATGTTGAATGGTCCATTTAGAGGAGCATGCGAGTGTGTATTTGCCCATGCCTGTGTGTGTGTGCATGTGTGTGTATGTGTGTGTGTAGGTGTATGTGCAGGCATGGATGTGTGCCCTGACGTGTCTATTGGCACCACACAAACCAGACAGTCCAGAGGTCATGTCCTCTACCACACTGAGGTCACAACCTCGATCCTAATCGGGCGACTCCAGTGACATGTTGCAACGCAAAAACTAGCTTTCTTCCCTGGCTGATGACATCATCACGGCCTCACCCATAAAGGAGAATAATTCAGAAGTTTGTCTTCAAGCAGTTTAAGTGCATCCGCACCACACACAAGGGACCATCATGTTCAGGTCCTCTGTAGGGGCCCACACATGATTAGCTTCACCCATCATGACGGTTTTCAATAACAGAGAGTTCCAGCAGAGTGGGAGCATATATCTATCCAATTAACGAAACAAACCTGGCTAGTCAAAGACTCCTCATAAATCCGTGCTGACTGAATGCTGGACAAACACTTGGGATAGAAGTGTGTAGACATCCCACCTAGACACAAACTGAAATGAGCATGAATCAAAAGGTTCTTTGGAAGCGAATTTCTCCTCTGAGTCATTAGTAATAGCAGTGGCTGAGGGGCTGCAATGCCACTCCTCATCAGCGGCACTTCATCATTTCAAAGCAGAAAGCCCCCTCTTTGGTTTGATATGGCATGGGTCCAGTATGGGTGAATTGTTTGTGCTAATGAAATGCTGGGCTGTGTTTGTGTATGTACATGTATGCGTGTATGCGTGTGTGTGTGTGTGTATGTGTGTGTAATGACACCAGACACCAACAGCTTGGGCTTTCTACTCAAAACGTGATCTAAAACAAAGAGTCCCGGGAGTTGAACACACACAGTGTCTGCATCCCGAGCGCCATTCGGGTTAATTAGCTGACTTCAGCCAGACAGTGGGACCATTTGGTTAATTAGCTGACTTCAGCCAGACTGAGGGACCATTCGGTTGATTAGCTGACTTCAGCCAGACTGAGGGACCATTCGGTTGATTAGCTGACTTCAGCCAGACAGAGGGACCATTCGGTTAATTAGCTGACTTCAGCCAGACAGAGGGACCATTTGGTTAATTAGCTGACTTCATCCAGACTGAGGGACCATTTGGTTAATTAGCTGACTTCATCCAGACTGAGGGACCATTCGGTTGATTAGCTGACTTCAGCTAGACTGAGGGACCATTCGGTTGATTAGCTGACTTCAGCCAGACAGAGGGACCATTTGGTTGATTAGCTGACTTCAGCTAGACTGAGGGACCATTTGGTTGATTAGCTGACTTCAGCCAGACTGAGGGACCATTTGGTTAATTAGCTGACTTCAGCCAGACTGAGGGACCATTTGGTTAATTAGCTGACTTCATCCAGACTGAGGGACCATTCGGTTGATTAGCTGACTTCAGCTAGACTGAGGGACCATTCGGTTGATTAGCTGACTTCAGCTAGACTGAGGGACCATTTGGTTGATTAGCTGACTTCAGCTAGACTGAGGGACCATTTGGTTAATTAGCTGACTTCAGCCAGACTGAGGGACCATTTGGTTAATTAGCTGACTTCATCCAGACTGAGGGACCATTCGGTTGATTAGCTGACTTCAGCTAGACTGAGGGACCATTTGGTTAATTAGCTGACTTCAGCCAGACTGAGGGACCATTTGGTTAATTAGCTGACTTCATCCAGACTGAGGGACCATTCGGTTGATTAGCTGACTTCAGCTAGACTGAGGGACCATTCGGTTGATTAGCTGACTTCAGCTAGACTGAGGGACCATTTGGTTGATTAGCTGACTTCAGCTAGACTGAGGGACCATTTGGTTGATTAGCTGACTTCAGCCAGACTGAGGGACCATTTGGTTAATTAGCTGACTTCAGCCAGACTGAGGGACCATTCGGTTGATTAGCTGACTTCAGCCAGACTGAGGGACCATTCGGTTGATTAGCTGACTTCAGCCAGACTGAGGGACCATTCGGTTGATTAGCTGACTTCAGCCAGACAGAGGGACCATTCGGTTGATTAGCTGATTTCAGCCAGACAGAGGGACCATTCGGTTGATTAGCTTTCTTCAGCCAGACAGAGGGACAGAGTTTTTTAAATACCCTGCTTTTGTTATCAACTTTTCTTAGGCTCATTTCCAGAGATCGCTAGCCATCAATAGACTCTGTGCACCAGCGTAGTGACGAACTTCCGCTTTTGTCTAGAAGTCGGTATTGCAGTTTCTGGTTTACTTACTAATACTCATCCGCATTAGTAAACACCTAAACTCACAACAAAATAAGTGATGCTGTTGTACGGACAAAAATGAAATATAATGTACGTGACTCATTTAAGTTTCAAGGTACAAGTGGGGCATAATTTTAATCAGGAGAATGTCCTCTTTTTAATAAAATATGGCTTGTGCCATTCAATGACTTGAAATAGTCAGAAAAGGCGATTTCTTTATATACTTCCACGTAACTCAGGTTTAAGCGCAATTAATACCATATAGGACCAGATGTTTACTTCCTATGCCAGTTGTTATTTTTCAGTTTCGTTGTGAAATGAGGTTACAGAAGTAAAATAAAAGAGGAGACCTGTTTTGGTGCTTTTTTGAGGCTATGGAATTTTAAGCTTCATTCAGGTTAGAAGAGGCTGAACAAAGGTTCGTTTCAATTCACTTGCTATGGGGACGCGCTAGCGTTCCAGCTCAGCCAGCGTTCTTTTGCCGTTTTTGCAGCTAGGGTGAATTTTTATGCGTTCTATTGTCCTGCCTAATACTACACTAAAAAGGAACACGTCGCTAACTAGCTTAGACGATAGCCGGCCGGCACATCAAAGTAAACTACTTACCCTTGTATTTGTGCAGATAACTCGATACGTAGAGTTTGAATCCCTTGTTCCGCTTGTTTGTTGGAGCAGGGGACCAGGCATCAACAATTCGATGGACATCACTAATGCTTCTTTTAGGCAGGTATTGGAGACATATACTAAAAACTGACATTTTGGGCGACGCGGGTGATCGCCTTAAGTAAACCGGAAAATGATATGCCAACATCTGGCTAAAGCGGAAGTTCGTCCATACGCTTGTGCACAGAGCCTATTGCGTATAGTACTTACAAATGATAACTTCCACGCGTGGATTGTGGTGCTGGTCCCTATGTATCATAGCAACGCAAATACCTTGTTTCAACTTAAAGGTATTTTAAACAGACAGTATGATACTGCTGTACCTATTACTGGGAGTGCAACGGGACTTTTAATTTGAAAATAAATAAATATGCAACAGTAAATAAAGTAACGTAATCTGCGGACCTTTGGTATTTTTTATTTAGTATTATTTTAAAAGTTTTGGATGTATCGCGGGCCGGATAGAATGACTCAACGGGCCGGATCCGGCCCGGGTGCCTTATCTTGCCCAGGTCTGGTGTAGTAGGTAGAGACACAGAGTGTCACCCAGTAGACCAGGTATTGAATCTGTCCAGGGACAATGAAAGACTTGTTAAGGACTGGCTAGGCACCAGCTACATACAGTAAAACAAGCAAACAAGACAAAAGGAAGACTGAACTGTGCAGGGTGCCAGAAAATGTATCACAAATGTGATCCTGTTTACAAGTCTTTGAAATGCAGAGCTAAAATGTACAATGGTAGTATGGAACGCTGTTTGGGTCTTTGCATCTCAAAATTAACAAGGACATGTTATTGACCAAGCAGCACGCGTTTGCATGTACATTCTTTTTTACACGTAGGGATTACACAATCATTCGTATGTCACAGCGATTCATCAGTATATATGTAAGGAAAGGAAGTCTACATGGCTAAAAGATGGAATAAAACTCGTATTCCCTTACACAAGGTAGGTAGGACAGCTGCCCAGAATTTCTTTTTTAACTAAAAAGCTAGCTGACGGACACAAACAATATTTTCCCCTAGGAAACATATAGCTAGCAATACAAAATCATGTTTTTTACAGGGAAAGCTGGCCAGCTATAATGATATTGGCATTGCAATATCATTAAAATGTTTGTCTGTTCTTGTGTTATAAAGTCATGGTAATTGCCAAAAACATAGGTCTATTGGCTACCAGGTCTCTACACTTGGCCCATAAATAGCTTCTCTTCAAGCCCACTCCCTGGCTCACCACAATCACTTCTACCCGCAGGCTGGCTGAACTAGGCTTGCTTAGCTTTTCTTCCTTGTTCAGCAACAATTTTTAATTGACAGGAACTGAAATGGAATGCACCTCAACAGTATTCACATTTGTTTGGTGAGTTTGTGTGCAACTGGCAGATGGTGAGAGGAGAGATAACGCTGTCCCTCTCTTTTCTTTATAACAGCAGGGAAATAAAAGCAGACATGAACGAATGCACAGGACAAAACAACCGTCATTCACACCTTGCCGCCATGCAATAAGACAAGCCAGTTAACAGTTTCCCTCGAGCCTCAACATTTCAGCGTCCTTTATCGTTGGTGACATTTCGTTGAGGAACAGGCTCAAGCAGAATGGAGTAGAGCCTCTCTAGTCGATAAAGGACTTTCTGTGTGGAGGATCCATCCTCAGCATGCTCAGCCCCAGAACACTCACCTTTAATTTGGCCCAGTGAGATGTGTGTGTGGGTGTGTGTGTGGGTGTATGTGTGTGTGGTGTGTGTGTGTTTCTGGATGGATGAGGGATGCAGAGACAGGTCTAGAGATCAGTGAGATCAGGGGAGGCGGGCGGATTCGAAACTCCCAGGGTTGAGGCAGGTGCTCTGGGTATCACTCCACAGGTCACTGGGCACCCCCTGGAGCTACCCTGATAAGCCCTGCACTGACAGCAGGCTGATGAGGGGATGACACACACACACACACGCACACTCCCACAATCACACACACACAGACCACGACTCGCATGGCCGGGCTCAAGGGAGGCAGCCGGCGATAAGAAGCCTCATGAATACAGACTCACAGAATCACAGGGCGCATTAGCATTCTAGCATTCACCGCTAAAGGCCCTGTCCTCTCCAGAACAGAGTCTAGACAAGAGAGACTGGCCTATCAGGAGCTATTATTAGGCCCACTGCAATCAATAGTTAGCAGCATCCTGCTAGCATGTGAAAGGCCAAGGGTTCTGTCAGCCAAGCTTACCGCCAATGAGGAGTCATTTTGTCCAAAATGTTGCAGAAGTCTAAGAAATATATAATGTATGCTATTGTTTTTGGAAATATAGGTTATCATCATCCAAAAGATAGTTATTCAACATGACACAATTGCATCGCTTATCACGCCCATTGCTTACCTCTTATTTTTCAACAGCTGGTTATGTGTTTAGGAAACCCTCCACTTCTTCACTGTTTAAACTGCATACACAAATTATGTTTGGGAAATCAAAATTCTAACAACACAAGTGTGTTAAAGAGACATCTTTGGACAAGTCAAGGACAGAGGGGTGCATGACTTCAAAAATGGCAACAAACCCCCCCCCAACAATTTCAAATATATTTTCAGGCAGAATGATGGACTTGGTCTTTCTGAAGCTGGAGGTTCGGGGTTTTACTAGTGTGTGTGGAGTTGGAGCTTGGATGGAGCTTGTTTCTATGGGCATTGTAAAGTAAATGTTGAGGAATGACAGCTTACTGACCCGAAACAGGATGTCTTTTTACATGTTTTCCACTTTCATTTTGTCCATGGCTCCTGTTGTTATTATTTTAACTCCCGTTCAGTGAGTGGCTAGCTAGATGAAGAGAGGGCCTACTTGTTATTCCTGCAAGAGGTGTGGGTTTTCAACAGTGAATGGGGAGTTGGAGGTCGGCTATTGCTACAGGCTGTGGGATCTTGATTATATTTGTGTTTAAGTCACACTGTCACAGCGACAGTTTCACCAGCTCCTCTCTTTTTAATGAGGCAATATTTCAACGAGATCCTCAAAAAGTGTTTTGTGAAGCTCAATGTCTGCCTCAGATATAATCGATTCCTCATCAATGTGGGGGGAAAGGGAATTTATTAGATTGCAAAATCTATTCAAAAGTCCAGAAGAGTTAAAGCTTGGAGCAAGCACTGCTTTCTACAAGCTTATTGAATTGCAAATCTTTAAAGTAATTATTTCACTTCAACTCAGATGATGATGCACATGAGCAATATACATGAGCCAAATGGTAATCAGTAATGTAAATGAGTCATCATGTTTGAGGTGCCGAAAGCATATTAATCACAACGACAAAGCAACAAAGCCTTAAATCTGAGGAGTAACTGCAATCTTATTCATATCAATATTTAAGTTGTGTATCGTGTTTAAGTTCTCCTAATCAAAAGATAAGCCATTTTCACCAGTCCATTGCACACATTCTGTCTAGCATCAAGAACCCAATCAACAGAGAGTAGCAGAATGATGCACCTCAGGGGGGAAAGTGGTGTGTGAGTGTGTGTGTGTGTGTGTGCACGCTAAATGTGTAGAGTTACCAGCCCTGGGGGGTAACTAACTGGTGGCAATGTTGAGTTGTGTTTCCTCTCCCACAGTTCACCAGCGGCACCTCCTACACACCAGAGATCCTCTCACAAATACAGGCTTTTGAACCTCCCCACAGCCTTAACACCAAGGAGAAAACTAGCTGACATACTGGGGAGACTGCCGTCCTTTTGTCACCTATAGCTGACTGTCTCCCACACTCTTGCTGAATGGTAAAAATGCTGCATTTCTATGGTGATACGGACACTCAAGTCAGGGGATGGAAGGGAATGTAGTTCATCACTGGACAAATCTCCATGGGTGCGGACCGATCTTGAGAAAGACAGGTGTGTTTTTGCACTTGTCTGTTTGTGTGTTAAAGCTAGGTTCAAATACATTTTGTGTTTGAGTATCTGTTTCAGATTCCATGAAAATACGTTTGAAATACTCTTCTCTAACTCTCTAATTCTGTGAAAGGCAAATGTTCCCATTTTACAGATCAAAGTTGAATTAATTTCTGATAGTGACTTGGAAACAAAACATCTCTGAAAAAGGTTCCCTCACTGAGGACATGAATTCTGCCCTTCTAGCCAAGAAAAGGCTTTTGGATGGACTGTTTGGTTTCATTAAACCACCAAGCGTGGCTGCATGTACCAGCAAAACGTTTGAGGATTACCTCCTTTACCCCAAATCATCTGCCAAAATATGGATCCTATCAACTGATGACATACACTCACTTAAAGGATTATTAAGAACACCTGTTCAATTTCTCATGAATGCAATTATCTAATCAACCAATCACATGGCAGTTGCTTCAATGCATTTAGGGGTGTGGTCCTGGTCAAGACAATCTCCTTCGTGCCCTGGATGTGCATCCCACAAATCTCCATCAACTGCAAGATGCTATCCTATCAATATGGGCCAACATTTCTGAAGAATGCTTTCAGCACCTTGTTGAATCAATGCCACATAGAATTAAGGCAGTTCTGAAGGCGAAAGGGGGTCAAACACAGTATTAGTATGGTGTTCCTAATAATCCTTTAGGTGAGTGTATATGCAGTCACACATAGTTGCAATTGAATCATGTTCTAGCATCCTCGGCAGACCAGATCATGGCTCAGTGTCCAAAGATCTTTCTGAAACTATGATTCCTTTTGAATGGGCCAGTGGTTCAGCGGCCCATTCAAAAGCTACATGCTAAAACGCTGGTTCAAATCTCTCCCACTGCTCTTTCAGCAGGGATACTCTCCTTCAGCTTTTCCCACTGTCTCTGTTCATAACGCATAGAAATGCCTGAAAAATATAAACAGAGAGGAAAGTCACTTGTCATTTTGTCCTCTTTCAAAACAATTTAGTCATTTAAAAAACATTGTTTTCCAGAGCAACTAAAAAAGTATTTAGAGTTAAGCGCCCAGCTCGAGGACACAATAACAGAAGTGATTTGTTCTTGATGGCTCGGGGATTAGAACAGCTATCTTCTGTTTGTCTGTCCCACTACGGTCCATGACCACAATGGGTGCATTTTATGAATAAAGTGAAAAAATACAATATAAAAATGTGTGTACTCACTACTTGAAGATGCTTTGTACTAAAACATTCAGTACTAAGTTACCCTTAAGTATATGTTAAATACTCATTTTAAAATACTGTCTTTTTCAAACGGTTCAAATAGTCTCAAATACATTTTAATGGTGTGGTAACTCATGGCAAATTTTGGAAAAGTGAGTGCATTTAGCTTTTCCTCACTTCTAAAAAAGTATATTTTAGCCGTTGGTTTAAAGGTTAGGGTTATAATTGACCCTAATACTGACCCTGTATTTCTCCCTGATTGTGTGAAATCTGATGTGTGATTAAGGCCCTGCTTCTTCACAGCAACTCCCACAAAACTCAGGACAGTTGTTGTCGAGATGTGTGTCTCCAGAAACACAATCGATTCACTTGTGGTACTGATCACGCTGTTCAATCAACAATGAAGTTTAGGCTGAAATCCCAATGCGCCTCCTACCTTGATTGAGGTCAAAAGGAGTCGCTAGAGTTTAACCAGTCAAGCCCAACATATTTGATTACCAACACCCCAATTCTCCACGGTGCTGGCCAATTGCACTGTCCTCAACAGGACCCTGGGCTAATTCACCCTGAAACCCTGGTTTTGCAAAGAAGCAAAACCAGGGCTAGCGGTAATACGTTTTGTCCCCGAAAATAACTCACAAGTATTGTAAAACAATGTATGTGTGTGTGTGTGTGTGTGTGTGTGTGTGCGCGCGCGCCAGGGGAGCACTGAGCGGGAGTCCATTAGTGTTGGCGTTGTGTCTCTCAGCTCATCACTAACTGCCTGAGCGTCATCACTCATGTCAGTTCTTCTACGCCGCCCGCGGCCACCTGCCACTCAAACACCAGTGGGAGTGTCTTGTCTGCCGCTGAGCCGGTGGTAACACTTCAACAGCTCCCCCAGAACGCCACTTTAACATACTCAGGGCCAGCCGGTCAGCTCCTAAAGAGCTTTGTCCAGTGGGGCAAATTTAAGAGCAAGTTCGTGGCTTATGAGAAAATAACTAAATCTGTGTTCTCCTTTGTTTTTCATTGAGGAGGAATGAGAGTAGCTAGACAGCTAGATAATACTATACGTGAGGGAGTATCTGACATGGATTGAGAGTAGCTAGCTAATAGTACAAGTGAGAGAATTTCTTCGTGGTACGTCAGTCTATCGCTTGATGTGGTCTGGGGAGAGAGAGGGGAGTAGATTTGGGGACAAGGGTTTTTCTAGAGCGCTTCCGTGGGACCAGTGCAGACCCCCTCCAGCTATCCCATACTGCATACTTGGAACAGGTTGGATTCCCAAGGGGAACCTGGGAAGAAAACATTCAAATGAACGCCTGGCTAAGAGCATCTGCTAAATGTAAAATGTACCTTAGGATAGCCTGAGGGAGTCAGGAAAAAATGTAGTTTTTAGAAGAACTGTGTTTGGGTCTATGCATGTTCAAATCAATAGGAGGATCTTTTTTCTCCCCTAAGAGGTTTGAGGCCTAGATTTGGACACGATCTTTGACATCAGAACATAGATAGACGTCTCTGAAGGAGCAAACAGATGCATCTCTCAAGAACCACACTTAGAAATGTATAAATAGATGAATAACTTGCTTTGAAAAAAAGTGTCTGTAAAACAACATAACTAGTATTGCTATAAAACTACCAATGCATGGCAAAGGGAATGAGAGAAATAGAGTTCTGATTTCATTAAACCCTATGACACATTGTACCATTTCAAATTAATACCCGGCAAGAAATAAATCAACAAACAAAAACAAAGAAAATAAAGTGATAAAACATTAAGACTAATTACATCCACAGAAAAACATTAGAGTGAGAGGAAAGAGAGATTCAGAGAAAGAAAGAGAGGAAAAGAGGGAGAGAAAGAAATATACCCAGCAGTCCATCACATCATGCCCACATAGCTCTCTGCCAGACCCCCCCCCCCCAACCTAAGCTCTAGAGAGACATTTTATTTTAAGCCTCCAACCAAACAGAAGAATATCTAGGCTGCTTGGAGAAATCACGTTTTGTGTTCTTTGTTTCACGAGGAACACCAACCAGTTGCCTTAACTAGGGGAGTTTCTTGCTCCCCTTATGCCTGACACAGTATCTGAGGTTGCACCTTGGCAATGGCCCCAGGTGGATGTTACAAGATGTAGGTCAGCTTATGGCAGGGAGATACTACATACTGTCTAGCCTACTGTCTATACCCCTCGGCCAGACAATCTCAGCCATCCTTTCCATCTCCAGGCCAATTGGCTGCTGGAGCAGAACGTGAAGCTGGTAGAGCTCTCTGTTACAGCAACACAGCTTCAACACAAAGTAACACAAACTGTATATTGTCTCCAGTATGAGGTGCCTTAATAGGGTGGGATGTTTCGATACTTAATGCCAACGTGTTCTCCTCTGGGAGTGCCCCAGGGTGGGCAGCTTCTGTTTAAAACACCTAAAGCAGTGTACTCCAGGTCTATTAAGCAGCACTGTGAACCCTGCTGGGTGAACTGGTGGGTTCATTTCACATTCTATTAAAGACAACATGGTGTTTCAACCGACAAGGCCCTAAAATCCATTACCCAGACTGAGAGGGCATATGGTGCTCTATTAGAGGGTGAACACATTGCTGAATACAGTAGCCAGGCCATCTACATACACAGAGTTGATGGGGACTGTGTTATTAGTGTACAGGAGTAGGGAAAATGGAGCTGTCACAGCAGTCTTTTTATCCACAGTGGAAACTTGGTCAAATGCATCCCCAGTCAATCTCCAGTTATTTAAATTGATGTCGTCTGTGTGCTTGAGGTTTTACATTGTCTATCTATCTGTTTCCAACTGCTCTTTGTTAGTTGCTGTACTGTGCATATTCATGAAGCAAACCCTCCAACTTCTGTTGAATTCCAACATGACAGTACATAAGTGGCTAGTGAACAGACCATTGTTTGCAAACCATAAAGAGCTCCTGTACAGGACTGTTACGAACTGTATACTTTTTTACGAACTGTCGAATGTTACAGCCCCATTACCTTTGTCTCACACATGGACTATGGTTATCTCAGTTCCTCACAGTGCCCTGAATTGAACTAGATCGAGGATGAACATTCTAGTTTGTTTGTTCCACGTTTTCTCTTTCTCACGTTTTCTCTTCACAATACCGAGAGGGCCTGTTGAGCTCAAACATAAAAAGAACAGACTGAAATGAAATTCAAAATGTATCTGTCATTGGTTCCATCCGTTATTAATTAACATTGGGCCCAGGGCCCTAGTTTGGGGACCTTTGAGTCACGTCATACTGAGATGGATATGTTGATGCTATATTCATGTGATCACAAGATTGGCCAGTGTGACTGTTTGACGAAAAACGAGAAACCCCAACTGTAACATCTGCAGTGTCTCAAACAGGTTGGCTGACTGCTGTTTCGGGGCCACTAGCATTTGCCATCACGACTTTCCACTGAGCCTGATATCCTATTTCGTTTTAAAGACAGATTTATTTTGTGTCTCAATATGGCTCATATTTTCATTGAGCTCACTAATTACAGTATGTGCCATGGTGGAGCGGTGGTGGAGCGGTGGTGGAGCGGTCCTCCGCCTGTTGTCATGTCCCCAAAGCCGTAGCATTTTTATCCCAGAATGTCCAGTAGAACGGACGCTTTGCTCCAAAGCAGTTGAGCTAATCTAATAATAAGACAATGGGAGCATGTGGAGCCCTCCTCTCACTCCTGTATGCAGCCTTTCTCTGTCTCCCCTGCCTCCCTTTGTCTCCCTCGTTTCCCTCTGTCTCCCCCTGCTTCCACCCTTTATCCCTGTTTCCCTCTGTCTCCCCTGCCTCCCTTTGTCTCCCCCGTTTCCCTCTGTCTCCCCCTGCCTTTCTGTGTCTAACCTGCTTCTCCCTACCTCCATTTGTCTCCCCCGTTTCCATCTGTCTCCCTGTTTCCCGCTGTCTTCTCCTGCCTCTCCCTGTCTCCCCTGCCTCCTTTGTCTCCCCCGTTTCCCTCTGTCTCCCCGTTTCCCCCTGCCTCGCTCTGTCTCCCCCTGCTGCCACCCCCTCTGTCTACCTCCCCATGCCTCTCCCTGCCTCCCTTTGCTTTCCAATGGTGGAAGCCAATTAGTCTGGATCTGGTGTTACATTGGCTCTGTGTGGAAAAGCCCTGCCAGGGTATAAATGAACCCTAATGGTTCTCCGTCCCCTCTCTCCCTGGGTTCTAACTGTTGGCACAGCACAAACAACAGAATCCATCCAGAGTCCTGTTGGTACCTGTCTGTCTTCTTATATCAGTCTTCTCTCACATGTGCATTGGAGAGAGACAGAGAGGAGGTGCTCCTCGGGGGAGATCACTGCTCCTTGAGAGGCACCCAAACAGCCTGATAAGGGCTCTGGTGTCGGTCAGTCTGTTGTTTGGCACTGCCAGCCAATAACAAATCATCTGCTAGTAGAGAAGAGTGAGAAGGAGAGAAAGACAGAAGCAGAGCACGGCAAGAATCTTCTTACTGACCCCTCCAACGGACACCTCCCATCTGAGAGGAGACCAGCTGTCAGCTTGGCCAGGCTATAGGCCCCTGTTGAATCTAGCCACAGCCAGCACTTACCTCTTTCTTCTCCTTTTCTCTCTCTCTCTCTCTAGTGGGGCCGGCAAAGACGTCAGTATAGAACACAAGGAAGCATAAAATGAAGGCGACGTGCGGTACAGACTCCGGGGCTGGGGTGTGTCGCTTGGCAGGTGAGGGCTGGCCTGACACCAGAGAAGACATAGCATCAACTGCTGAAACGCCTGGAAGAGCTTTTAGATTTCTGGGAACGGTGGAATGACACACAGTGGATGAGAAAGGGGTGCTAGCAACCTTTTAGGACCTTTTAAGTAAGTGAACCATGAGGTTTCAGGAAGAAGAAGAAAAAAGATACATGTCCACGTGTATTACATATGTATGAAATGATTCGGTGGGTCAATAAAGACACTTCTATCAAATCTCTCTCTCTCTCTCTCTGTACCTCTGTCTCTTTCCCACCCTGCCCCTCTCTTTATTACTCCTCCCCACCTCTCTCCGTCTCCCCAACCAGATCCGAGGGGGATGTCCTCCCCTTAGGTTCCTCCTTGTCTACATCATTGTGCTGCTTTCCTGCCATACACGTCTCTCTGCAGCAACGTGGTGTTGATTGGTTAATTGCTGATTAACAATTAATGTGGGGTTCTAATGATTCTAGGGGCCCGGGTGCACACATGCATGCGCGCACACACACACACACACACACACACAAACACACACACACACACACGCAACATGTAGGCAACGTCAATTAGCCAGTCAGGCTGTAAATGTGTCTGGGAATGACCAGGCAGCGAGTGGAGCCTGATTACTCCACACTCTCCCAGGAATGAGAAGGAATGAGCAGCCTTTTGTTTCACACAGAGAACTATCCTTCATTATGGTCATTAGACAGAACAATCAGGACCTGATGGAAGGAGGGCAACAACAGCCAATAGGTGAACCAGAAATATTTAACACAGCCAATAGCCAACGTAGAAATAGTCAATACAGCCAAGAGCCACCAGACAAGGTTCATTCATTAAGTCTTACTCTAATCCATTTCTGTACTATCACCATGCTTAGCTGTTGGAATGGAACTAGCGGAATACAACTACTCCAAAAACAACTAGCGGAATAGAAGTAGTCCAATAGAACTGGTAGAATAGAACTAGTCCAATAGAACTAGTGAAATAGAACTAGTGGAACACAACTAGTGGAACACAACTTGTCCAATAGAACTAGTGTATTATAATTATTCTAAAAGAACTAGCCGAATAGAACTAGCGTAATAGAACCAGTCCAATAGAACTAGCAGAATAGATGTAATCCAATAGAACCAGTAGATCAGCAGAACTCAAATAGCCCTCCAGGTTGGAAAAACAAATTCACAAACATGTTTAAAAGACGGGTATTGAGCCCAGAACCCCAGCTTGCTCACTCACTGCAGGTTCCCATGACAACCCAAACCGTGCCTTCCACACCCCAGGACACAGTCTCCTGTGTAGACACTTGTAAAGTCAAGATATTTCCCAAGTGCAGACCGACGGGAATTGCTTCAAAGTGTTTGCGACATGCTCCTCGCTATGTTCATCAGCAAATTGGTATCCGGAAACTTAGAGAGGCACCTGAATCATTAATCAGTTAGTATGTGTCGTGTCTGAAATCAATTCATTCACACTCAGGACGCCCTCTTCAAACACCAGTTTGTTTTGTTTGCCTTGTGTTTTTTTTTTTTTTCCTGCATTAGAATGACCAGCTGTGCCACTGTTTCATTGGTCTATTTGCCACTGTGTGTTGGCAGTGTAACAGTTCATTTAACACACTGGCAGAAAGGCAAGGCAGGCCTGGCCCTCATCAACCACCAGGTCAGGTAAACCCGTCACACAACCCAGGCACGTACTCTGAAGCAACATGCACCGACGGATGACAAAGAAGAAACGGGCGGGGTGCCGAAGATAAAACTCATTTTAAAGAACTCCCAGGAGTTAGGTCAGCAGGGGTGAGAGGAAAGGGAAGGCGGTGGACAGGGAGCGCACGGAATTGATACATGGCTATAAAGGTCATCGGAGCTCTTATTGGGATAAGAAAGAGATGGAAAAGGAAAAGGTCAATTCATCAACTCCCTCTTAAATCCTCGTCTCCTCCTCCCAGCTCGTCCTCAAGGAGATTTAGTGGAGTGACTGATAAAGCCCATTGACTTGATATGTCCTCATAAATTTGCCGGGCCTGTCGACAGTGGGAGGGAGCCTCAGCCATGTCATCTAGAAGTGCGTCAGTACTGGGACAGAGACAACAAACACACCAGCTATTTGTGCCATTAATCCTGTTAGGCTGTTCTTATTATAGCATGGCTTCCTAAAACACCTTCAGTCATGACTCAGAAAATACTTGTTTCTCAGTTTCTTTATTGTTTTGTACATAATCTCTACATCCTGACCGCCAAAAAATTTGTTTTTTTCCAATACAACGAAGTCGACTACATGCACAGAATATTTTAAAAGCACAGTTATATAATATATCCCACATTTCAATTCTTTATATTTCAGTAATTTAGCTGACATTCCTTTCTGATAGATTTGCATAACTCAAAAAGAGACTTACATAACTCAGAAAGTTATTGTATAAGTATTATGTTAGTAGCATGAGAACAATACAGCGAGAACTGACCCTTCAGAGATCCTGCATTTATGCTCCTGAAGTCGTCGTCTATGTCAAACATGAACACACACAAAATCCTTGCTCAAATGTAGCCTCTGATTAGACTGTCAAAAAGGCAACGGATTTTTATAACGCAAGACTTGTTTTAGACATGCAATTTTTTGCTGATGTCAGTCATATTAAGCAGCTAGAACTGTCTAGGGATTGTCATGGTCTTCTCTGGAGTCCAAACCATTGGAATATTATAGCCTAAAAGTACTTAGTGGAGGATTTTGGACTGGAAGGAAAGAATGGCATTTCACAGATGCAGTATAATATCCCATCACACATTTGTCACCTAGTCATCCAGTTAACCTTTATATTACCAATGTACATACTAATCATGTACTGTGTTATCTAGTTAACCTTTATATTACCAGTGTACATAATTATCATGTACTGTGTAATCTAGTTAACCTTTATATTACTAATGTACATAATAATGATTTACAGTGTTATCTAGTTAACCTTTATATTAATAATGTAAATAATAATAATGTATTGTGTTATCTATTCAAGCTTTACACTCACCTAAAGGATTATTAGGAACACCATACTAATACTGTGTTTGACACCTTTTCGCCTTCAGAACTGCCTTAATTCTACATAGCATTGATTCAACAAGGTGCTGAAAGCATTCTTCAGAAATGTTGGCCCATATTGATAGGATAGCATCTTGCAGTTGATGGAGATTTGTGGGATGCACATCCAGGGCACGAAGCTCCCGTTCCACCACATCCCAAAGATGCTCTATTGGGTTGAGATCTGGTGACTGTGGGGGCCATTTCAGTACAGTGAACTCATTGTCATGTTCAAGAAACCAATTTGAAATGATTCGAGCTTTGTGACATGGTGCATTATCCTGCTGGAAATAGCCATCAGAGGATGGGTACATGGTGGTCATAAAGGGATGGACATGGTCAGAAACAATGCTCAGGTAGGTTGTGGCATTTAAACGATGCCCAATTGGCACTAAGGGGCCTAAAGTGTGCCAAGAAAACATCCCCCACACCATTACACCACCACCACCAGCCTGCACAGTGGTAACAAGGCATGATGGATCCATGTTCTCATTCTGTTTACGCTAAATTCTGACTCTACCATTTGAATGTCTCAACAGAAATCGTGACTCATCAGACCAGGCAACATTCTTCCAGTCTTCAACTGTCCAATTTTGGTGAGCTCGTGCAAAATGTAGCCTCTTTTTCCTATTTGTAGTGGAGATGAGTGGTACCCGGTGGGGTCTTCTGCTGTTGTAGCCCATCCGCCTCAAGGTTCTGCGTGTTGTGGCTTCACAAATGTTTTGCTGCATACCTCGGTTGTAACGAGTGGTTATTTCAGTCAAAGTTGCTCTTCTATCAGTTTGAAACAGTCGGCCCATTCTCCTCTGACCTCTAGCATCAACAAGGCATTTTCGCCCACAGGACTGCCGCATACTGGATGTTTTTCCCTTTTCACACCATTCTTTGTAAACCCAAGAAATGGTTGTGCGTGAAAATCCCCGTAACTGAGCAGATTGTGAAATACTCAGACCAGCCCGTCTGGCACCAACAACCATGCCACGCTAAAAATTGCTTAAATCACCTTTCTTTCCCATTCTGACATTCAGTTTGGAGTTCAGGAGATGACCAGGACCACACCCCTAAATGCATTGAAGCAACTGCCATGTGATTGGTTAATTAGATAATTGCATTAATGAGAAATTTATCAGGTGTTCCTAATAATCCTTTAGGTGAGTGTATATTACTAATGTACATAATAACCATTTACTATGTTATCTGGTTAACCTTTATATTACTAATGTACATAATTGCCATTCACTGTGTTATCTAGTTAACCTTTATATTACTAATGTACATAATTGCCATTTACTCTATGTTGTATAGCATTGCATTAGTGAATTATCATCACATGCTGTTTCTACTACAGCATTAGTGTCACCATTAAAATCGTAGGGATCCACCACTGCATCCAGTGATTTTTCCCCCCACGGTAGATCAGGAAATGCTGTATGAAATATAGAAACGCGGTGAAGAGAAAAGGCAGTCTGAGCAGGGTGGTTCTGTATGCGTGTTCAGCCCTGGGTTATGTAACCCACTGCAGCAGTCTCTGGTAGAGAGCAGACAACCAACGTGAATAACACCAGCCCTTCAGGCTGGGATGCAACACAGGGCAGGGGGAGGTGAGTCAATACTCCCAGTTTGAAGACAAAAAAGATCATCTTGGCAAACACGTCAGGTCTCATTATGTGTCAGATCTCTAAACAGACAGAGACTGAGGGAGAAAGTGAGAGACTCAGATATAAAGACACATCCATTTGTGTTGCAGTCAAACATGGTGAAGGTGGATGACGACGGATGAGGATTCTGATTAAAACCTGGAGGATGGAGGGTCGGCCCGGTGGAGGTTTGGCGACGGGCGGAGAGAAATGTACCAGGGTTATTCACAGAGAAAGATAGAAGGGCCAGATTATGTGTCAGTCTAATCTCTGGAGGGTAGACACCAGATCAATCAGCCTGCCCTCCCCATTGTTCTCTCCTATCAATTTTAATGGTTGAGGGACATCATTCAAAAAAAAAATGTAATGGGACAAGAAGATGGATGAGAACATTTGTAGCTAACAGTCTGGAGAGAGTGGAAGGGAGAGAGAGGGGATAAGAGAGAGAATGGAAGGAGAGAGAGGGGAAGGAGAGAGAGTGGAAGGGAGAGAGACATGGGGGGAGGGAGGGAGAGGGGAAAGGAGAGGGGAAGGGAGAGAGAGGGGAAAGGAGAGAGAGGGAAAGGAGAGAGAGGGGAAAGGAGAGAGAGGGGAAAGGAGAGCGACATGGGAGGAGGGAGGGGGAACAAACATAGGTTTGTGTACTTGACCTGCAGTAAGTACTCCACCCATGAAGTAAATGATATGCAGTTGGTACTCCACCCATGAAGTAAATGATACGCAGTTGGTACTCCACCCATGAAGTAAATGATACGCAGTTGGTACTCCACCCATGAAGTAAATGATATGCAGTTGGTACTCCAACCATGAAGTAAATGATATGCAGTTGGTACTCCACCCATGAAGTAAATGAAATGCAGTTGGTACTCCACCCATGAAGTAAATGAAATGCAGTTGGTACTCCACCCATGAAGTAAATGAGATGCAGTTGGTACTCCACCCATGAAGTAAATTATATGCAGTTGGTACTCCACCCATGAAGTAAATGATATGCAGTTGGTACTCCACCCATGAAGTAAATGAGATGCAGTTGGTACTCCACCCATGAAGTAAATTATATTAAGTTGGTTCTCCACCCATGAAGTAAATGAAATGCAGTTGGTACTCCACCCATGAAGTAAATGAAATGCAGTTGGTACTCCACCCATGAAGTAAATGATATGCAGTTGGTACTCCACCCATGAAGTAAATGATATGCATTGATTTCAAGAGCCAGAGTTGAATACCGTTGTCCAAAACTGAACCACTTTTGGGACAAAGACAAATATGACCTCAGACTAACACAGGCAGTTTTAACCTCAATCTACAAGCTACTTCCCTTCTTAACGTCCTCTCCTCATCTTCCTCCCTCACACCCTCTTCCTCTCTACTTCCCTTCCTAACGTCCTCTCCTCATCTTCCTCCCTCACACCCTCTTCCTCTCTACTTCCCTTCCTAACGTCCTCTCCTCATCTTCCTCCCTCACACGCTCTTCCTCTCTACTTCCCTTCCTAACGTCCTCTCCTCATCTTCCTCCCTCACACCCTCTTCCAAAACAAATCAACATCACAATACAGTGGTTTAGAATTTTTTCCTTTAATATTTTGACATTTCATAATTCACGTATGGCATTTCTCAACAGGAGTTCTGGATGCAAAGAATAATCTTATAAAATGTCTGTCTTTCCAAAAGCATTTGTTGTAGACTGAACATTTTCCATTCAGAATAACAACAGGTTTTGTCACGCTGTTGGCTCAAGGATTTTCACCATTAGGCTACCCTGTCATCCCATATCTGGTGCTCAGTACCGCCAGATACAAGACCTGGTGTTCAGTAGAGACAGATACTACACCTGGTGTTCAGTAGAGATAGATATGACACCTGGTGTTCAGTAGAGACAGATACTACACCTGGTGTTCAGTAGAGATAGATATGACACCTGGTGTTCAGTAGAGACAGATATGACACCTGGTGTTCAGTAGAGACAGATACTACACCTGGTGTTCAGTAGAGACAGATATGACACCTGGTGTTCAGTAGAGACAGATACTACACCTGGTGTTCAGTAGAGATAGATATGACACCTGGTGTTCAGTAGAGACAGATACTACACCTGGTGTTCAGTAGCAACAGTTATGACACCTGGTGTTCAGTAGCGACAGTTATGACACCTGGTGTTCAGTAGCGACCGATATGACACCTGGTGTTCAGTAGTGACAGGTACAACACCTGGTGGTGAGTATAGACAGATATGACACCTGGTGTTCAGTAGCGACAGTTATGACACCTGGTGTTTAACAGAGACAGATACTACACCTGCTGTTCAGTAGAGACAGATACTATACCTGGTGTTCAGTACAGATAGATAACTGACCTGGTGTTCAATAAAGACATATGCTACACCTGGTGTTGAAAACTTTGGTGGTTCTTTCATTAACAAGCACAGCAGACTGTAAGCATAGTGCATTCTATATTATGAATTGGCTAGTTTGAATTCTGAATGCTGATTGGCTGTTAGCAATGGTATATTAGATTGTATACCACGGGTATTACATCTAATCAATTTTTACTGCTCCAATTGCATTAGTAACAGGTTCATAACAGCAATAAGGCATCTCAGGGGCTAGTGGCATATTGCCAATACACCATGGCTAAACGCTGTGTCCAGGCACTCTGCAATGCGTTGTCCGTTTGCTGTGGTATATTGGCCATATACCACACTGCCTTGTGGCTCATTGCTTAAATATATTAGCATTACTTTACACTTGAGGTTGACTGCATTCATTAACCCCCAGAGACCAAGCTACGAGGGTGCCTATGAACGACAGTATTTAAGTCCTATCATGGGTAAACCATACAAAGACAGCACAACAGAGATCGCTGACAGCTAAGCTAATACGTGAAGCAGAGCGCTGGAATCACATCACAGCCATTAGTCTCTGAGCTCCACTCGGCAGCGCTAGCTGCTCCGCTCAACATCTGTGGCTCTGCTAATTAGCCATACAAAGCCACACATCACTAGGTTTGTGCAGCAAGCCCTGACGACGTGGAACACTCTGGAGGGGAGCCATGACAATGGGATTTAGAAAAGCTGTATCCGAGCACAATAATAAAAAGAAAGAAACTACTATATTGTCCACAAACATTTATTTGGGGACTTGGCTTCCTGGTAGAGGCCAGTGTGTCAGAGAAGCACAGAACAAAGTATCAGGGTGCCATTATGACGACTGAGGGCTGATGGGCATTTCAACAGGTTTAACATGGATTTCCCCACTAAAACTCCCCAAACCTCTGAATCACCTTCAGGTTAACTAAAGTGAAGCTTGGAAGCGAGAGGAGGAAAGAAATGACAAAAATCATCCATATCGAGAAGGGCGAAGGGGAGACGTAAGCTGGCAGAGAAAGAGAAAAATCTGTGGGAGATAATTGAACAGTGATAGCAAGAGCGAGAAAGGACACTCAGTCAGGGACAGGGCTGATCATCAATAAAAAATGTCCTCTGTGTGAGATAGTTTTGCAGGCCAGGTGAGAGCACATTGCCATGCTGAGAGCACCTGCAGCCGTGAAAACCGGGTGGGAGGGAGGATGACACACAACACCAATGAAGAGAGAGAGAACGGGGGGAGAGAGAATGGAAGTCATAAATCTCCCACAGCTCACAGGGGTCATGACAGCAGGTAAAATGTCCAAACTGTTCCTGAGTGTGAAGAGCATGAGATGAGAAGGCAGGTGGATGGGTGACCAGCCACTGTCTGAGACACACTCCAGCACCTAAATCTAACCTGCTGTCTCCCTCACGTTGTAGAGACACTCTGCATAATGACAAAGGATCACTGTGCAGTAAAGAGAGTCAGAGAGGGAGAGCGAGTGTGTGCGCACACGTGTGTGTGAGAGAGAGAGGAAATGAAAGAGAGTTTGTGTGAAAGAGTAAGGAATTAAGCCAGTGAGGAGGGTGAAAAGAGGCAGAAAGACATGGAGACCCAGAGAAAGAGATAGACAGACTGACATTGTGTTCTTTGGGCAGTAAAGCTCAGAAACAGACAGCAGGTAGGTAATGTTATAGTGGAGGAATGTAGTGATTTTGAAATGTAGGATGGCTGGGCACATATTTCATGGACACCACAGTGACTACAATACCACAGTGACTAAACTAAAACTGTGAAAACACTACACAGTGCCAACGCTAACACAGTGCCAACACTAACAAAATGACTACGCTAACACAGTGACCGCACTAACACTGACAAAAATTAAAAGGGTAAAAACACTACACAGTGCCAACACTAACAGCGAATAAACTAACACAGTAACTACACTAACACAGTGATGACACTAACACAGTGACTACACTACCACAGTGACAACACTAACACAGTGACAACACTAACACAGTGACAACACTAACACAGTGACAACATGAACACAGTGACTACACTACCACAGTGACCCCGCTAACACAGTGACTATGCTAACACTGTAACCATGCAAACCCTGTGACCACGCTAACACAGTGACTACACTAACACAGTGATGACACTAACACAGAGACAACACTAACACAGTGATAACACTAACACAGTGATAACACTAACACAGTGACAACAAAAACACAGTGACAACACTAACACGGTGACGGCACTAACAGTGATGACACTAACACATTGACTACACTACCACAGTGACCCCACTAAAACAGAGACAACACTAACACAGAGACCCCGCTAACACAGTGATGACACTAATACAGTGACGACACTAACACAGTGACCATGCTAACACAGTGACTATGCTAACACTGTAACCATGCTAACACAGTGACTATGCTAACACTGTAACCATGCAAACACTGTGACCACGCTAACACAGTGACTATGCTAACACTGTAACCATGCAAACACTGTGACCACGCTAACACAGTGACTATGCTAACACTGTAACCCCACTAAAACAGAGACAACACTAACACAGAGACCCCGCTAACACAGTGATGACACTAATACAGTGACGACACTAACACAGTGACCCCGCTAACAGAGACAACACTAACACAGTGATGACACTAACACAGTGACGACACTAACACAGTGACGACACTAACACAGTGACCCCGCTAACAGAGACAACACTAACACAGTGATGACACTAACACAGTGACGACACTAACACAGTGACGACACTAACACAGTGATGACACTAACACAGTGACGACACTAACACAGTGACCCCGCTAACAGAGACGACACTAACACAGTGATGACACTAACACAGTGACGACACTAACACAGTGACGACACTAACACAGTGACGACACTAACACAGTGACCCCGCTAACAGAGACGACACTAACACAGTGACGACACTAACACAGTGACCCCGCTAACAGAGACGACACTAACACATTGACTACACTAACACAGTGATGACACTAACACAGTGACCCCGCTAACACAGTGACTATGCTAACACTGTAACCATGCAAACACTGTGACCACGCTAACACAGTGATGACACTAACACAGTGACAACACCAGCACTCATTACCCCTCGCCCCCTGTCCTGATTCAGCTCAACTAATTCCTCATCTTCTTTCTTCTCTCTCCTCTCTTCAGAACTCTCTCATATCTCCTCTCTTTCCTCTCTTCCCAACTCCCTCCTCTCTTCCCAACTCCCTCCTCTCTTCCCAACTCTCTCCTCTCTTCCCAACTCTCTCCACTCTTCCCAACTCTCTCCTCTCTTCCCAACTCTCTCTGCTCTCTCCTCTCTCCCCCTCTCCTCTCCCTAACCCCCTTCACAAGGGTAAAGAGACATTTCACGTCTAATTGATGCCCAAGATGGTTGTATAAATCAAGCTAATGAGTGCTGTGATCACACTGGCGTGACAACCCTGAGATAGCTAGCTAGTGGAGCCCCATGGCTGAGCTCAAGGAGAGGCCGGGCTGCTCGGTTATCAGCCTGTCAGCAGGTGAGGGCTGCTTGGTGAGACTGTGAAGAGAGCAGGGGAGGATGGAGAAATGGGGGCTGTAGGGGCTGGGAAATACAGAAAACAGGGGAGAATGAGGTGAGAGTTGAGGAGATTGGGCTAGTCTGGGGAAGTGTTAAACCACAAGCTCACCAACTTAATCAAAAAATATTATTTACATATTGCTTATTAACAAATTATTTCAAAATTCTTATTTATAGATTATCATGTATGTACAGATAACTAATTTAGAGATCTTATCCATATACTTTTATAAGGTCTGTACTATTGGAATCAGACTCGTGAATGTACGGGACGGAACCAGGCAAGTGATGCGAGACACGACCAGTTTTGGTTTGTATGGGGATCAGCTAATACAGTGCTTAAGGCAGCAAAAACTTCTGTGAGACTGAGACAACACCTGCCTTTTGAAGAGTGTTGAAACACACTGGGATCTTAAAACACTGGATTAAATCCCCACAATTGACTATAATGTCAGCATAATTTCATCAAAGGACTCCCACACAAAGACAATTACTCCAAATCACCTGGTATGAACACACAAGACACAAACAGTCCCAAAACCTCAAACAATCGACCAAGAAGCATACCCGGAGAAAACAGCTTTTGTACCAAACATTTTCAGACAGTGGAACTGAATACCTTAACTTAATACAGTTTAGACACGGTCAATACAACAAATGCTTTTCATCAAGACAGTCACATGACACATTCCTCCCAGTGTCTGCGTATTGAACCGGGGATAGCCTATTGTGATCCAACAATCAGTTCAACCTGCTTTCCACCACCGCGGCTGAATGAAGAAATGGGTTCCGCTCCACTCTGACACTTCTAAGTGCTCCTGTGACGATGTGTGGATGTCATCCTCGGAGCACTCTATCGCTAGAAGCACAGGCCTTTTCTCTCTGCCTCTCTCTTCTCTCTCTGGATACCTCTCATTCCCAACCTCTTTGTCTCAGTTTAAATGTCAGGTATACAGAAGGATGCTCTACTTGCCTACTGTAAATACACACAGCTCATAACACACCACACACACACACACACACACACCATAAGACAGCCAATATCACTCACTAACACACACTATAATACACTATAACAAACCACACACTTTAATAAACTATAACACACAGCACACACTATAATAAACAGTACAGTATACAGTATAATAAACCACACACACTCTACATTACACTGTAACACACCACACACACTCTACAATACACTATAACACACCACACACACACTACACTATAACACATCACACACACTCTACAATACACTATAACACACCACACACACACTGTAATACATTATAACACACCACACACACTCTACTCTACACTATAACACATCACACACACTCTACACTATAACACATCACACATACTCTACAATACACTATAACACACCACACACACACTACACTATAACACATCACACACACTCTACAATACACTATAACACACCACACACACACACTGTAATACACTATAACACACCACACACACTCTACACTATAACACATCACACATACTCTACAATACTCTACAATACACTATAACACACCACACACACACACTGTAATACACTATAACACACCACACACACTCTACACTATAACACACCACACACACTTTACAATACACCACACACATCCTACAATACACTATAACACCCCACACACACTCTACAATACCACAAGACAGCTCACTGACTGAAAGGCAGCAGTGAGCCAGCGAGCCGTGTCACTATCCTTCACTCACCTGTGCGATCTCATACAGTAGTTTGTAGTGCTCCTCTCGTTTCTGTAAAGTGCACAGATTGCAGCCCATTCTAGTCGTCGTGGCAACGCCGAGCGTCAAATGGTCCCTGAGGTGAGAGCGGCAGAAGAGTGCGGACAGGGAATCACCCTCCAGACCGATGTGGCCGTTCTCATCGGTCACTCCGTAGCGAGCATCTCACACACACACACACACACACACACCGCTCACATTTGTAAACACACACGCTCATAGAAAGCGAGACAGGCACGCACAGCGCTTCGGCATGGTAGACCAGCTCTGATGTCAGCACTGTAATGGGTTCTGCCAGAGAAGGAGCAATAGTGGCTTCAGAATCCACCAGAGCCTCTATCCCTTCTCTCTCTCTCTCTCTCTCTCTTTATCTCTCGCACACACACACGCCGCACGCTGGAGTTGTGACTCCCGCTCTCGTGCTCACAGAGAAAGACACTCCCCCTTTTCCCCGTTCCGTCTTAGCCTCGGTGCATGAATGCCCTGATAGCGGCTCATGAATAATGAGGTAGGCTGGGCTTATATACATGAGGTGTGTGTGGGGGGGGTATGAGTAGTGGGAGGGGCATGTGACACCCAGTGTGTGCTCATTAAGATGGAAGCATAGATGGAAGGTTGTGTTTGTGTGTGTGTGTGTGTGAGCAGCACCTTGGAGGATTTACACTGCATTATACACAGACAGAGAGAGAGACAGAGAGATAAAGAGAGAGAAATGGATATAAGGAGATAGGTGTCTGTATATATATATATATATATATATATACATAGAGAGAGAGAGAAAAGGGGGATATTAGGAGAGCGGGGGATTTAGAGAGAGGGTGATATATAGAGAGAGGAATATATAGAAATGGGGATTTAGAAAGAGGGGGATTTAGAGAAAGGGATATAGAGAAGTTCATATTTGGTCTGATTTGAAGCTAATAATAAAAGAAAAGGTCAAAACAAACAACTTGACAACTATGACATCATGAAGGATGAAGCCACTATCTGTTGAAGGTACTATCATGTGTATGTGTGTTAGTGTGTGTGTGTGTGTGTGTGTGTCTGGGTGTGTGTGTGTGTGTGTGTGTATGTAAAAATAGCAGCATGTAATTCATGTTAGCTGAGCATAATATGGAGATAAGACTGAGTCAACAGAGGTCGGAATGTCCCTCAGTCTTTATTAGAAACAGCATATTTACCTCAGACCGTCCAGCCTGAGTCACACTGAACAGCACACGGATGGTGTTTGTTGTCCAGCAATAAAAAGGCCTCCAGACTAATTGAGCAAATGCGATAAAGCAAGTCTGGTTTAACATACACACGGGTACGCAACCATTCGTTACGTATACATCACATGTTGTCTTACAGGAAAGGTTAAACAGGAGGCCATGGTATGAAAAATGGAGCAACCCAAACTCTTTCCGCCGACATCGCAGGCAGGTGTTTCCATAATGGCGCCCCAAAACAAATCAGCTACCGGGGAAGTGGGGGGACACTTGAAGAAGATGGATAGAGCGCCGGTCCTCTCAAACCGGGATAATTACAAGACAATAGACCCTGGCACCGGTATCAGCCACCATAGACCGTCCGCTGACAGGAAGCTGGCTAACGAGCCGTAATTGTTAACAAATTGAGCCTCCTTGCTGTCAGTGCAGGGAAGTGTGTGTGTGTGGATTAAAGTGCAGTGCTCACCATCAGCTGGCTACTGGGTAGTCCACCCTCCTCTGGGACTCCCTGATCCCATTTTCCTGGGCTTTAATTTAGACTCCTGCCTGGAGGCTTGCCAAACAGTCACCTATATCATCATCACCACAGACAACCATAAGACTTCGATTAATACCACACCACCCATCAACCCTCCTCCAATCATGTAACACCACACGCACCCTCTCCTCCCTCAAACCCAAACACCGGTACCATCAACTTCACATCCTGAAAAGTCAGGGGGGAGAAAGAGGCAGAATGAGAGAGAAAGAGAGGTAGAGAGAGAGAGAGAGAGAATACATGCAGCAGTCTTTTTGCAGTTGCCTGGCAATGCCAAATCCAGAAATTGCTGTTCACTAAAGTGTGAATTTGACATCCAAGGGGCTTGCTTTAGGAGAGAGGGAGCAGTGAGAGAGTTGTAGTGGGCGGGGCTGGGCAGAGCAGGGGGGCGGGGTTATTCTGTTTGGCACAGAGGACCCACATCAGATCACACCAGCTGACACAACGACGGGTAATTAGGGTGTGAAAAGGCAGAGACACTGTGATATTGAAACATGTTTGGCAGACTGAACAGACAAGACTTGGGTTTCACATATCAATGGTAGAAGAGAGAAATGGCAGAAGTGAACAATGGTAAAAGTGAAGAATAGTACATTTTCTCAAACTCTAAATGCAAATGCAAAATTTGAGCACATTTCTTTGGTAGAGGACATGGTTACCACAGCCAAGATGACAAAACTGACGTTTTCAGTTTGGTCAAACGTTTAATACTGAAGCAATGTTTTTGATCTGATGGTTGACGCAAGCTCAGCTTCATGCCAGACACCCGTTAGACTGAAATAGCTTTTTGTGCATGGGATTACCTAGCTAACTTCACCATGACATTGTCAAAAGTGTGATTCTGGATATCTACTGAAGGACACTTTTTACCTATCTTCACACTTAACCATATTTGGCCAATTGCTGAAAATGTGCTAACGCATAGAGGTAGCTGGTAAAAACCTAAAGAGCATCTTCAGTAAAGCCTTTCCCAGGATTCTTGGCTGGCTGTATGCTGTGGTCAGTGACAAGCAGATGTTAAGACACCCATCAATACAATGACCTCTGCCTGCTTTCAGCGCTGGCGTACATTAAATAAGCCGTAGTACGGTCGGTGTGTTCCCACAGCCATACATTCTGCCAACCGTCTTGACCGAACCCTTGGTTCTTGCTGTGATTCTCTTAGGAGGACTTAATGAAAACACAAGAACACAAACGTTGCAAAAACAAACAGTGCTTTGCGATGCTCTGGCCACTGGTCTGTAGAGGTTAGGATGCCCATCAGTCTGTCTTACAGTTCACATGGACAGCCTTAAACCCAGGCCGATGCTTCAACCTCCGCCTGCACTCAACCGGCTAGCTGACTGCCTCGCAACGGAGCGGCAGTGAACGAACGACGACGTCCGGAAACTGAGCTTTATGTGATTGGCGCCCCACAAGGAGCGATTAGTTCTCCAGCGTTCTGGAGGGCACTTCTACCCTGGGACAACCTCAATGTGGGACAGCGTTTACCTGGGACAGCGCCTACCAGGGACAGCGTCTACCTGGGACAGCGTCTACCTGGGACAGAGTCTACCAGGGATAGCATTTCCAACCTGATCAAAGGACAGAGAAGGCACATATGTAGAAAAAACGCCAGCTAACACACATTCTCACAGGGCAAACACACGGAGGACTATGTTAGTAATAGAAATTCAACGAAATCCCCTGCATTTACCAATTGAATGTGTGCATATTACTCCATCTACAAACAAACAAGCTAATATGCAGTTCCTCATTCAGGGTTGTCAGGCTGATTGTCCTCCTCCGATGTCCTCCTCCAGGGTCCTCGTCCTGGATCCTCCTCCAGGGTCCTCTCTATGGCGTCCCGGAGTCGTTAATCAAGGTACCTGCCCTTTGCCTGCCCCACTAGAAAAGAAGGCTCCTTCATCGTGTTCCCAGTACAGGTTAATGAGCCACACATGCTGGGGCATAGTAAAGCCATCCGTTCTCCCGTGATGGGCCTATTCCTACTTCGAAGGTTTCTTCAATTCCATTTCTGACAAACGGATATTTGAGCCTGGCCTCTCACCTAGAGAGCTAACCTTCAGATGACTGTGTCATTCCACTATAATGTGGCTTGGGCGCACACACACACACACACATACACACACAAACTCAGACACGCACATATACAGGCAGGTCCTCTCACACACACCTACACTAGGGACACACAGTTTTTTATTTCTACTTGAACAAAACTATTTTCTACCCACTCAAGAGTGTTGTCAGATACTGTGGTTATAGACCCATTCAATGTCATGGTTGACTCGACAGGCTGGCGGCAGAGTTCTACAGCAGGATACCTGGTAGTATTCATGTGTTCCTCCAGACTGCGATCAGCAGCTGCTGGTTTTATGTTTGCAGAGAAAAACAGATGAATAAGCTGTTAAAAACTGATAAATGGACGCTGTTTAATTGCGGTTACGACAGACAAAGGTTTCAAGAACAGAAACACACTTGGAGCTTCTGATAAAGTTTAACTTGAGAATGACCGTGTGATCCACTGGACCTGATTGGACACTGATTGCAACCACCACAGGGTCACTGGCAGGATTCACGCACGCCCCTCCAGCTCCGTGTATCGACCGACAGCTGGTTGTTTGGTGGGAAACAGATCAAGCTGCTGGCAGCATTTAATGTCAGGCTCCTTGGTGCCTTATGTCCTCCTCAGCAGGCCCTGTGTCTCCCTACAATGTCCTCCAACAGGGATCAATGAAATTAGATTCATTCTATTCAAAACTGTGCTAGGTAAGCAGGTTAAATGTGTAAAAAGCATGACAATACCAGGGTCAGCTGGGGCACAGGGAAAAGTGCCTCAGACACACACACACAAACATGCATATATGCACACACACACACACAGCCCCTGATTCAGATTAAACCTAAATGCAGAGAAATGTTTGCTTCCGACAAAAAATTTGGTGCTTCTGGTAACCGTGACAACAAAAACGCACTTATCTGATATCAGAGGGAGGAAAGATCTGCCCGCCACTGACTGTCTCACTGCAGCCCAGTGAGACACCACAGGGCAGGGTTTACAAACTGGACCCATCAGCTCAGTTCACTGGATGGGATTTCTCTTCAGGGCATCGACTTTGAAGTAGGGAACTTAATTCACATGAATGAAAGAGTCCATGGAGCCCTCAGATATGATGCAAATGCAACGTGCGTGTGTGTCTGTGCACGCGCGTGCGCGTGCGCGCGCGTGTGTGTGCGTGTGTGTTTGTGCGCACGTGTGTATGTGAGACAGGCAAAACCTCAGATGTAAAGCGTACTGCTCAGATGCCATAGCAGTGTACCAGCCAGTCCTCAGGGGCCACGGATATGGTCTAATTGGATTAGAATGAAACGACACCCTTTTATGAATGAATCATGGACAGACACACTGCGTTACCTGCTGTGGCCGTCACGACGGCTGTGCCTCTCTGCAACGCATATATTCACAGACTGGGGGGCTTCCAGCGTTTCCTCACATCGTGTTTGGGGGGCCGACCAAAATGTTTCTCATTGAAAATGAATGATTAAAGAGGCTTGAATCAATAACTCACGTGGGAACGGGGGCCACCGTTTTAAATAGCTCAAAGATAAGTGTCTTCATTGGTAAAAGGTTGCATTTCAGGCAATCTCATTTAGAGGCAGCACAGATCTTTTAGGCTGATCTATATTTCGAGTAAATCACTGTGTGTCTTTGAACCTGTACATTAAAAGGAACTGTGTAATCTGACCTCTTGATTAGTTTCTATTCTTTATGATATTTTTGGAATGGTCTCTCTCTAAACACCTACATTAACAGAGCCTAAGCGGAGACATAGATTGTATGTCTACAAGGTTATTTGTATGGATATACTGTAGCTGAAAAAGGTCTTTTTTTTTTAATTCATATATGAAATTGTATATGTATATACAATTGTATATGTGCAAATTTATTCAATAAAACTTACAAAAAAATAATAAAAGCAAAGGTCATCGCAGCACTTTGAATTCAACTAAAATGTTCTCACCCAAACCTGGACATATCCAAAAGAAACAGAGTCACTGGAAAGACTCAATGAATACACAATCACTTTTGACTGGTATATCATCATGTCTGACTGACAGGTCTCAATATGTCTGTGTGTTTGTGTTTATCAGTGTTTAGAAGCAGACACAATCGTCTGTTTGCCTGTCTTGTAAACCATTCAGCTAATGAGCCTCTTTAATGAAACGTCAAACATATCAAACACACAACAAACAAAAAAAATTACACTCACTTCAAAAATAGAACACACACTGAGAAAACAACACATACACTCTGAGAAAGAAACATATCATACAGTGTAATTGGTACCAGAGTCGCATTTATACCATAATGTCACCAGCTGAAAGGTTGTTAGATTGAAAGCCAGAGCCAGTGAGTAAAAAAAATTGTCTCTCTCACACAGGTTCAGTAAGGAACAACAGGAGAGAGAAGATGCAGGAATATCTGGTCAATATGAGACAGGAAATGGAAAAGGGAAGATACATATGTGATATATTTTTGTAGAATATGTTTGGGACACGTTGTGGGACACGTTGTGGCTGGATTCAGACAAAGTTTTCTGAAGCCTGCCAGATGCTGTGTTAATGAGTTAACAGGAGGGGGAGAGTGGCACGCCGTTCAGGAAAAGGGGCCTGTTTCATCTGGCCACATCTGTGTCAGTTTGTCTCTATGTCTTTCTCAGTCCCTGTGTCTGTCCCTGTGTCTGTCTCTGTCAGCCTGTCTCTCTGTCTTTCTCTGTCCCTGTGTCAGTGTCTGTCCCTGTGTCAGTGTCTGTCCCTGAGTCAGTGTCTGTCCCTGAGTCAGTGTCTGTGTCTGACAGTCTCTGTGTCTGACAGCCTCTGTCCCTGACAGCCTCCCTGTGTCAGCCTCTGTCCCTGTGTCAGTGTCTGTCCCTGTGTCAGTGTCTGTCCCTGTGTCAGTCTCTGTGTCTGTGTCAGTGTCTGTCCCTGTGTCAGTGTCTGTCCCTGTGTCAGTGTCTGTCCCTGTGTCAGTCTCTGTGTCTGTGTCAGTGTCTGTCCCTGTGTCAGTGTCTGTCCCTGTGTCAGTCTCTGTGTCTGACAGCCTCCCTGTGTCAGCCTCTGTCCCTGTGTCAGTGTCTGTGTCTGACAGTCTCTGTCCCTGTCCCTGTGTCAGTCTCTGTGTCTGACAGCCTCTGTCTCTGTGTCAGCCTCTGAATCTACATCTGTGTGTTCCGGGGTCCATTCAAACACTTCACTATAGCATGCTATAAGACATTAGAAGACCTTTTCAGCCACGGAAACATTTTGTTTAAGACTAAAGTGTGTGTGTATATTTGTGGGGAACAATGCTGTTGCTTACCCCAGCTGTTTTACAGCCTTAGGCACTGCTACCATAGAGACATGGAGTATCAGTCATTAAGGTATGCCTATGAAACAGTTTCTATGCTACTATACTACTTACATGGCATCACATCCAGTGGTAGCGCCAAAGCTTCACAAATTGAAGCTTGGGTGAGAAATCAGGTTTCGGTGGGATTCCGGTGTAGCGGGAAGAACGTCACGCTAACACAATGCGTCAACGCAAATACGCGTGAAGGAGCTGTGGGTTTTACAGCACAAACGGCTGCGCACAAGCTTCCACACACACACACACACACACACACCTGTGTTGACCACCAACCTCCACCTGAGTAGCACTATAACCTTAGATCGACCCACAACCTAAATAGGATGACCCCGGGGTGACCCATGTCACCTGTAGTTGGATGACCCCGGGGTGACCCATGTCACCTGTAGTAGGATGACCCCGGGGTGACCCATGTCACCTGTAGTAGGATGACCCCGGGGTGACCCATGTGACCTATAGTAGGATGACCCCGGGGCTACAGACGCAGTGCTGCAGCGTGAGTTCAAATCAGGCCTATTGCTATTTCAACAGAAACTCTCCCCTCTGTCTTTCACTATAATCCTGAAAAATGAGGCATAAAATCCCTTAAAAATATATATATATATATATTTAAAAGAATACATAGTAGCAGAAAGGTCTCCACTCCTGTGTGTGTGTGTGTGCGTGCGTGCGTGTGTATATACGTGCGTGCATGTCATCATAACGCCTAATAGACCGGCAGTAGTTAATAAGGTGCGCCTGCTCCAGATGCCTGGGAGGGTGTTTGGTGGGGGATGATTAGGTTTCTGGCTGTAGATACTGTACAAGCCCATTGTCCACTGTGTCTAATCCGTATCAATCACACCCGTCATACGGAGCTGGGCAGGTGTAGAAAACGGATTACCAAACCGTCCAGGATGATGCGATAACTGTAACACTGGACTCGCCGGGGAAAAGGGGTATTACAAGACAAGTCACGGCCCAAGGCAGTCAAGGGGCTTGCTAACAATACCGCCGTAGCCAAATCCAGTTGAAATCGTTCTGCCAGCCTTCTGCCTCTGGGTTCGGCGAGTCTGTCCAGGTGCCATGTTAGCATCCTGCAGCAAATCACATCCGTCCGCCTCAGGGTTCACAGGTGAGAAAGGACATGAGTCACTGGGGAGATCCCAAAACCCACTTGTGGACATGGCAGGCTGTACAGTACGCTTGTGTTTGTTTGCATTTTTCCATGGTTCATCCAAACACAGGACAACACGCAGCCTGGTAGCACATCAGTCTGCTGGCTCCAGGAATGGGTGAAGCACAGGTGGTCTGTAGTCCTTTACACATTACTGACGACTGCCAGTCAGACAGAGACCGTGAACAGCAAGAGGCTGGGAATTGATTGGACTATCTCCTGGCCGAGTCTCGGTCAATACTGTCATGAAGTCCAGATGGTGGAAGAGTTTTGTTCCTCCCGATTAGGAGAAAGGCAGATGAAGTGTGTGTGTGAGCCGACAGGGAAGTATGGTGGCAATGCAGAGGTCCTTTAAGTATTCTGGATGATGCTGAATGCAGCACTACAGACAAGCAGCACGTAAACCACACAAATGTCCTGCGTAAGGCTTTTAAGGTCACCTTCACATCCGGGGGTTCCTCAACGACAGTGGGGGACAGTCACAATGTCATTCTTGTTGCAAAGTGGACTCTGAGCGTGGTGGTCGTAGACCTCATGGAATATTCCAAAGAACACTACACCATTTTAGGCTTCACAGCAAACCTAAAGAAATTAATTATGATAGGAGATCCGAATGGATCATTTAAAAATAAGAAAATGTGAGTTCACCAACAACGATACATGCTGCTGCTTCATTCTCTGCATCTTGACTAATCAAGAAAATGGAAATCACAATTTGCTCTGTTACAGACTTTATAGATCGTTTTTTTTTCTACACACAATTCCTCATTAAAAAATAACATCATGTTTTTATACGCATTCAGACTCGCTGCCATGACACAAATTGAGCTCAGATGCATCCTGCATCCTTTGATCTGAGCCTCTAGAATTTGGAGTCCAGCTTGGAGTCCAGCTTTGTGAAATTCAATTGATTAGACAAGATGTAGAAAGGCAAACGCTGTCTATATAAGGTCCAACACTATAGTGCATGTAAAAACAAAAACAAAATAAGTCCAAAAATAGTCCACTCGGCAGACATTTCAGTAGACCATGAGATAAGGCATAAATCTACAGAATGTTTTAAAAAATTCTAAATTGAAAAGTTCCCAGGAGCACAGTCGTCGCCATCATTTTGTAAGAGAAGACATTTGAAACCATCAAGATTCTTCCTAGAGTTGTCCATCCAGCCAAACTAAGCAACCAGGAAATAAGGGCTTTTGTCAGCAAGGTGACCAAAACCCATTCTTTGATCTGGTGAGACCAAAATCAACCTGGAACTAAGACTAGCAGACAGATCAGGATTAAGGGAAGCATGAACAGAGCAAAATACAGAGAGGTCCTTGAAGAAAACCTGATCCAGAATATCTAAGACCTCAGACTGGGATGAAGATTTATCTTTTAGAATAACTATGACCGGAAGCTCGCAGTTAACACTGTGCGAATGTCCTTGAGTGGCCCGGTCAAAGCCTGGTCTTGAGCCCGACTGAACATCTGTGGAGATGTATACCGCCTCACCCATCCAATCTGACAGAGGTTTCATGAGATGTGCAAGGTAGAATGGGATCAACTGACCATTCCTGGTGAGAAAAACTGGTAGAGGCATACTGACGAAGATCCAAAGTTGTAATCGCTGATATAAAGTACTGAACAGGAAAAATATAATGAAGATTTTTTATTTTATTTTTATCTAGAAAATTGGTCATTATGGGTTATTGTGTGAAGACCCACAGCAAAAAAATTAAAATAATCAATTATAACATAAGTACAACACAACAAAATGAATACGGTCAGTGTGCTTTCATTCTTGGCTTGCTGATTGGTTACCACAATGGGTTGGCTAAATAACTGAGTACTAATGGGCCTGAATGAAGCATGTATTATTACACCGTTCAGTGTTAAACTTTTTTGGAAGAAAGCACATGGAACAATACGTTCTGCCAGTAAACAGCCAGTCCACACAGCTGCAACAATACAGCTGATTTTCACTTTCCCGGTCCAGGAATTTCGACAAGGTAGGCTGTGAAACTCTGTGATTGGTTCACCCCAGTGTTCTTCCTGTGTCAAGACCTCAGAGTCACAGCATGAGTGTGGCATGTAAAATGAGACACTGCCTGATTACTGCTACATTCAAGACGTCTAGCTCTGTTGCAGCAAAGAAACGTTATTGGCTTAGTTGAGATCCTTTGTGTACCTTTCATACATTAAAAAGACTGCATACATGTCACGGCAAGGTCAAATTGGCAGTGTTTAGGCTGTGTGCAAATTGGATATCGGAGACTATTCCAGAATAGGGACATCGGATTAATAAATAAGATCATAGGATTAATAAATTAAAAAAATTCAACCAAAACTGGAATTAACTTTGTACTGGCAAATGAGGGGATGAGATTCCGTGAGCCTGTGTCGGTTCATTTTTACCAGCAGGCTAAGGCAAAGGGATAAAGCAAAGTAGCGGCATGCATTTCTGTCATCTCAATTGCTCTCCAGATTGATTTCTACAGAAGGGGGCATTTTTGCCTGACCTTGGGTTGGAAAACAATTTGAAAACCCTGCTCTAGGTCTTCTCCATTCTGAGCTTAGCTAGCAAGATTGACTCATAAAAGTTATATGTCCATGGAATGGATTCAATCAAAGTTTAACATAGACATTTTTGGGGGCACTTTGTCTCAGTTTCACCACTTAAAAAGAAAGAGTCGTTTCAAGGCTTTAATTTCTGTGAAATGCGTTGCAGAGTGGCCATCCCAGTGGCAATATGACATGACCTTGATTCTGAGGACTTCCAAAATAATAACTGACTTTACTTCCCTAAGGCAGGTCTCAACAGAACTTGATTCAAAATGGAAAATGTACAGATATAGACACATTTAATAAACAAAAGCAATTTGTGTTGCTCCTGTTCATTAGTGCGGAAGCAGCATTCTCTCCTTTGTGTAATCTGTCATTTCAGTTGTGATGGAATAGTTCCCTGTGCTGCTTCAAGCAGTTTGAATCAGCTTTGAGCAAATACACGCATCCACTTCCACACAATTCCATTAGCTGCTTCCCAGCGTTGAGATGACCAACCCCCGACAAGAAAGCCATGGTCTCGGCCCGCGGACAGCTGAGCTTCAGAAGCCTCCAGACAGAACACAGAGGCCAGATCTGCTGGTAATAATAACAGCGGTGGAGATGGATTGGCTGGCCTTGTTTTCACCACATAGAGATTAGTTTGGAATTATGATGATGATCCCCAGAAGGCAGGAATCATATTTTCACTTTATCTCTGAATAGAAAATAACAGCAGACAAAAACCCAAATGAGAGAGGTCCAGAGAGAGACATGCACAGAAAGAGAGAGAATAGGGGCAAAGACAGAGAGAGACAGGAAGAGGGGGAGACAGAGGGAAAGGAGACAGGAAGAGAAAGGGGGGGGCGACATAGAGACAGAATGAGAGAGATAAAAAGGGGGGGGGGTGAAATATGCTGTGTCGTATATTATTGTTGTTGGCACTTCAATTTAAGAGATGGGATTAGACAGACTCTGGTGTGTAATGTTTCAATTGAACAGGCAAAACAATAGTAGTCAGCAAGTCTTAGTTGTACACAAAAGACTTGTGCTGTGTTTAGATCCTTTTGCGCTTAATTGCATTTCACTAAGTGGTGGTATTTCAAGTGCTCTTTATGTATATAACACCGAAGTGGTTAGCATGAGTTTTAAGAGGATGGCCCTGTAAGGCTAAAGGGATCATGGGACTCAAAGGTCTGAACACAATACAACCACAAATGTCTAAACACCAAAAAAATAACACAAAGGTCTGAACACAAAACAGACACACATGTCCAAACACAAAAAAAACATAACACAAAGGTCTGAACACAATACAACCACAAATGTCTAAACACAAAAAAATAACACAAAGGCCTGATCATAAAAAACAACTACACACTCCTCTGCGTACTACCACTTCACCTTTTTTCCTGGTAGTAGAGCACTGAACAAATTGATTGGTGCATTTCTGTGGTGTTGTTAGGAAACACAAACACCATTTCACAAGTCATTGGGACATTTGATTTCAAACAAAGAATGAATGGATCTGAGTACTGATGATTGAAAAAACTGTAAAGCCACCACCCAGCAATGCTCACGCCAATCTAGGAGATCTTACTGGATCAAAGAGAAATGTGTGTTTAATATTAACAGTCTGTCCGTACAGCTAAAAACGTTAGACTTGACACTTTCTTTTTGTTGCCCGGTTTTCCAGAGACGAATATGTGTCATTTCTGTGAAACCCAGTGAATGTCCTATGCCGTGACCTTGGAGTCACAATCCGGGAGTGTAGTGTGTAAAAGAAATGCAGCCGCTGGATTCCTGCTCCCTTCATACCAAGCTGGAACCAATACATTACGGTAATGATCACTAGGTCCGCTGCAGAGAAGAAATGGATCTGCTTGGTTGCTCCTATTCCTTTCAGGTTCCTTTCATGCATAAAAAAGTCAGCATATAATTCACAACAGTCAAATTGGCGGCATTCAGGGCAGAACAGGGTATTAGTTCAGTGGTGCTCGTTAGCTAAAGAATGCATACATGGATACAGTATGTAAAATTAACTACAGCATGTGCATATGGTTACTGTATGTCATAACTTAACTACAGTATTTTGTATATAGGTACCATATGTAATATATTAACTAGAGTAGGTGTATTTGGATCTAGTATGTCATATACTAACTACAGTAGATATATATGGATCTAGTACGTAATATATTATTGACAGTAGGTGTATACGGCTCCAGTATGTCAAACTACAGTAGGTGTATATGGATCCAGTATGTTATATATTAATGACAGTAGGTGAATATGGATCCAGTATGTTATATATTAATGACAGTAGGGGCATATGGATCCAGTATGTTATATATTAATGACAGTAGGTGTATATTGATCCAGTATGTTATATATTAATGACAGTAGGTGCATATTGATCCAGTATGTTATATATTAATGACAGTAGGTGTATATTGATCCAGTATGTTATATATTAATGAAAGTAGGTGTATATTGATCCAGTATATTATATACAGTATTAATGACAGTAGGTGCATATGGATCCAGTATGTCAAACTACAGTAGGTGTGTATATGGATCCAGTATGTTATTTATTAATGACAGTAGGTGCATATGGATCCATTATATTATATTAAGTATTAATGACAGTAGGTGCATATGGATCCATTATATTATATACAGTATTAATGACAGTAGGTGTATATGGGTCCAGTATATTATATACAGTATTAATGACAGTAGGTGTATAAGGATCCAGTATGTTATACATTAATGACAGTAGGTGTATATAGATCCAGTATGTTATATATTAATGACAGTAGGTTTATATTGATCCTGTATATTATATACAGTATTAATGACAGTTGGTGCATATGGATCCAGTATGTCAAACTACAGTAGGTGTATATGGATCCAGTATGTTATTTATGAATGACAGTAGGTGCATATGGATCCATTATATTATATACAGTATTAATGACAGTAGGTGTATATGGATCCAGTATGTTATATATTAATGACAGTAGGTGTATATTGATCCAGTATGTTATATATTAATGAAAGTAGGTGTATATTGATCCAGTATATTATATAGAGTATTAATGACAGTAGGTGCATATGGATCCAGTATGTCAAACTACAGTAGGTGTGTATATGGATCCAGAATGTTATTTATTAATGACAGTAGGTGTATATGGATCCATTATATTATATTCAGTATTAATGACAGTAGGTGCATATGGATCCATTATATTATATACAGTATTAATGACAGTAGGTGTATATGGGTCCAGTATATTATATACAGTATTAATGACAGTAGGTGCATATGGATCCAGTATGTTATATATTAATGACAGTAGGTGTATATGGATCCAGTATGTTATATATTAATGACAGTAGGTGCATATTGATCCAGTATGTTATATATTAATGACAGTAGGTGTATATTGATCCATTATATTATATACAATATTAATTATAGTAGGTGTATATGGATCCAGTATGCAAACTACAGTAGGTGCATATGGATCCAGTATGTTATATATTAATGACAGTAGGTATATATGGATCCATTATATTATATACAGTATTAATGACAGTAGGTGTATATTGATCCAGTATATTATATTCAGTATTAATGACAGTAGGTGCATATGGATCCAGTATGCAAACTACAGTAGGTGTATAAGGATCCAGTATGTTATACATTAATGACAGTAGGTGTATATGGATCCAGTATGTTATATATTAATGACAGTAGGTTTATATTGATCCTGTATATTATATACAGTATTAATGACAGTTGGTGCATATGGATCCAGTATGTCAAACTACAGTAGGTGTATATGGATCCAGTATGTTATTTATGAATGACAGTAGGTGCATATGGATCCATTATATTATATACAGTATTAATGACAGTAGGTGTATATGGATCCAGTATGTTATATATTAATGACAGTAGGTGTATATTGATCCAGTATGTTATATATTAATGAAAGTAGGTGTATATTGATCCAGTATATTATATAGAGTATTAATGACAGTAGGTGCATATGGATCCAGTATGTCAAACTACAGTAGGTGTGTATATGGATCCAGTATGTTATTTATTAATGACAGTAGGTGTATATGGATCCATTATATTATATTCAGTATTAATGACAGTAGGTGCATATGGATCCATTATATTATATACAGTATTAATGACAGTAGGTGTATATGGGTCCAGTATATTATATACAGTATTAATGACAGTAGGTGCATATGGATCCAGTATGTTATATATTAATGACAGTAGGTGTATATGGATCCAGTATGTTATATATTAATGACAGTAGGTGCATATTGATCCAGTATGTTATATATTAATGACAGTAGGTGTATATTGATCCATTATATTATATACAATATTAATTATAGTAGGTGTATATGGATCCAGTATGCAAACTACAGTAGGTGCATATGGATCCAGTATGTTATATATTAATGACAGTAGGTATATATGGATCCATTATATTATATACAGTATTAATGACAGTAGGTGTATATTGATCCAGTATATTATATTCAGTATTAATGACAGTAGGTGCATATGGATCCAGTATGCAAACTACAGTAGGTGTATAAGGATCCAGTATGTTATACATTAATGACAGTAGGTGTATATGGATCCAGTATGTTATATATTAATGACAGTAGGTTTATATTGATCCTGTATATTATATACAGTATTAATGACAGTTGGTGCATATGGATCCAGTATGTCAAACTACAGTAGGTGTATATGGATCCAGTATGTTATTTATGAATGACAGTAGGTGCATATGGATCCATTATATTATATACAGTATTAATGACAGTAGGTGTATATGGATCCAGTATGTTATATATTAATGACAGTAGGTGTATATTGATCCTGTATATTATATATAGTATTAATGACAGTTGGTGCATATGGATCCAGTATGTCAAACTACAGTAGGTGTATATGGATCCAGTATGTTATTTATGAATGACAGTAGGTGCATATGGATCCAGTATGTCAAACTACAGTAGGTGTATAAGGATCCAGTATGTTATACATTAATGACAGTAGGTGTATATTGATCCAGTATGTTATACATTAATGACAGTAGGTGTATATTGATCCTGTATATTATATACAGTATTAATAACAGTTGGTGCATATGGATCCAGTATGTCAAACTACAGTAGGTGTATATGGATCCAGTATGTTATTTATTAATGACAGTAGGTGTATATGGATCCAGTATGTTATTTATGAATGACAGTAGGTGCATATGGATCCATTATATTATATACAGTATTAATGACAGTAGGTGTATATGGATCCAGTATGTTATATATTAATGACAGTAAGTGTATATTGATCCAGTATGTTAAATATAAATGACAGTAGGTGTATATGGATCCAGTATGTTATATATTATTGACAGTAGGTGTATATGGATCCAGTATATTATATTCAGTATTAATAACAGTAGGTGCATATGGATCCAGTATATTATATTCAGTATTAATGACAGTAGGTGCATATGGATCCAGTATGTCAAACTACAGTAGGTATATATGGATCCAGTATGTTATATATTAATGACAGTAGGTGTATGTGGATCCAGTATGTTATATATTAATGACAGTAGGTGCATATTGATCCAGTATGTTATGTATTATTGACAGTAGGTGTATATGGATCCAGTATGTTATATATTAATGACAGTAGGTGTATATTGATCCAGTATGTTATACATTAATGACAGTAGGTGTATATGGATCCAGTATATTATATACAGTATTAATGACAGTAGGTGTATATGGATCCAGTATGTTATATATTAATGACAGTAGGTGTATATGGATCCAGTATGTTATATATTAATGACAGTAGGTGCATATTGATCCAGTATGTTATACATTAATGACAGTAGGTGTATATGGATCCAGTATGTTATATATTAATAACAGTAGGTGTATATGGATCCAGTATATTATATACAGTATTAATGACAGTAGGTGTATATGGATCCAGTATGTTATATATTAATAACAGTAGGTGTATATGGATCCAGTATAATATATTCAGTATTAATGACAGTAGGTGCATATGGATCCAGTATGTCAAACTACAGTAAGTATATATGGATCCAGTATGTTATATATTATTGACAGTAGGTGTATATGGATCCAGTATGTTATATATTAATGACAGTAGGTGTATATGGATCAAGTATGTTATATATTATTGACAATAGGTGTATATGGATCCAGTATGTTATATATTAATGACAGTAGATGTATATGGATCCAGTATGTTATATATTAATGACAGTAGGTGTATATGGATCCAGTATATTATATACAGTATTAATGACAGTAGGTGCATATGGATCAAGTATGTCAAAATACAGTAGGTAAATATGGATCCAGTATGTTATATATTAATGACAGTAGGTGTATATGGATCCAGTATGTTATATATTAATGACAGTAGGTGCATATTGATCCAGTATGTTATATATTAATGACAGTAGGTGTATATTGATCCATTATATTATATACAATATTAATGACAGTAGGTGTATATGGATCCAGTATGTTATATATTAATGACAGTAGGTGTATATTGATCCAGTATGTTATATATTATTGACAGTAGGTGTAAATGGATCCAGTATGTTATACATTAATGACAGTAGGTGTATATGGATCCAGTATGTTATATATTAATGACAGTAGGTGTATATGGATCCAGTATATTATATACAGTATTAATGACAGTAGGTGCATATGGATCCAGTATGTCAAACTACAGTAGTTGTATATGGATCCAGTATGTTATATATTAATGACAGTAGGTGTATATGGATCCAGTATGTTATATATTAATGACAGTAGGTGTATGTGGATCCAGTATGTTATATATTAATGACAGTAGGTGTATATGGATCCAGTATATTATATTCAGTATTAATGACAGTAGGTGTATATGGATCCAGTATATTATATACAGTATTAATGACAGTAGGTGCATATGGATCCAGTATGTCAAACTACAGTAGGTATATATGGATCCAGTATGTTATATATTAATGACAGTAGGTGTATGTGAAAAGGAAGGTTGAAAAGTAAAGTTTTGAGTGAGGATAGCAGCAGTGAAGTTCCTGAGGTAGACACGTACCTGTCAGAGTAGTACAAAGGGAGTAGTGCAACAAGGTCCCTGAGAAGTGGGGGGGTATGTTTAGTGATGGGTCACAGAGTTCACAGAGTTCTCTGGGTCACAGATTTCAGCAGGGTTACAGTGGATGGGAAGAAACTGTTCCTGAGCCTGCTGGTGCAGGAAAGAAGAGACCTGTACCACCTGCCTGATGGTAGGAGGGCAAACAGTTTGTAGAATGGATGTGAAGGGTCCCTGATGATCCCACACGCCCTGCACAGACACCGCTTGAGCTGGATGTCTACGATGGCTGGAAGCTGGCCACCAGTGATGTGCTGGGTGGTTTTCACCACCCGTTACTAACTACAGTTTGGGTATATTGGTATGGTATGTTATATACTAACCACACTATGGGTATATGGGTACAAAGGGACTGATCCTAGCCTTGCTGTAGAAGGTAATATCTCCTTTACTCATTAACAGGTTTTCCATTGACTCCTGTGGAGCTTGTCTCTGGTCTGCTCACACAAAATGCAGAAAGAAATTAGCAAACCGCTGCTATCTTACTAGAACAGACATCCACGTGTAGTTTATGTTTAAAAATTACTTAACCGGAAAGGAAACAAAAATAATCATGATTTTACTGCATTTACTTTAAGAGCTGGATAAAAAGACATATGATATATAATATAGGACGTTATGTTGATTCATTATCATCATATTGCATTTTGTTTTCAAAATTATGCAGAAGTAACGTTGATTTTAGCAATTTTGCCCAGTGGGGCCCTAACCTCCATTGTCTGCCTCACACACATTTTTTATTGAATGTCAGAAGATGGAGTGCTGGGGTCTACAACTATTTCTCAGACACGGGTCACCTAGGCCCTCCACCGCTGCTGTTGCTACAGCAACCGTGCTGTTGACAGGCCATTATGATGAAGAGTTCCTTTTTTTTTTTTTTGCAGAGGTTCATCTGCAGAATGGGTTTTCTAGGCTGTTTTGCTCAAGGCACAGTTCGTATCCCGCCAGCCAAATCAATACCCCAGTGAGACACCACACCGCCTACTGGCGGGTAAAACCTACTATGACCGTGGGTGAACAATGAACCCACAGCCCTAGATATAGCCCGGGTAGATGAATGGCTGGCCAGGCCTGTATCATCCACAGTCATCTTCCTTAGTAGAATCTAACGAGATCTACATCTTTACACAATGTGCTATTTTGATCCCTCCACGGGTCTGGGAATAGGGACCTCTTACAGCTGGAACATATACACACACACACAGACACACATATCCTGGGAACCATTTTACTGTGACCCTGAAATAGGAATCACAGGACCTCACAGATCCACCACTACCACGTTTGGCCTGGTCAAACACCATCAAACATCAACCCAGTGTTAATCACATATGCAGCATAGAACCCGACATCAATCAGATGTTACAGTATATCCTACGGTCCAAAATCACATGTTGCCGCATAGCGTTTAATGTAAATCAAATGTTGCAATATAAAACCCAAGGTTAATCAAATGCTGAAGATTAGAACCCGATGTTAATCAAATGTTGCAGTATAGGACACAAGGTTAATCAAATGTTGAAGAATAGAACCCAATGTAAATCAAATGTTGAAGAATAGAACCCAATGTTAATCAAATGTCGCAGTATAGTAACCAATGTTAATCAAATGTTGAAGAATAGAACCCAATGTTAATCAAATGTTGAAGAATAGAACCCAATGTTAATCAAATGTTGAAGAATAGAACCCAATGTTAATCAAATGTTGCAGCACAGAACCCAGTGTGAATCCAACATGTCAGTAGAGATCCCCATGACAGTGCCCTTACAGAGGATGAGTGAGAACTCGCCACCTGAGGGAACAGTATGACGGGCTGGACGACGTCCTTCAGGTCAGGCTGGTAAAACCATTAAAAAATGTAAGTGATCTTGCAGCCTGTCTTTTAATGGACTCCATTTCGAGGTTTCAGGTCAGCTCAACCACCGTGTATATTTCCCTCTGGCTTCCCTGTGCATACAGCGACTGCCCCCCCCCCTCCCCCACCACCACCTCCCACTGCCAAGACAATGTTACTGTTAATACACAAGAGATAAATTAACCCCCCCCATCTCACCAGGCGGTCGTCTTGGAATGGGTTCTGCTCCAGAGCACACGGCAGATTAAACCAAAGGGGAGCAATATTCACAAATCAGCCAATGGTTATGATGGAAAGGGACACACTATCCATCAATGAGCCCCAGTGGTGGTGTTCCGCTCGTGGGAAAGGGGCTTCCTTTAGCCCTGGTTTTCACAACCCACAACCTGTGCTCAGAACCACCCAGCAAGCTGATAGTAAAACCAAATGTTGTCTTATAGCTGAATGGAACACATACAACAAACTAACAACATGAAACTAAATCATGACGTCTGATATTGGTCTGTGATGGATAATAGCAGATTCAGTTAATTCTTTAATTACTCAAGTACATATGAATCGAACAGCACATTCTTCCAACCTATTGTCAACTGCTGGCATGAATTAATAATAATAAAAAAATAAAAATAAATTATACGTAGACTAGGCGAGAAGGAATTGCTAAATGTGTTAACACTGCAAAGTTTGAGTTCACTTTTACATGACTCTCTCCACTCCTTGGCTTCCCAATATCCACATTATTCATGCCAGCCATTTATTTACAATGGTTTCCATTGTGTTGCTTCTGCACTCCTCAAATCATTGGCAACACATCCCCAGAGACCTGCGGGGAATAACAAGCCAGCTAACAGTTAGCTGAAACTTTTTCCTGAGTCCAGTGTGTTTTCAAAGTGAAGCTATTTTGTTCCCTGTATGGACAGTTATGGACTGGCGTCAGCAATCCATCTATCAGCACACTCATGAATATGACATCTGACGAGCAAGCACGAAAGTTTGGCTCTGTTGAAATGAAGGCTGCAAATAGTGGTTTGCTGCCAGTGAATACAATGGCAATCTCCCAGACCATCTTTCATTTCCATACATTATGATTATTGTCCAATAGACATGCAGGACAATAGTCATTCACTAAGCTGTTATACAGTGCATTGGTCCACCATACAGACAACGGCATGCTGTAACTACTAAACAACCTCTATACAATCTCTACGCAACCACTATACAACCTCTACACAACCTCTACGTGACCACTTGACAACCGCCACATAACCTTTGTACAGCAGCAATCCCCCCCACCCCAGGGAGGCTATCCGCCTGACATCATAAACCTGCGGCTAGCTAATACTGTGTGTTTAATTCCTCGTTATGGCTCTCACCTCCTGGTGGCCCTGCCAAGACCTCCCGGGCGCAGATTTACTGTTGCCCATTTTCTGGACTAATTGCCGGCCCCGGTGCAGAGATCAGCCTTGTCAGACAATGGTCTCAGGCTGGGAGCAAGAAGAGAAGGCATTCACTGTACCAGATACCTCATACAAACAATGAACCCTCCAAATAAAGTACACAGGGTTCTCCTTGGTGGTTCTGAATAGGAGCGCTGACAAATAGGCCAAAACAGTATTTACAAGAAAATACATAGGCCATTATGTAGAAGCTACAGAGGAGGAACCTTCGACTTTGTTATCTGACCTTTATCTCACCTATTCCTTATTGGGTCAACAAATATCATTACAATTACGTTGTCTATTGTTGGCCTAAAAACACCCAGCAGAGGGTTCACTCTGAAAGCAATTACAGTATAACCCTGCTTGTTTCCTGGATACCCACTCCCTTACATACAGTACAACACACATCACCACGGGTCCAACAATGCCCTGTTAGTAGATAAACACGAACACAATCATTATTCAGCTGGACTGTATCTTCAGTAAAGCATAAATCAAACTGGGCTAGATAAGTAGCCAGCGGACGTTTGATAGTGTAGATCCGGAGGAGCAAGTCTCTGTATCTCCTGATGTGATATGAATCTAATCATTTCAGTGTGGCTCAGGCTGTATTACAGTCCTGATTCATCTTGTCCTCATCCTCTATGGCGGGTGCCATCAGCAGTAGACCGGGATCCCAGGCCTTTGCAGCGTCTATCTATCCATCACATCCGTCTCTGAACGATCCCTTTTAACCGGACGGACTGGTAGTGATGTACCCAACAAGATGTCAAAAAGAAACTAAATCAATAACGGGTCATTTTGTGTTACCATGTAAACCATGTATATCAATGCCACAGTGACTTGCGTTACGGCAGTCATGCTTTAGGAGCGTGCCAGAATCCACATCAGATCCGCTTGAGTTCCAGTACCTCTTTTTGTCTTCTCTCTGGTGCTAAGGAGTTAAGTTCACTCAGTACTTAAGTAGACAACAAAGAGAATGGTCTATCTAGAGAGAGACAGATAGATGAGCACAGTTCTGCCCATTTCTGGTCCTTGTTAATAGCTCGGAATAGCTCTGTATTAAAGGCACAATCCGTAACGTATTTTTTTGCCAATTCGCGGCCATGCCACTTCTCTCAGTGCCGATGAAAAGGTTCACAGACGGAGCTCCAGAATGTATTAGCATTAATCCACTGATATAACCGGAAGCAGGGCAGCTGTAAACATTTCTGACTGTAGATTGCACTTTTAAAGGCCACCACAAACCCCTGCCAGTCCTCATTCTCAGTATTACTGTACGGGCCTCGACTGACACCCTCATCATTCAGTGCCTCCCTTGACTTTATCATTGCCAGTGACCCTCTTCCATTAAGCTAATCAGCCACAATTTACCCATCGCATGGACGGAGCACTTTCCCGTGGCTATATAGCCCTGCATCAGCGAGCATGATCTGCACACGTTCGTGCGTGTGTGTGTGTGTGTAGCCTTCAATCAATGAGCAGGAAAAAGGGCCCATTAACAGGGACCCATCTTGGTACCTACCAGGTGGACAATAACAGGAATCCTGGGGCCAATTTGGAACCAAGGGTCGTAAATTAGTTGAAATATTATTCTGTGTGTGCATGTGCATATTTGTGTGTGTATGTGTGTTTGTGTGTGTGGTCTGTACAGCTCTGTGCAAGCCTTTACTTATTCTAAATAGAATGTGAACCAGCAACACATCATGAATACCTTTATTCTATGCTGTAGTTTAAAAACAGACTAGATTGTTCTCTATCCAAGGCTCAGGGGACAAGGAGAGTTATATAAATCATGCTGCCAGCTATATAAAGTTTGCTGAAAGCTGTAACCTGCAAAGTGAGCGAGGAGGAAAAAACAATTTCATGTTTCATTTTACAAGAGGTGGAGAAAATCGATTGGCTGAACGTGGGCTTATTGCCAGCTTGGCTGTGGGAACAAATGAAAATTATAAGAAGATAACAAAATGCACCAGGTTCCCGGCCCAACTCACACTCTGATTGCCTCCCAAACAGCCTACCATAGTACACTACTTTTGTGCCCCATGGGCCCTCATTTAAAAGCGGTGCACTTCACCTTGCAGGAAACACACAGGGGACGCCAATTCTGAGCCGGAGCTATCGTTCTGTATATCACTCGGGATATTACATGACAAAGGCTGCGACACACACAGTACACAGTTAGAGGAGGTTACTACACACTCAGAAATGAAAGTACCTGTGTGCACTTAAAAGGGTACAGATGATTGTCGCTGGGGGGGGCGGGGGTTACCTTTTTGAGAGACAATTGTGTACTCTTTAGAGCCAGTCCATTTCTGTACCTGATCAATTTGTACCAGCAAATGACCTACACGTTTTCAATGCTGCACCCCCTACCCTCGGGGATGAAATGGTACAAACCTGTTCTTTCTTTCGTTTTAATTCACTCTGTACCATTTCTGTTAGTCAAAAGGTGCTCTTCCGTACCAAAATTAGACCTTTGAGGGAACATTCTTCACAAGTGTACCTATAAGTACAGAACTGTTCTTGTTTCATACCACCATTTTTGAGTGTGTAGGAAGAGACAGGAGGCCCATCTCAGGAGGGCAGGAGGGCCTATTGTCCATGAGTGATCCCAGTTTTGTGCTGCACCTGTCGTTCCGTGGCAAACGTCGACGGGATTCTAGTCGAGCAAGCGTAAATTCTCCACAAATTCACCACAAAGTGGATCCCAGTATATTCGCTGTGTAGTTTGTAACTGTTTTTGTTTTCACCCTCCTCTCCTACATTGTAAAACCTATTAATAACCTGAAGACCACTCAACCTGTGACAGTAAATCAATCTCAATGGCTCAGATCCATACAACTCCATCTTCCGTCCAGTAGCATTTCCTGTCCACTTTGTTACTCTGTCCGTCCACACCTCACCGACTCAAAGCCAAGGATCACATTAGCGACGTCCGTGTCCCAATGTGCCACCCCGTTGCGTGCGTTGCGCCCTCCTTTGAGACCACAGCCACATAGGCCCCCTTTCAATGGAGTGAACAGGGTTCCAGTGGTGACGGACGGAAGGTAATCGGGGAGCGGTGAGGCTGCTCTGCCTTGTCAGGCATCAATAACAAGAGTGGAGGCCTTTAGATGTAATTGTGTTGTAGAGGTCAGGAGGGGGTCAGGAGGGCATTTTACCACGTCTGGCTAATGAACGAAGCAGAATACACAGACACAAACACACACACACACACACACGCGCCTTATTCCAATCCCAGGCCCCATTGTCCCTGCCAATCAAAACCCGGCGTAATGAATCTACAGTAGATCTCTGCCACCGACTGACCACTGACTCCAAACACCTGGTCCCAGCGATCGATCATTCTGCCCCAGGGCGAGAGGAAAGACATTGGCAGGTGTCTATGATTCTCATCAGGAGCAGAGTTTGTTCTTCTACACTTTTTCGTTAAAAGGTATACTTCCGGTAGAACATAATTCAGTAATATAATGAATGATGCTAACACGCAAACGTACAATATTCACCACATCATGCTATGCCCGATACTCTCTGAATCCACTGATTTTGTGGAGAACCAAACTAAAATGAAATAAGAAAGAGATTACATCACTCTGGATACAGCCAGAGCAGGCTGTGCCAAATCAATGTCCCCACAGAACATTCTCCAAATCAGTCATTTCTCTTGAGTTGAAAGAGGGAAGTTCACCCCACAAAACAGCGCAGTGGCTACCAGAAGTATTAACCCTCTTTGGACCATTCTCAGAGGACCTGGATTGGGAAACACAAAACAGAAAATAATTGTATTCACCCCTTCAGTCAATATTTGGTATAGCCACCTTTGGTAAAAAGTACAGCCATAAGTCTATTTGGATAAGTCTCTACCAGCTTTGCTTAACCTTCTTAGAAACATTTCTCAAACTCCATCAAGTTGCATTGAGACCTTTGGTGAGTAGCAATTTTCATATTTTTCCACATATTCAAATAGATCGAGGCTCTTGCTTTGACTGGGCAGTATGGGGGGGGGGGGGGCAGAGGGTATGGGGGGGACAGTCGACAGTATGGGGGGACAGTGGACAGTATGGGGGGACAGTCGGCAGTATGGGGGGACAGTGGACTGTATGGGGGGACAGTGGACTGTATGGGGGGACAGTGGACTGTATGGGGGGACAGTCGGCAGTATGGGGGGACAGTGGACTGTATGGGGGGACAGTCGGCAGTATGGGGGGACAGTGGACTGTATGGGGGGACAGTGGACTGTATGGGGGGACAGTGGACTGTATGGGGTGACAGTCGGCAGTATGGGGGGACAGTCAGCAGTATGGGGGGACAGTCAGCAGTATGGGGGGACAGTGGACTGTATGGGGGGACAGTCGGCAGTATGGGGTGACAGTCGGCAGTATGGGGGGACAGTCAGCAGTATGGGGGGACAGTCAGCAGTATGGGGGGACAGTTGACCGTTTTTGGGGGACAGTCGGCAGTATTGGGGAGACTGATGGCAGTATAGGGGGAAGAGTCGGCAGTAGGGGAGGGACAGTCGGCGGGGGGGGGGGGGGGGGGGGGGGGGAGTTGCCAGTAGAGGAGGGACAGTTGCCAGTAGGGGAGGGACAGTCGCAGTACGGGGGGGGGGGGGGGGGGGTCGGATGGAAATAATCTTAAAACTGAACCCTTTCACTAGAAAAAATATTTTTATCCATCAGTCTGCATCTTACTATTTGTGTTGCTCCTCTTCCTCTAGTCCTCTTCCTCCACTCCTCTTCCTCCACTCCTCTTCCTCTACTCCTCTTCCTCTACTCCTCTTCCTCTACTCCTCTCTCCCACAGGTCCCTGCATCCACTACCCACAGCCGGATATATTTAGATGCAGACATAAATTACTTCTGATACGGTGATTTCAGGAAGTACATTGGGATTTGTCACTGTCCCTTATAAAGATGGATCCTTCTGTCAATATCCTTTGGTCTGGCTGGCAGTAACTGTCTCAGACTATGCCCCAGATGGCGTCCACCTCTCTACACGGCGCACTAGTTCTGACTCAGGCTCAAATTACTCAGGTCGGAACCTGGACACTATAAAGGGAATATTTTTCCATTTGGGACTCTCCTTCCCGCTTTCTCATCTCTCATCGGTGTGGTCTGACTGTTCGACTCTCCATTCTTGGCAGATATAAGTATTTAATGCTTCCCCGAGAATCTACGAGCGCTACTGTTTCCATTACCAATTTAACAGCTCTAGAAGGAGGATTTATTCCTGGAAATTAACTTCTGTGTAACATGATTGTATCATGGGCCATAAACTTTAAGTCAATAGAGGCTGATGGGAGGATGGCCAGGACGTTTTGGTCAAAACATGAAATGGAGCTCTACTCCCGAAACAGCCTTCTGTGGTTCCTCCTTTCAGACTGCTGTCCAGGGTGGTATGTATTGCTCCATGGAATAAATAGGGTGCCATTTTAGGCTGTGGATACTCTCTGTCTTCCTCCTCAGAGGTGTTCAGCCCAGTCGCTAATGGACAAGGCAGCAGCTGTTTCAAGCAAAACTTTATCTGAGGTCACGTCCATGTACACGCCCTCCTCTGTCTACAACCAACGTCCCACTGTAGCCATTTGCTCATTGGCCTGTTACTTTCAATAGGCATGTCAGTAATTGGCTTTTTCACACATGTAAGGGTTGAGCTGGCAGAGGGCAAAGGCCAGGCAACCAGCCTGTCACCGTCGGGTCCTGCAGTCATCCATCAATTATGATCAGGCACTGGGAGAGCCACCACGGCGCTGAGCACAGCACTCTGTCCAGCCCCATCCTAGCTTTCCAGCCTCCCTGCTTCATCCATTAAAATGTGTGTGTGTGTGTGTGTGTGATCTGCAGCATAGTGAAAGCGTAGCCCACCTGCAGACCTCCTCCTCCAATTCTAACCTGTTTTGAGATAGAAAACAAAAAAGCTTGTTGTATTCTTTGGACTGAGGGACTTATCTGTCTCCTGAGCTACCATACCAAGAGACTGTCAGTCACACACACACACACACAGGCTTGACTTTATTATCACATCTGAAATCCCTCTATTTACCACAGATTATGATGATGTGTTTGTGTGGTTGTAAACGTGGAGAGGATGGAATCCTGTAATAAGCTGCCCGGTGACGCTCTAAAGTGGTCCAGTAAAACCTTGTTTCTGGACACAAACACAACGAGTCGTCCTGCAGTAAAGCCCTTATTCACATGGTGCAGATTTAATTCCAGGAATAAGACGGCCAGTGCCATTGTACTGCTGATAAGAGAAGGAGACTATCTCCTGTTACTGTAGCAAGAGGCAGCTGAATGTGCTGCTCTGCACCCACAGGACAGGACGCTAGGCTAATAGAACACAATAGAATATGACATAGTGCATGGTGGGTAATTTTAGAGGGAATAGTCAGTAATAGCCCACTCACAGGTTCGAATCCCAGAGCTGGCAAGATGAAAAGTCTGTAGTTGTGCCCTTTAACAAAGAACTTAATCCAACATTGTCATGCACATTGTTGTCAGTTAAATTAAAAAACATGTTCACTTTAAGGGGAGCAAAATCCCTGCCCATGTTCAACAATATGCTTAACACCACAGTTCACTGACTCACATCCTGACACATCCACCCTGTCCATGTCAACCAGCACAGTTCACTCACATCCTGTCACATCCTCCCAGCCCATGTTCAACACCACAGTTCACTCACATCCTGTCACATCCTCCCAGCCCATGTTCAACACCACAGTTCACTCACATCCAGTCACATCCTCCCAGCCCATGTTCAACACCACAGTTCACTCACATCCTGTCACATCCTCCCAGCCCATGTTCAACACCACAGTTCACTCACATCCTGTCACATCCTCCCAGCCCATGTTCAACACCACAGTTCACTCACATCCTGTCACATCCTCCCAGCCCATGTTCAATAACACAGTTCACTCACATCACATACTGGCTGACCATGTTAATATCCACTTATTCTGTATTTCAGAACATCAATCCATTCCTTTTCAGTGCAGCAGGGAAATATGTACCTTCATACAAACACATAAGGGACATACATATCCATATCCATTTCATTTTCATAAAAGGTGATTTACACCCTCTCCCTTTCTATTCCCACAATCCCCCCCCCCGCCCCCCACCGCTCTCTCTGGTAAAGTTTGCTAGTCTTTCTAACACAGTATCAGCTCAGTCCTGGTTGGCTGGCTCGGTCCCTGCTGACAGGCAGTAGTGAGAGGTACCATCTATCACCTGAAACAGGCCTGAGGGCTCACCATCCTGTACCAACCACACCAGATGTTTGTGCAACGTCAGCACACACACACACACACACACAGTGTGCCATTGTTCTCCTCACAGTTCCTGCACTTGATGTGCTCTTTGTCTACCAACCGCACGCTATGGATGAACTACATACAGCCACACCATTGCAAATAGTTGCCCCCACTGGTACACATAACAAGATGTCACGCCACCTCCACATCACACCAAGACGTCACGCCACCTCCACATCACACCAAGACGTCACGCCACCTCCACATCACACCAAGACGTCACGCCACCTCCACATCATAACAAGACGTCACGCCACCTCCACATCACACCAAGACGTCACGCCACCTCCACATCACACCAAGACATCACGCCACCTCCACATCACACCAAGACGTCACGCCACCTCCACATCACACCAAGACGTCACGCCACCTCCACATCACACCAAGACATCACGCCACCTCCACATCACACCAAGACGTCACGCCACCTCCACATCACACCAAGACGTCACGCCACCTCCACATCATAACAAGACGTCACGCCACCTCCACATCACACCAAGACGTCACGCCACCTCAGCATCGCACCAAGACGTCACGCCACCTCCACATCATAACAAGACGTCACGCCACCTCCACATCATAACAAGACGTCACGCCACCTCCACATCACAACAAGACGTCACGCCACCTCAACATCACACCAAGACGTCACGCCACCTCCACATCACACCAAGACGCCACGCCACCTCCACATCACACCAAGATATCACCCCACCTCTACATCATAACAAGACGTCACGCCACCTCCACATCACACCAAGACGTCACGCCACCTCCACATCACACCAAGACGTCACACCACCTCCACATCACACCAAGACGTCACGCCACCTCCACATCACACCAAGACGTCACGCCACCTCCACATCACAACAAGACGTCACGCCACCTCCACATCATAACAAGACGTCACGCCACCTCCACATCATAACAAGACGTCACGCCACCTCCACATCACACCAAGACGTCACGCCACCTCCACATCACACCAAGACGTCACGCCACCTCCACATCATAACAAGACGTCACGCCACCTCCACATCACACCAAGTGAACTATTGTGTCTTTTGTATTAGTTTGTTTTATGCACGTCTGTAACTTTTTCTACTATTCAGTGAAATAAGTAAAACCAATAAATACAACCACTATACTTTTTGAAAAATATTCTGCACTGTTTTGATTACCGTTATGTTATTATGGACATGGTGGCCGGCTTACTGCCTGATCAAAAACAGCTCCACATCCTCTGGTCCTTAATACCCTGAGGGTAATTCATCCTGAACTGAGCAACCTGTCACACTCTCCTGTTCCGCTTTTCTCATTAAACACACTCAGGGTTGGCGGATCTAGATGACGCTCAATGCATTTAGGGGAGATGCTGCTCTATAATGTCAACAGATACTTCTAAGCATATGCTAAGTGCTAGTTAATCACAAAAATGTTAATGTATCAGACGTTCAGCTTGAAAGCATCAATGAGATTTACGGAGAACGTGTTTGACTCTAAACCACTACAAATAATTCATTTTAATATGCAGGTTCTTCTGCTATACACAGAGACGTACTGGCTTACACTTGTTTTTGTTGCTAAAGGCACTCCGATGGCTCTTTCACTAAGCTGACCAAATAAGCAGTGACTGTAATGCAAGTAAACAATGACGAAGGAGGGGGTGAGGCTCCCAGGGTTGAGGGTGAATTCCATTTCAATTCTATACGTTGGAAAGCAAACATAATTCCAATTCTCTTCTATACTTTGTAATGAGCTAAAATGTGAATTTTAGTATGCCTCCTGACTGTATTTATGTGTGTGTGTGTATGTGTGTGTGTGTGTGTGTGTGTGTGTATCTGTATATTTATATATATACATACATAAACGCTCTCACATGGCTTTCAGCAAATCAGCTTTCAGCAAATCACCACACCTCATGTTCCAGCCATATACCGGTTAATCTAGTAGGACTCGTAACCACCAGAGCCGAAGTTGTCGGCAATGATACATGAGGACATGGACCACACGCGTTAGACATCGTCCTAGTTAACACAACACGACATTCCTCTCATAAATGAATTCTACTGCATCATGCTCAAAGTTTCTGCAAGACAATCTATGAAATGATCACAGCTCCAGATTCCCAGTGATTCAAATATCCATAGACCACTGCATAATTCAACAACGGGTTCCATGGCGAGACATAAAACAGCCCTCTTCTTCTTCATAATTCAGTTATTAACAGTTAAGAGGGCTACCATGGAGGCGTCTCGACACATCCTCGTGTCCTCCGGCGAGAGACGGAGCTCGATAAATGATGCCGACTCACCGACGCGGTGGCAAAATAAATTTCAATTACAGCCATGTGAAATTGGATTTCCGGGCCACATTAGGGGATTGAGGACGGTTGAAAGGTTTCACGCTCCTTCGCCAGGTCTCATCGTTCCTGATGCCCGGCCCCGGTCACGAGACTGACCTATCCCAGAGTCCACACTGACACCCTTGTTCCTTATTTAGTGTACTACTTACGGGTGAGTCCAATGAGCCCTGTTCAAAAGTGGTGCACTACACAGAGAATGGGGCGCAGATTTGGACCCGGCCCTCCGAGATTGGCTGCTCCCGGCGGATCTTTCACCACCAAACTCTGAACTCCTGCTGTGCTAGGTGTTAGAAGATCAATAAGTCAATGTAAACAGATGTGTTTCTCTTTGGTAACAGCCGTACCTCAGAAGGATTCATACAGATGATTACAGGGTGGGGTCCCTTTAAGGCGGTGTACCAAATGGTGTCCGATTCCCCTTAAGGTTCTGGTCCAAAAACAAATCTGTATTTAAGGAAAAGGGTGTCATTCGATATACAGGTTGGGAGGTTTTCCCTCACTTAGTCATCGTCCGACCGGTATTGGATCTTTTCTGAAAGGTCCTTTGCAGGCCCTTCCTCTCATGCCCACAATAAATATTGTGTAGAGCATGTGCTGAGTAGCTGTGTCTAAAGCCTGTAAATTATATCTGTGTCTCAATGAAGCTGTGAGTTTTAAGATACATGTCTGTAGGTGGTCTGAGGTGTCTTATTTAACTCCAGATAATGTATTTATTATTGGAGTTATTTGTTGGCTATTTTTAGGGGCAATTCCACCTGCTGACTAAAAAGTCTTCAAAAGATATTTTCCACATATCTGCAAATTCATTAATTCCCCATTCCAGTCAATGTACCATGGTGAGTAAGTGTATTTCGGTGCATGTGTCCCAAGAGGATGGCGGTTCTGTTGAGAAAGCATTAGGGCCAAGCATCCCTCATTGGTGCCTCATCCTGATTGGTCAGGTCGCTGGACTGTTAATAACAGCTAATTGACACAGGGAGGGGGCGGAACACTGGAAGCGGAACGTTCCATTTGGAACACTCAACACTCACCACAGGGTTACCTTAACCTACGCATGACCCCCTGGGCTACCGATGTGTGACCCTGGCCCGGGTGTGCATCACAAGCCCCTCTGTAAAAGAATAGACACACGAACATAGAATGGTACATGCAGTATTTATAAAGAACCTTTAAACCCACATACCTAACTATACAAATCTATATCTCACTCTAGCTGTCAGCTACTGGCTGCCTTGGTCTTCTCATTTCACTGTTTTTCCCACCCCTCAGCTGACATTTCACTCTAAAAGAGGTTTACTCTCCAGTCTGCCGCACTCACTTTCAAACCTGAATGACTTATTTTTACTTTCAAAGAAACTATGTTTTTTTCAGTTGGCTACCCTTGCTTTCATAGTTGAATGAGTTCACTTGAATGGACTTATTGAATGAAATTACGTATTTCGGTGAAGCAATACTGAAAGACTTCATTTGTACAAAGGCTATCAATTGCCAGACACTCCACCCGTTGAGCCATGTAAAAGCCTCACCCTAATATATTACCATTGGATTGCCATCCATCTTGTTTCAGAGGCATTTCATGGTTTTATGGCTGGTCAATGAGCTAATTTACAGAGTGTTAACCCATACGTTTCAAGGCACAAAGGATCATGTAAAAGGATCACTTAAAGACCAAAATAAAAAAGAAATATATAAAAATATGCGAAATACTTTGAATATATATTTTTTTAACCACATAAAATACTTAAAAGCTACAGCAGGGATGTGAATCCGCTTACATCTTTGAAACATGGGAGTAACATAACTGAATTTACTTGTACATTATCTGGTGTCAACCATATCACAATCGGTCTGAATTTAAATGCCCAGCATCTCAATAGAGGTAGAGAGACTGTGTTTCTCAACCAATAGACTGTGTGTATACATCCACACAGTCTATGTGTGTGTGTATATATATATATACACACACACACACACACACACATATAAATATATATAAAAAGTGGTACCACTTTAAAGTGGAACCACTCTGAATGTTGTGGTAAAAGGAAGACTAACCACCACAATCGAAGTAGTTCTGAATTGAATATCACTTTGTGGTTTAGTAACAGGCTGGGAGACTGAGAGCTCTCGTCATGAGACACTGAGGCTGTGGAGTTGGAGAGCAGCAGAGTAGGTCAACGACGTTCGCGGAACTGTAGCTGTTATCTCAAAGTGACAAAAATAACCGGCTGATTTAACAACAAAAAAAGAGCAGCACCTCTGAAATGTGTTTGGTTCAGTAGTGAAATAAATGTTATGATAGTAAAAGCTTTCATATGACAGAATAGATAAGCAACACCTCAGGATTGTGTTACTGCACTCAATTTCACACATTAGAGGAAAATATTTTGACCACATCGAGTCACAACAGTTAGCTAGGAAGAACGAGACTACAGTATTAGCATGCAGAAGAGATGAAGATTACTCACTCGATACACAGAATATGAAAATTAAACTAACACATGTCAGGAAGATTATAAACGATCCATTACTTGTTTACACACGCTTCTTTAGCTGTGTGTGGGACAGTGTGTGTGGTGCATGTGATCCCCTCTTGTCCCCTCTGACAACCCATGTATACAGTGGGGAGAACAAGTATTTGATAACCTGCCGATTTTGCAGGTTTTCCCACTTACAAAGCATGTAGAGGTCTGTAATTTCTATCATAGGTACTCGTCAACTCTGAGTGATGGAATCTAAACCAAAATCCAGAAAATCATATTGTATGATTTTTAAGTAATTTGCATTTTATTGCATGCCATAAGTATTTGATACATCAGAAAAGCAGAACATAATATTTGGTACAGAAACCTTCGTTAGCAATTACAGAGATCATACGTTTCCTGTAGTTCTTGACCAGGTTTGCACACAATGCAGCTAGGTTTTTGGCCCACTCCTCCATACAGACTTTCTCCAGATCCTTCAGGTTTCGGAGCTGTCGCTGGGCAATATGGACTTTCAGCTCCCTCCAAAGATTTTCTATTGGGTTCAGGCTAGGCCACTCCAGGAGCTTGAGATGCTTCTTACAGAGCCACTCCTTAGTTGCCCTGGCTGTGTGTTTCTGGTCGTTGTCATGCTGGAAGACCCAGCCACGACCCATCTTCAATGCTCTTACTGAGGGAAGGAGGTTGTTGGCCAAGATCTCGTGATACATGGCCCCATCCATCCACCCCTCAATACGGTGCAGTCGTCCTGTCCCCTTTGCAGAAAAGAATCCCCAAAGAATGATGTTTCCACCTCCATGCTTCACAATTGGGATGGTGTTCTTGGGGTTGTACTCATCTTTCTTCTTCCAAACACAGGGAGTGGAGTTGAAACAAAAATAGAGCTTTTTGGACCACATGACCTTCTTCCATTCCTCCTCTGGATCATCCAGATGGTCATTGGCAAACTTCAGATGGGCCTGGACATGCGCTGGCTTGAGCAGGGGGACCTTGCGTGCGCTGCAGGATTTTAATCCATGACGGCGTAGTGGGTTACTAATGGTTTTCTTTGAGACTGTGGTCCCAGCTCTCTTCAGGTCATTGACCAGATCCTGCCGTGTAGTTCTGGGCTGATCCCTCACCTTCCTCACGATCATTGATGCCCCATGAGGTGAGATCTTGCATGGAGCCCCAGACAGAGGGAGCTTGACCGTCATCTTGAACTTCTTCCATTTTCTAATAATTGCGCCAACAGTTGTTGCTTTCTCACCAAGCTGCTTGCCTATTGTCATGTAGCCCATCCCAGCCTTGTGCAGGTCTACAATATTATCCCTGATGTCCTTACACAGCTCTCTGGTCTTGGCCATTGTGGAGAGGTTGGAGTCTGTTTGATTGAGTGTGTGGACAGGTGTCTTTTATACAGGTAACGAGTTCAAACAGGCGCAATTAATACAGGTAATGAGTGGAGAACAGGAGGGCTTCTTAAAGAAAAACTAACAGGTCTGTGAGAGCCGGAATTCTTACTGGTTTGTAGGTGATCAAATATGTATGTCATGCAATAAAATCCAAATTAATTATTAAAAAATCATACAATGTGATTTTCTGGATTTTCTGGATTCCGTCACTCACAGTTGAAGAGTACCTATGATAAAAATGACAGACATGCTTTGTAAGTGGTAAAACCTGCAAAAACGGCAGTGTATCAAATACTTGTTCTCCCCACTGTACCCTACCCTCCAGCCCCTCACAGCTGGCTCTGAGAAGCCCCTCAGAAAAGTCAATTGCATTGGCTGTCAATGATGGTAACACAATCCTCCATTTACCGCCCCAGACCGGGAATTGGGGTCCACAGAGACAAACCAGTCAGACGTCCCTTTATGTTAACCCTTTTTGACCCCTCTTCTGGTTAACAGGACCGGTTGCTGAATCAGGCCATGTCTGGAGGACGTGTCTGGAGGCCGTGTCTGGAGGCCGTGTCTGCATGGAATGGCAGTGGGTAAACGATGGTGCTAACAGAAGATGGAGAGGGCCCACTGCTGAGATAAGGGTCATCTGGAGGGGTTAAAGATCAGCCAGCAGAGGAGACCGTATCAAAAACACCACAGGCACTGTATATCATCCACTCCCTTTTACAACCAACAGACCAGGAATAGGGAAGCTGTCCAAAAAATGTCAGACATTGATTTGAATTTAAATAAATCTATATTACAAAGCCGAGCTACTTGAATTTTTGTGCCAAGAGTGACATAAAGTCACCCAACAGCAATGTGACAGACTGGTGGAGAGCACGCCACGACGCATGAAAGCTGTGATAAAAAATCTGGGTTATTCCACCAAATAATGATTTTTTTGAACACTTCCTAAGTTAAAACATTAGTTTTTTGTTGTTGAAAAATGAATATGAATGTATTTGCTTTGCATTATCTGAAAACAATGCATCTACTTTTGTGTTATTTTGACCAGTTGTTATTTTCTACAAATAAATACTCTAAATGTCAATATTTTTATTTGGAATTTGGGAGTAATGTTGTGTGTAGTTTATAGAATAAAACAAAACTGTTCATTTTATTCAATCTATCAAATGTATTTATAAAGCCCTTTTTACATCAGCAGTTTTCACAAAGTGCTTTTACAAAACACCCGGCCTTAAACCCCAAGGAGTAAACAACAGTAGTGTTGAATTTCAGTTGGCTAGGAAAGACTCCCTAAGAAGGCTGAAATTTAGGAAGAAACCTGACACTGTGGCCCTAGCTGGGGTAGGCCCCAGACAGGGCCCAACAGGCAGGAAATCAATCCACCTACATTGCCAAGCATCAACCAAAGAGACACCCACCCACAGCAACCACCCTGAATTCAAACACATACCTATGAAGTAAAACCAGAGAAACTGATAATTTTGCAGTGGTTTAAAAAAAAAATCCAGAGCTTTATATACATTATCGTTACAACACATCACTGAAATATGATGTAAAGATAAATATTGAAACACTGACAACGGTTTCTCTCTAGTCGTTATGAGCTGTGTGACTGTTAACCATGGTGACAAACTTCCAGAGGGCTTCTAATGGATCAGAGAGTAACCCCCCAGGACTTGACATGAACCCCTTGATGATCACCTCATTACCCCGTCAGAGGACACTTTCTAGCACACCTTAAGGTCACTTCACGGCATCCCTGACACCTAACCCCTCCCCTTTCATTTCACAAGCAATAGGTCCTCACATCACAGGGAATAGCCAGTCTGTGTGAGGATGGCTTGCAGTCAGGCATTCAAGGTGATGTCTTTGTTGAGCTAGATATTGGATTAATCTGGAACAGTAGTTCCCAACTCCAGTGTCCCCAAACACACACATTTGTGTCATAGCCCCAGACAAATATTCTCCATTCAACTCAGCCTGGCTGTTATGTTGAATCAGGTGTGCTTGTCAAGGGCTACACTAAATATCTGTACTATTGGGGCTACTTGAGAACCAGAGTGTGAATGTGAATCTTCGCTGTTTCTCGTGGACAGACCAGGGAACCCCAACCAAACAGCCAGGGAACCCCAACAAAACAGGCCAGGGGACCCCAACCAAACAGATCAGAGAATCCCTACCCAAACAGGCCAGGGAACCCCAACCAAACAGACCAGGGAACCCCAACAAACAGACCAGGGAACATCAACCAAACAGACCAGAGGACCCCAACCAAACAGACCAGGGAACACCAATCAAACAGACCAGGGGACCCCAACCAAACATACCAGGGAACACCAACCAAACAGACCAGGGGACCACAACCAAACAGACCAGGGGACACCAACTAAACAGACCAGGGAACACCAACTAAACAGACCAGGGAACACCAACCAAACAGACCAGGGGACCCCAACCAAACAGACCAGGGAACACCAATCAAATCCAGGTGACAGTTGACAGAGGACGACCAACACAATGTATTCTAATGAAACACAGTGTCCACACAGGACCCGCCTCCTGCCACCACCCATCAGGTCATATGAGAAGTACGACGTGTCGTTACCTGGTCCGGATGAGTGAAAAGCAATAACACAAATCACCGGGAGGAGGCTGCCGTCCTCTCTCCGTCTACTCCTATTCCCAGCATGCACTGGTAAAGGGCATGGGCGGCATAAATTCCCCACTAAATGGGCGACTGTCATGTAGAAGTTGAAGGATCATGTTGCGTCGCAGGCAGCAGTGGAGGCCTGTGAAGGTCTAATAACGGTGACCGTGTCACCTCTGTACTGTATGTGTGTGTGTCTGTGTCTGAGGGAGTGTGACGTGCTACACACACACACACACACACACACACAGACAAACACCTAAATATATGAAACACACACAAGAACAGGGTTAGAACCCAATGCGCACACTGTCCAGCTGACCCATAAAGTCAACGCAATATATACAGAGAGATAGAAGAGAGAGTGAAAGACAAAGCAGAGGACAGAAAACCAAGGATAACGGTAAACCAATTTGTTATTGAGGTCAGCTGATGACAACCTCCAGTACCAGTGATGTCATGTACTTCCTGTGGACAAACCTCTACTCTAACCACCAGTCAAACACACACACACACACGCACGCGCACACACACACACACACACACACACACACACACAGACACACGACTAGACACTGTCAAATAAAGCCTATTAGAAGTATTAGCCGTGTGGATCCGGGGACCGGGGACGGCCCAGTGGGCGGGGACGTTTGTAAAGCCTGATTTGGGTAATGCACAGTGACAAAAGAACAGGGCTCAGCCAGGGAGTTAACACACCATCCATCATGAAGCTGACGCTTCACACAGACCCTAATGGGAATGAGGCCCCGCGCGCACGCTCACTCATCAGAACAGGGACCCTTCCACATCTCATCTACATAACTGTGTGGTGAGCTACAGTATATGGGCCTTGGTTAAGTAGTGGGCCCCTGTAGGGAACAGGGAGTGATTTGGGAGTCACTCACTATATTCAGCTTTCCACATAAACAGTTGGAGTCTCCATAAAAAAAGGCTAAATGTTTACTCTCTGTGTGTGTCGGCCTGAAAAGATTTGCATCAATTACGCCCAGACAGGATTATTGTGCGGGAAGGACAAAAAGAGGGGTTGTTTTCCTAGCGAAGGACGGGGAAACAGGTCACATCAGTATCTCAGAGGATAAGCAAATTCATTAGCTGCTTTTGGCTGGCGAGGGAGTGAGGATTAGGGATCCCTTTATTCTGAAATGTAATTGAAAAAGATGACACATCTAATTTTTCACATGCATGCAAATGCGATTTGATACAATGCCATCGCTTCCTGTTGCTCAGCATGGTTAGAAGAGCAAAGCTCTAATTTGATTTTTAAAGTGGTCCCAAAGTCACTGAATGTTACAGGCTAGCCACCAAAGATAATGTCAAGTGGTTTCATAGAAGAACAACCAGCAGAGAACAAGGTTTCATTACAACCTGTGTAATACTTCCTACAGTAACAGTACAGACATTTTGTCTTCATACAAGCTAACTGTTTCAGGGAGATTGTGACTCTGCTTTTGCCTCAGAAGCATTTAGTCTTCATGCAAGCTAACTGTTGGAAGGAGATTGGGATTCTGCTTTCGCCTCAGAAGCGTTTAGTCTGACATAAATGCAATATGTCCTACAGAAAATCGTTGGACTGAAACCACAATACAGAAAACGCATTACTGAAAACAGACTGTAGTCAGTCAGAGCTATAAGGTGACCTACAACAACTACTACCATGTCTCTGATTACAACATAAATAAAATCAATGCTTTACACACACACACACACACACACACTAAACGGCAGGTATATCAATAGAGAAATACACTGTAGTAGCGGTCTTGTCCATCACATCAAATTCCCAAATGAGTTCTGAAGCATATGGACATATCAAGGTTGGTGGAGCTCGCAGTTACGACAAACATGATACATCTCACCCTCTCCTCCCAGTCTAACGCGCCAGTCCCACTGTGCGTGCACCCGGATATCACACCCATATCTTATCCTGATGCGTTTGCGTCCATTTAGCGTGGCAATGTAAGGACGACACGATACAGCGGTCTTGACAGGAGACTGGCCTTGCCAATGAAGGCTCGCTATTTCTGAGACGCCAAGGAGTATCGGGGCGACACACACTCCCTCTCTCCTTTTCTGTCCTAATCAAAGTGAGTTATTACGCATAACATGCTGTATCCTGGGCTGTTATTAAAGGACCACAGGTCACAGTCATCCAGACATGTAAAATGTGATGTATGTCATATGGGGGCTCATTCCACTGCCATGGGAAATTGCAACACTAGAAATCAATAGGTGGCACCCAGGCGACCAAGGTGTTATTAAACCTCACCCGTCCTCTGACTGCCAGGCAATTTAAAACAGGACTGGATGGTAGTAGGGAGAAACGATGCCTGTTCCGGGTTTTCATAATAAAATAGGACGATTAGCACATCCTTGTTCATTTGGATGTCGTCCTGGTGCATTATGGGGAATGCTCCAGAAACAGCGTGATGCATTGCTCTGTGTGCATGGGTATTGGGTAATTTGGGCGCAGAATGCTCCTTCTAATGAAGACGTATGTAGAGCAGCAGAGGTCACGTTAAGGCTGTTATGAACAGAACTAAAGAGTCTTTGTATTTTGTGCTAACAGAGCATTACAGGAACTCAGGTTGAAGACAAGGTCTCTCTAAAGAAACTGGTGTTTCAGATTCATTGTTTTTATGCTAGCTAGCTTCTATTTGAAAAGGTAATCCTTCACTCTTTATGAAACCTACAGGCCTCATAGACTTTGGGTTTTGCACTCAGACCGGGAGCACCTCTAGGGCCAGTTTTCAAGGTGTTTCCCAACGTCCTGGGGAGCTGGCTGGACTACACTCCATCATATCTCATTCACCAGGGATGCTGGAGGAGCTTCAATAACACCACCTGTAGAAAACAAGTGTGTGTGTTTGTGTGTGTGTTTGTGTGTGTGTGTGCCATGCTCACTAGGAGCATACGTGAGTGCTGCATCTCTGTGTCAAAACATGGTTATTTACTGAGGTAATTCCAGCATCCCGGTTGTCACGGCCATCTTTATGCAGTTAAGGCAGTGGACTGTTATGGAAAGTCTAAGCTGAAGCATGTTGCAAACAACATGGAGTTATCCCAGGAGTCAACCAGAGTCCAGCTGGAGATGCCCAGAGAGATTTCACCCAGAATGGACATCAGCTGTCTCCACGTCAACGTGTGTGTGTGTGTGTGTGTGTGTGTGTGTGGTAGAGGCCTTCAGCAGGTCACCTGTTTATCTCCAGAGAACAAGGCCAGGACAGCTGAATCTGCTGGTAGCCTGCAAGGCTCCTGATTGGCACCTGATGGTTTAATATACCGATAAGAACACAGGTCTGGAACCCCCCACCTCCCAGGCCTGTGCTCGTTCCTTCCTCCCTCTCCGGTTCCCGCCCTACCTCGTTTGTTTATCCCGTCAGGCCCAGCACAGTGCTGATCCACAGATAAGGACATTGACTTTACTGCCGGATTTGACAAAGCAGAGGCAGGGGCCAGCCTAAACAAAGAACAGTATATGTTAAGCTCCACACGCCAGTATGGAAGCGTTTATTAACCAACCATGTAGAAGAGGTAGAGAAGGGGAAGGAGAACATGGGGGAGAAAGACATGCACCAAGGATTGATATGAAGGGAGAGAGGGAGAGAAACCGCTTGTGTCCCTATTTATTACACAGTGAATCAACACGGCTTGTATTCTAACAGTAAGGCCTTGTCTGTCCAGAGGAGCGAGAGTCTGTCATTTATACCCGAGGCTGCCAGAGAGCCACGGCAGAGTCACCTGACAGATCACAAGGCTGCGTCCAGGCCGGCCTAAGTCCTCTCCACACACGTCGTGCCTGTGGTCATGATTACAGCTCCTGATATACCCCACGTATCTCCACCAAGGTGCCCTATAAACATCCAGCGACTGCAGAGGGCCAGGCCGAGCTGTATGCAGTCCCTGATTTATGGAGATTCTGCCCCATTAGGCCTAATAATATCGAGAAGCCGTTGCTGACCCAGAGATCTCCTCCACAGTGATAAAACATGTCGTCTGTGGTTAATCAAGTGTACAATGTACATTAAATACATATCAACGCACGTAGCAACATCCCTGGAAGAGCTGCGCGCGCGCATGTGTGTGTGTGCGGGTGTATCCGTGTACACGGGGGACTGGGAAAGCAACACCGCCACCAGGACGCCCCTCGCAACGACACACAGTCAATCGAGGAATCGACTGTGTTACACTAACCAGGAAAACTCTTTAAAACGAAGCACTTGGCTGTTCGGAGAGTGGAGCGAGTGTATGGCCGAGGAAAACAACCGCTTTAGCAGCCAAAGGCATCTGCAATACACCACAAATCCATAGCGCTAACTGTCAAACAGGAGGGGCTCCACTTAAACTAATATATTTGCACACCCGCTGATTAGAGGTATGTATATTAATTTTTCAGTTTAATTACATACTCCTGTCCAGCAGAAACACCAGGTCTGATTAACATCAATTAACTGACAGGACAAATATAAGGATGCCTGGTTTTTATGATAATGCTATCTGCTACGCCCACTGCAGGCTAATAAAAGAGCTTTATCTCTCTCGCCGCTGTATTAGAGTTGAATGTCAGTCAGGAAAAGGCAGGAAGGAAATCAGAAAGGGAGAGAGAGACGGAAGTAGAGATAAGAGGAAATAAAACCGCCAAGGCAGATGTTTCACTCCACCTCCAGCACACTGTACATTGGGGATATGAAACCCCAGTGTGTGATGTCATCAGCAGTGGTTCTCTGTCTTCGTATGCCTGTCAACGTGTGATGTCACTTCATTACACAAATGCATGGGGGAGGAGATGGCCACTGGCTGAGACAGGGAGCACTGCAACCGGCCGGATTTTAATTGTGTTCTGTGGCAGAGCTATCACAGCGGCCATCGATATGGTGTGATGTTATTAATTACATTTCCTGTCTCGCTGTCACATTTTCATTTTAGCATCTGTGTTTTCCGTTTCTCGTATTCTCTCGGGTTTCCCTTAACCCTAGGATGACTACGGAGCCCGTTCTCTCTCACCGAATTTGCCAGGACACGGCGATTCTGTGGTTACCGGCGTGCCTTCAGACCCGGGTGAAATACACTATGAAAGGTGCATCATTAAAACGCCCAACCTTGCTGCCATTCTACTGCGGCAGATCAGCTGGCTCGTTGTAGATTAGCTGCGTTCATGTCTTACTCTCATGGGTCTCACTGTGGGTGGTCCTGCAGGCATGACTGTGAGGTGGAGTCAGAGGGGTTGGCGGTCATAAACCAGGAGTGGGTGAGGCTCCAAATAATCCGCTCGATTGAGGGTCTCTCACTCGTTGTGTGTGCGGGTGTGTGATCCTGACGTTGTCTGATGTTGACTGATTCACGGACAGAGTGACACTGATAGGGAATGGCTGAGTGGCAGCCCTCCTAACACTCACCTCAGAGCCAGCTGGACTGTCATAGGGAGAAGACTCAGGTGATACGACAGTAGTAGAGACACACAGTCATCCAGGAGGAGACACAATCTTACAGCAGGAGACACAATCTTACAGCAGGAGACACAATCAACCAGCAGGACTCACAATCATCCAGGAGACAGAATTATCCAGGAGGAGACACAGTCATACAGGATGAGACACAATCATCCAGGAGGAGACACAATCAACCAGCAGGACTCACAATCATCCAGGAGACAAAATCATCCAGAAAACAAAATTATCCAGGAGGAGACAATGTCATACAGGAGGAGACAATGAATCAGGAAGACACACCGAAGACAAGCTGCTGCACAGGTAATCAGAGGATAAGGGAGAAGGCATGTTTGGCCCCAAAACTATAAGTTCCAACTGGGATTTTAACCCTGCCCCTCCAAATCAGCAAATCAAGGGCCCAGAGGAACAATTAGGGTCGAGTCCCTGGTTCAAGGGCAGAACTACAGATTTTTTAGGTGGGATGATTTGATGTAGCAACCTTTTGATTACTGGTCAGACCCTCAACAGGGTGGCCAGCGGTCAGAGAAAGGGAAGTAAAATACACAGCGACAGGAACAGCCTTTACTTATCAGCAGGGACCGAAACTAACATTTTGGCTCACCCGCCAAGCAGACTGGTAGATAAAAAAATCCAGCAGCCAAGCATATTTTTTACCAGCCAAAATAATAAATTGCCATTTTGTGTCACATATTTTAAAAAATATGTACATTTCATTGAGATAATGAATTTGTTGAATACAAACGTTTTATTTCCGATGACATAAACATGTGTGGCCACACACAGAACAACTCATCACCACAGCCTAAGCATCATACTGTAGCCAGGCTCTTGAAACTCCTTTATCTCCAAACCTCCAATTCTCACAAAGCGTTCTTTTTCAATGCGATGCTACAAACATGTTTTTTATGTATTGCAGTAACGTCATCCCTTTACACCCGTCTCTTCCTTGTCAACTTTCTTAACATTATTTGACAGTACTTAGGCTACTTAACATAAGACCCTAACAGCGTAAGTACTCCCCCACAATTAACCATTCTCTAAAATTAACAACAATAACATTAAAAAAAACATGAGAAAGGTTTTCTGCATTAACTAAGCTCCAACCATTTCTCAATTTGCTCCATATTATATTATTTACCTTATATAGCCTAATGTATTATTTAAATATTCATTTGTGTAAGTTACATTTTACTCCAGATCGTTTTTCCTTTGAAAATGTACACAACACTCACTACACACTGAAGACTTTTATTATGAAGGCAAAATACAGGTCTTATTGTTGCTGCCGAATATCTAAAGTTGCACGCATGACGCTAATCCATTGTAGCTATCGAGTAATTGTGACAGTTAGCTAGCTAGATTTTTACCTTGGGTTGTCGCTCAGACGATAACTACCTTCGTTATATCAATGTGACAGCCACTTACTGACAGTTCAACACAAACGTGCGCATGCACAGACACTGACAATTACTTTTCTCTGACTTCATTCGCTAGCCTGATACTAGTGATGGGCATTCCGGCTCTTTTCAGGGCGCCGGCTCGTTTGGCTTTGGCTCAGCTCACAAAAAAGAACCGTCACTTTTGGCTCCCAAATGTTTGGTATTATTTCAAGTCAAAACTGTTTGCGATAGTTTGCCTCATTGGTGTTAAAACAATTCTAATTAAATTATAAAATGAAATCATTGTTTTTTTATGAAAATGAATGCTATTAAACATTTGCATTAAAATTATACATTTTAATTTATATAAATAAAGTGCAAAGAAATTTAATAATTAAAAACGAATGCAATCTGAACCACATATTAGTAGAATATTACAATATATCAAAGAAAAATGATTTACAATGTGCAAAACCGCACCATCCCACTTAAAACATTACCGGTCCCTATTCTTTCTTCTTTATTGCCATGATATAACCAACGAGCAGCACCCAGCAATGCTGACCATATTTTGCTATTACGAGTGATTTGCATTCAGAAATGGAAGCTGCCTCACTTTCGAGGGGCGAATGGGGTTTCTTCGCTCATTCATTATTTTTCCGGTTTTCGACTATGTCAAGTGCAGCGGTTTCTGATAGCACGCTATATTCCATTCAGTAGAACTTTCTATCCATTGATGAACAATGGGCCGTCCATCAATTCTGTCACATGTATTTAGGCCTACATTATTTTATATATTTTCTTAGTTTTTTCGAGCAGGCTCCCAACGTTTACCTAAGAGCCGCCTCTTAGATCCGACTCGTTCGTGAACGACCCATCACTACTTGATACTCCGAACATAGCTCTGCTCTGACTCTCGTGCGACAGTAAACTGCTCGCGATGGAAAATGTGCTTACGAAATGTAAAGTATAAAGTGTGGTAAAAAAAAATAATCTGTTTTTCGGTTGCCGCTCTCCAATGCTCTGATTACAATAAAAGGGAAACGTTGAGTAGGCCTACATTTACCCGCCTGTGTGTCAGATAGCCTTCTGAGATTTACTCGCCAAACGTAAAATCTACCCTCATTTGGCACTTGACGGATGTTAATTTCGGACCCTGTTTATCAGGAAACCATTTTCAATAAAACAATCACATATGCTATCATTATTCCAGCATTGATCAAGGGTCAAGACTGACTACATTCTAAATATGGAATTAAAGAAGTGCTATACATCTGTCACATCAGTTCTGTAGTTGCCTAGAAAATCACATAGAGACTGTGGTAGAAGCCTCAGGAAGGCAGATGACTTTCTACCATGTTCACCCAATGCAATCTAAGCTAATTGGCATCCAGAGGACCAAACTAGGCCATCCATCCATATGAAGAGGTCGGGCATCATCTCTTAGCAGGTGGCAAACCAACTGCATATCGCTGTATTAAGTCTCAGTATCTCTCCGCCACACCAAGGCAGCCAATCCAAAGCAATCAACTCCATATCTCTTGACCTTCTCAACCCAGACGCCCACATCACCCACAGACCGCTAACACACACACACACACACACATACACACACAGGCACATATACCGGCAAGCTGTTATCTCCAAAATAGGCCCCCTCCATGAAACCCCACCACAATCAAATCCCCAACTAATGATCACGTAGCCTTTGATCCAGCACACCCACACACTCAAGAGAACATAGGGGTCTGCAATCAAATAGATGCCAGACAACTGGACGGTGGAAACGCTATACTACAATCATGGTAAAAATGAATAATTTAGTGCACATTTCACTGGGGGTTGGCGTGGAGGGGCAGGTGGTGGGGTGTTTGTGTGTACAAGTAAGTGGCTGTCTGTCTACATCATAATAAAATAGGAAAATCTAATGCTGGTGCTTGGTCTTGATGGATATCAAATAAATTGATATACTGAATCTCCCACTAGGGCTGGAGAAATGACCAGGGAATGTAATTATACGTTTCTTTTAACCACAAGAGTAAGTGGACAACTCTGAACATAACTCTGAACCCTGAGTTCAACAAGGAGCACAAGGCTGTGGAGGTCTAGCTGTGTCAACAGCACATGTTTAAAATTATTAGATTTCTATCTTTTTCTCTCTGTCTTTCGTACAAAAGTATTCATACCCTTAATTCAATACCTTGCAGAAGAGTCTGGCAGCGACCACATAATTTGAGGTGTCTTGGCTGAACAGCCAGTTTCAGAAAGAGTCCTGGTGGTTCCGAACTTCTCATTTCATAATGATGGAGCCCACGGTACATGTATGAGAATCAAGACATCCGTAAGAATGAGTCAATTACATTTTCATTGCAGAGTCAAAGTATATGTCCCAAGGATATGATAGCATGACGTTTTGACATACCACAAGTCTCGCAAGTTAGTTATTGTCATCTCCCGAGTTACAGTTTCTTCCTGTTTCATTGGGCTATAAAAAGATCCATTCAATATATAGGTCATTCTCACAGATGTGCTTTTAGGATCAGAAGGATGCATACACAGCATATAAACCTCATACTGACTTTATAATATGGTGGTGGATCTTTGATGTTATGGGGCTTTTCTTACTTTCTCTGGACCTGGGGCCCTTGTTAAGGCCAAGGGCATCACAAACTCCACCAAATTCCAGAATATATTATTCAAAAACCTGACTTGCCCAGGAAGCTGAAACTTAGCTGCGATTGAATCTTCCAGTAAGACAATAACCTCAAGGACACATCAAAATCAACAAACAAATGTTAATTCACCACAAAATCAACTGGTTTCAATAGCCTTCTCTGTCTCTGGGTTTGAATGCCATTGAAAACCTGTGGTTTGAACTGATGAGAACAGACCAGCAGCAAAGAGAAAGGTATCTAAAGGATCTGGAAAGATTGCTTTTTGTGCAAATACATTTATAATATGAGAAATGTCTAAGTTTGGTTGATTCCCTTGAATCATGAATAAAGTACCATATTCCACATGATGAAAATTACAATATAGCTAATTTTTTGCTCCTCTTCAATAAGGATTCCAATAATTTCAGAGGTTGGCAGTTAAAAACATTTCATTATATTTTGGATCAGAGTGAATTCATATATATATACAGTATCTCACAAAAGTGAGTACACCCCTCACATTTCTGTAAATATTTGAGTATACCTTTTCATGTGACAACACTGAAGAAATTACACTTTGCTACAATGTGAAGTAGTGAGTGTACAGCTTGTATAACAGTGTAAATTTGCTGTTCCCTCAAAATAACTCAACACACAGACATTAAACTAAACCGCTGGCAACAAAAGTGAGTACACCCCTAAGTAAAAAAAAATCTAAATTGGGCCCAATTAGCCATTTCCCCTCCCCGGTGTCATGTGACTCGTTAGTGTTACAATGTCTCAGGTGTGAATGGGGAGCAGGTGTGTTAAATTTCGTGTCACCGCTCTCACACTCCTTCATACTGATCACTGGAAATTCAACATGGCACCTCATGGCAAATAACTCTCTTGAGGATCTGAAAAACATAATTGTTGCTCTACATGAAGATGGGCTAGGCTATAAGAAGATTGCCAAGACCCTGAAACTGAGCTGCAGCACGGTGGCCAAGACCATACAGCGGTTTAACAGGACATGTTCCACTCAGAACAAGCCTCACCATGGTCGACCAAAGAAGTTGAGTGCACGTTCTCAGCGTCATATCCAGAGGTTGTCTTTGGGAAATAGATGTATGAATGCTGCCAGCATTGCTGTAGAGGTTGAAGAGGTGGGGGGTCAGTCTGTCAGTGCTCAGAACATACACCGCACACTGCATCAAATTGGTCTGCATGGCTGTCATCCCAGAAGGAAGCCTCTCCTAAAGATGATGCACAAGAAGGCCGCAAACAGTTTGCAGAAGACAAGCAGACTAAGGACATGGATTACTTGAATCATGTCCTGTGGTCTGATGAGACCAAGATAAACTTATTTGGTGTCAGATGGTGTCAAGCATTTGTGGCGGCAACCAGGTGAGGAGTACAAAGACAAGTGTGTCTTGCCTACAGTCAAGCATGGTGGTGGGAGTGTCATGGTCTGGGGCTGCATGACTGCTGCCGGCACTGGGAAGCTATTCCAGTGGCAACCTGTGAAGCTCTGGTGAACTCCATGTCCAAGTGGGTTAAGGCAGTGCTCGACCATGATGGTGGCCACACAAAATATTGACACTTTGGGTCCAAATTGGACATTTTCACTTAGGGGTGTACTCACCTTTGTTGCCAGTGGTTTAGACATTAATGGCTGTGTATTGTGTTATTTTGAGGGGACAGCAAATGTACATTGTTATACAAGCTGTACACTCACTAATTTACATTGTAGCAAAGTGTCATTTCTTCAGTATTGTCACATGAAAAGATATACTCAAATATTTACAAAAATGTGAGGGGTGTACTCACTTTTGTGAGATACTGTATATAGTTTTTGCAGTGAAAGTATCCTAGAAGGCAGTATTTATGGTGTAGTAACACGTACAACAGCTAGCTTGCTACCCCAGGTTAACACCCTGACTGCTCATAACGGAACTAATTGATGACAGGTTTGGAAGAGGAGATGTTTGATGGCTGGGGAAATTAAGTGGTACTAGGGTGACAAGTGTTCCTTTAATGACCGGACTGGATAGAATACTTTATTTGGAAGTGAATGTGTTTAATAACAATGGGACCGTCTGGGGGTGATTAACGTAACACAAAATCACAGACGGGCCATGTGAAAATGAAACAAGCCGACGACAAGATGTTTCTACGTTCTCTTTTATAAAGAGTTTTCTTTCACAGCATAAGAAGGTTCAGTACAATGCACCTCCCTGATCGTGTACAGCAAAACTAAAGAGTCTTCATGACTAAATTAATGAAACAATTAAATAACCACTTAGACTCATACATAAGTTACTTTGGAAAAAGTCTAGCTCAGGTGACAGAGACCTCAATAAACTTAAGTCTTATGTAGGGGGGTTGGTGGGTTGTAGCCTACAGGAACCTACTGTAAGATTCCAGAAAAAAAAACTAACACTAGCAAGGTGGGGCTTGACGATTTCCCCTGAATGGTAACCAGCTCATAATAGCAATAAGGCCGTTTGTGGTATATAGCAAATCGATCTCTTGTGGACAGTGTTAATATAGTACAGCCTCTGCCAGGAAGGGCTGGGGTAACAATAAGCATAGTTCCTTGTTTTGTTATCGTTGCTGATTATTTGGAAAAAGTGGGGTGGTGATTTCACCTCCTCCATTATCAATAGTGGTGGACAGCGACCAACGTTAGAGCCCCCTTAGCCCACTGATCGGGGGTCTCAGACAGTATACAGCAGAAACATGGCCCTGCTTGATGAATTACACGAAGTGAAACTGGAACTGGTTTAAACAAAGGTATGAAATGGTCATTGGTAAGCTTGGAAATAGCTCTTGAAAAATATCTTGAAAAACCTTGATGTGTGTTCTGAGAGTAACAAACCTATGGGCACAGAAGGTAAATCACATTGAAAAATTATGCAAGATTTTACTTGTGTGACTAAGAGATTAATGGCCAATATAATACAGGTAACGGTTTTCTCCTAAGAGAACTGCTACACAGAAAATACTCTAAAAATACTGAAACACACAACTACTGTACAGACCAATACTCCTGAACACTACTGTATGACATGGAACATACTGTAAAAATACTCCAAGACACTACTATTGACCATATCTCAGATCTGCTACACAGGAAACAGAGTGCTCTTTCAGACCCGTGAAACCTTCTTAATGGTCATTCCGATGTTCCAAGATGGAGGAGGGTGAGGATGGAGGATGGAGAAGGATGGTGGAACCATTCTGTCCTATCTGTCCATTGATTCCAGAGGACACGGCAGGAAAGTTATTGGATGGCCGGGCATCCATCCATCAGGAGCGGTGAGAGCCGAACGTAGACCGTCTGTGGCGGCTGAGGAGAGTGTACCGGGGCTGTACAACCCGAGATAAATGCCTGGCTCAAAGCTATTTTCCAGATCCAGGGATCTTAACGACCGGCAGCTGTGACACAATCATGTGTCTTGTGCGACATGAGGCACAGTGACACACATAACACTCATCGAGTCTGTCTGTCAGAACATATGTGGACACTGAGCGCTGTTTTTTTCCTGTTTTTGGAGGGTGGGGGGGGGCAACATTTCTTCATACAGTTGGTGGCCGTGTGTGTAAATCCACAGCTACAGTATGCATGGGGAAACAACTTTTTTCTTTTGTTCTCATGTTGGGCCAATTCTGTAATTCCAGTGCATCAAAGACATGCGTTGCTTTCATGTGCAAACTTCAAGGTGGCATTTAAGTCTTCTTAGGGTCACGCTGGAATTAATCCTTGGTTTTATCGTTAATTTAGTTTGTTCTGACCTTGACGTTGAAATGAACTAAACTTGTTTGGTTCAGTCAATGAATACCCTTCTCCCCACGCTCCCCAATTCCAAGTTGGCCTTTGTGGGAGTGACCATAGACTATGTAGTGAACTTGCTGAGGAAAGAATTGGCCATATTTTCACTTCAGCAAATCAAAACACTTTGAGGGGCATCTCCAAAAGAAGGGACATACATGAGCTTCATCTATGCGTGCGCACATACAGTGGGCTCCATCTACGCGTGCGCACATACAGTGGGCTCCATCTACGCGTGCGCACATACAGTGGGCTCCATCTACGCGTGCGCACATACAGTGGGCTCCATCTACGCGTGCGCACATACAGTGGGCTCCATCTACGCGTGCGCACATACAGTGGGCTCCATCTACGCGTGCGCACATACAGTGGGCTCCATCTACGCGTGCGCACATACAGCGGGCTCCATCTACGCGTGCGCACATACAGCGGGCTCCATCTACGCGTGTGCACATACAGTGGGCTCCATCTATGCGTGCGCACATACAGTGGGCTCCATCTACGCGTGTGCACATCCAGTGGGCTTAATCTACGCGTGTGCACATACAGTGGGCTCCATCTATGCGTGCGCACATACAGCGGGCTCCATCTACGCGTGTGCACATCCAGCGGGCTCCATCTACGTGTGTGGACATCCAGTGGGCTCCATCTACGTGTGTGCACATCCAGTGGGCTCCATCTACGCGTGTGCACATCCAGTGGGCTCCATCAACGCGTGTGCACATCTAGTGGGCTCCATCTCTGAAGTTGAGAGTGGTTTTGTTTCTCTATGCATCAGCTGTAACTAGTAATGGCCATAGAGCTAAATACACCCTCAATTCCTTTCATTCAGGTCCACTAAGTGCACTGGGCCAATAACTAGCTAGCAGGAGACTGCACCTCCATTAGGGCTCGCAATTACCTTCATTCCCCCATTAACACAGAGAGGAGAATTGTCCCTGACTCAGCTACAGAACATCACATGAAAAACAAATACTGTTTGGGCTTTTATGGAGAACTTCAGACATGGAACCCTTATTAGCACTCTGTTGTTTCCTCTTACCGTCCCTCTCTCTCCTTACACCCGTCTCTCTCTTTCCAACCCATCCCCCCCCGTCCCCCGTCCCTCTCTCTCCTCTCCCAATCTCTCTCTATCCACATATCATTATCATCCGGTGCCCCACATTTCAAAGCTAGTCATTAAAATCAACTCCATCTCAATTAGGCATTAAGGCTGTGCCACGTGAGGCATTTTCCACATTCGTCCTCTCTGTCTATCCAGACATAATATGACACCAGAAACCTGCCGGAGTAACCTAATGATGAGACATGTTGGGTGCTTCTCAAATGGCCCCAAATTCCCTATAGGGCACAACTTTGACTGGGGCCCATGCGGAATAGGGTGCAGGAATAGGGTACAGGAATAGGGTACAGGAATAGTGTGCCATTGGGGAGGCTTTTGTGTTACAGATGGTAAATGTGCAGACGCTGACACCCTACAGTGTAATTAAAAAGAATAATAACGCACAAACGCATTACTTTGCCTTTTTTAATTTCCCTGACAACTGAGTGAGGACAGAGAGCAGGTCGTAAAAGAAAAACTGCACAACTGACGAATGACCTCACGGTGAACCGCTAATTCACCAACAACTGAATAAATGAGCGGTGGGTTAGGGTGGAAGATGGGGGGGGGGGGGGGGGGGAGGTTGAGACCATTCCTGACTGTCTAACAGCCCATTGGTGAGAGGACTAGAAGTCAAGGGTGTTTGTCACAGGCACAGGATAAAGTACAGAGCAGTTCAATGAAATGATTACTAGCAGGTGCACTGCGAATACAACCTGACCAGATGTCAATAATTAAAAGCTCAGTTATACACATATGACTGAGTATTTATTTCATAGGAAGCATTTATCTGAGATATAATGAAACGGAAGGCAAGAACACAATTGTAAAGCAGGATATTTCCATGTCTGCCTTGGAGCTGGGCTACTCCTCAGTGAAACTGACCTGCTCCCTGGCTCTTTGTGCTGCCTCAAACCAATTTCCTGTCTGGAAAGATAAAGCGACTACGATGACTGGTGATTAACAGGCCTAGTAAAGTAAAACAATTGGTCTAGTTTTTATTATCTAAACAGAAAAATGAACTATAACCGATGAAACCCTTGGCTGAATACTTTTCCTATAAAGGGGGAACGACTCGCCGCCACCTGTCCATCCATACGCTTGCGTTGCCACGAGAAACAGCGATGACTCCACCTCACAACGTCTTCATGTCAATGACAGAGCCATCCGTCACCCTGTAGGGTCGAGAGAAAGGCCTGTGTGTGTGTGTGTGTGTGTGTGTGTGTCTGCCACCTCTGTGTCTGATGGATGTGTTGTGTCAGACCTCCACCTCTTCTCCTTTATCAGGCCAATACGCCTGTATCCCTCTATCAACCTAATCATTCCCATCCCGCCTCGGGCCCACAAGCTCTCTACTGAATGTATTTATTCTGAATGTCAGATAAGAAATTGTTTGTGTGAAGATACAAAAGGGGGTTGAAAAATGACAGGTCTGAAAGAAGGGAGAGATCCCCTTTCCTTCCCTTCTCTGGTGGATAGATGGGTTTTGATTGATTTGATTGCTTATTTAACCTTGGTAATGGTAGCATACTGTCGTCAACAGGGCAGGGAGTGACAACCAGATAGTTCTTCTCCTGACTGCTATTGATCACACACACAGGATCATGTCAGATCCACAGTGTGTGTATGTGCACAGGTGATGACTTCCAGTAAGCCTTCAAACATTCAGATAAAGAAGGACTTGTGGCGTGTCCTCAGGAAAAAGGGTATTTCAGAGTTAGGTAGATAGTTATTTTCAAAGGTACTAAATTGCCAACCATCACATAGAAAGTAAAACCAATGTGTGTGTTTGTCTTTCCTTAGTTCCTTTGAGACCTATAATTGACAAATGACCATTATTCACATTCATTACATCTTCTCAGATGGTAATGTTTCAGTATGCAGAGGACGTGACAAGCTGTTAAAGAGAATGACATCCAGGCCAACAACTGAATGCCTTCCTGAAGACAAATAACATTTATGAAATGCTCCAGTCTGGTTTTAGATCCCATCATAGTACTGAGACTGCACTCGTGAAGGTAACAAATGACCTTCAAATGGCCTTAGACAAAGGTTCTGCATCCGTCCTGTTGCTTTTTGATCTTAGTGCTGCTTTTGACAACATTGTTCACTCCCTTCTCTTAGAGAGACTGGAAACCCATATTGGGCTACATGGACATGTTCTAGCCTGATTTAAATCTTATTTATCTGAAAGATATCAGTTGGTTTGTGTGGATGGCATATACTCTGACAAGTCAAAGGTATGGTTTGGTGTTCCTCAAGGCTCGGTTCTGGGCCCATTATTGTTCTCACTATGTATGCTGCTTCTAGGCGATGTAATCTGAAATCACAATGTACATTTTCATTGTTATGCTGATGACACACAGTTATATATTTCAGTGAAGCATGGAGAAGCCCCAAAATTAGCTACTTTGGAAGCATGCGTTTCAGATATTAGGAAGTGGATGACAGAGAACTTCTTGCTCTTAAACTCAAGGAAAACAGAAATGCTCGTTTTAGGACCCAAGAAACAAAGAGCGTTGTTAGCAGATCTCACTGTGAACCTCGACGGCTGCATGGTCGTATCCCAAATAACTGTAAGAAACCTCAATGTTACCCTTGACCCTGACCTCTCCCTTGATGAACATATAAAATATGTCTCAAGAATTGCTTATTTTCATCTTCGAAACATTGCAATAATCAGAAACTTTCTATCAAAAAATGATGCAGAAAAACTAATCCATGCTTTCGTTACTTCTAGACTAGATTACTGCAATGCTCTTCTTTCCGGTTACCCTGACAAATCAATAAATAAACTTCATTTAGTGCTGCACACGACTGCTAGAATCCTAACTAGAACAAGTTAGGGTTTAAGGTTTTACTGTTAACCTATGAATCAATACATGGACTTGCTCCTACTTACCTTGCTGAAATGATCCAGCCATACATACCTACACGTAACTTATGATCACAAGATGCAGGCCTTTTAATTGTATCTAGAATTTCTAGGGCCTTTTCTCATAGAGCTCCACAATTAAGTTTAGAAATGCAAACTCGGTGCAAACTTAAAAGTGTCTACTAAAAACTCTCTACAGCACGGTTTATAATTAGGTGTAGCCTGGCCCGGGGGCGTGAAGGTGACCAGAAGGCTTGATACTGTCCACCCTTGCTGTCTTGCCAGGTGTGCTCTCGTCGCCACTGGGATGCCCTCCCTCCAATGCCTTTCGCGGGAAGAGTCACTGGCTTGTTGTTGTCTCTCTGTTGCGCACTTGTGCAATTGGGCTGTACTCTTCTGGCAAAACTCGGGCCCTCATTCAGGGTGGTTGCGGTTGGTGGGTGTCCCTTTGGTTGATGCCTGGCAATGTGGGTGGATTGATTTCCTGCCTGTTGGGCCCTGTCCGGGGCCTCCCACGGGTAGGGCCACAGTGTCGCGGGATCCCCCGTCTCAGTTCCAAGGTATTACACTGTTATACTATTGTGCTGGGGGATTGGGTCAGTTCTCCTTCCCCACTAAGTTCTCCTTCTCCACTATACATCGTTGTTGATATGAGGAATGCATTTTCTGAATTTTCCCAGTCTTAATATCTCACCTGGCACAGCCAGAAGATGATTGGTCACTCCTCTGTGCCTGGGACCTCTCTAGGTTTCTTCCTAAAATTTGGCCATCTTAGGGAGTTATTCCTAGCCACTGAAATTCAACACTACTGTTGTTTGCTCCTTGGGGTTTAAGGCCGGGTGTTTCTGTAAAAGCTCTTTGTGACAACTGCTGTTGTATAAAGGCAGAGGTGTCAAACCGGTTCCACGGAGGGCCGAGTGTCTGCAGGTTTTTGCTCTCTCCTTGTACTTGATTGGCTAATTAGGTCACTGATTGGTTAGTTTCTACCCTCACCTGGTTGTGTAGGTATGAACTAGGAACCAATTTATAGGAAAAACCAAAAACCTGCAGACACTCGGCCCTTTGTGGAACTGGTTTGACACCTGTGTATAAATGGCTTTATAAATAAATATGATTTATTTATAAAGCCACCAGGAGAGCAGGAACGAAGGGAACGAAAGTCCCTTTTCCTAAACTCAGGTCTCCACTCCTTTCCTTATCCCCAAACTCTTCACAGGAACAGCAGGTTCACAATTTTCCCTATACCCAAACTCCTCACAGGAACAGCAGGTTCACTATTTTCCCTATTCCCAAACTCTTCTCAGGAACAGCAGGTTCACTATTTTCCCTATCCCCAAACTCCTCTCAGGAACAGCAGGTTCACTATTTTCCCTATCCCTAAACTTGTCTCAGGAACAGCAGGTTCCCCAACCTCTCTCAGGATTCACTACTTTCTCAGACCCAATCTCTTAAATAGTTCTATTAAAGAACATCTGCTGAAAAATTTAATGTAAACAATACATTGTATAATAGCAATACGAAAAAATCTGACTTGGTGTGAAAAACATTTTTATCCTGTCTTTAAAGCACTTAAATTTGTCATCTATTTTGTTCAAGATTCACAGACTTGCTCTGTCTCAGAACCGCAGTGGATTTTGAGTCAATCTGTACCATCCTTCCTAAAGCACAGGCATTAGCCGATGTAGACATCTCAAAGATTCCTAAGCATCGATTCACTGTCAGGTGAAATGGCTGATACCTGTTGTTGGGTGCCAGCTGACAGCTTTGAGTTGCTAAGATATGGTTTCACAGGTTTAACTAACACACTTACACACACACACACACACATTGTACACACACATAATTCATCCGGTTTCACGTAATTTTCTAACAGTAGATAGTACTATACATGGTATTACACAAATGATGGAAATGAGTTTTGACAATGACAAACTGTGATCAATATAAAACGACCTGGTCTTGGAAGCAAACAATAGCCTAGGCCAATGAAGAGACCCAGATTGGACAATATGAGGAGGAAATCTATATATAATGGACTGCAGCAGACTAAAGAACTAATCACCTGTTATGGCCACTGCACTCATGTGCTAAAATAGCTCGTAAATAAGCTACTTTGAAAGAAACATGCTGTTCTTTGAGCATAGAGATGCATTTGAGTTTGTTTCTAAAGATTGTTTATTCTTGAAAACTGCTCACCGTGATATCTAAACACTTTGATCTTATTTTGTTCCCTTGTCTTAATGTATGAATATGTATGTATCTGTAAATTCTGTAGAAGCTTTCTGGTCTTCATTTTCCTTCAGATTTCCTTCAGATTTCCTTCAGCCGTGATCCATCAACAGTGGGTTGTTATCACAACAAGCCTCTTCATTTACACTTCCTGGTGCACGTATATACACACACAAACACACACTGACACACTGACACATACTATATACACACACACTGACACATACTGTATACACACACACACTGTACACACACACATACACACACACCCTGTATACACACACACTCACACATAATGTATACACACACACACACACAGTATACACAAACACACAAACACACACTGACATATACTGTACACACACACACAGACAAATACTGTATGCACCCACACACACACGCTGACACATACTGTATACACACACACTGACAAATACTGTATGCACCCACACACACACACTGACACATACTGTATACACACACACACACACATACTGTATACATTAAACCAAATTATTTTACGAATATGTATTTTCTTGGGGTTTAAATAAATAAACTTGAATGTTATTTTTCTAAATACTTTTAGAAAATGTTTACATATGATAATATACCATGACATTTAAAAAACATACAATGTTTTAAGTTGTTTTTATAACATGCGCTCCTTCACACGTGTTTGTTGTTTACGTTCCTCAATCAAAGTGGTAGTAGTTGGGTCGGGCCCAGTCAGTCAGAATTACGCAATATACACTCACCTAAAGGATTATTAGGAACACCTGTTCAATTTCAGAAGACCCCACCGGGTACCACTCATCTCCACTACAAATAGGAAAAAGAGGCTACAATTTGCACGAGCTCACCAAAATTGGACAGTTGAAGACTGGAAAAATGTTGCCTGGTCTGATGAATCTCGATTTCTGTTGAGACATTCAGATGGTAGAGTCAGAATTTGGCGTAAACAGAATGAGAACATGGATCCATCATGCCTTGTTACCACTGTGCAGGCTGGTGGTGGTGGTGTAATGGTGTGGGGGATGTTTTCGTGGCACACTTTAGGCCCCTTAGTGCCAATTGGACATCGTTTAAATGCCATGGCCTACCTGAGCATTGTTTCTGACCATGTCCATCCTTTTATGACCACCATGTACCCATCCTCTGATGGCTACTTCCAGCAGGATAATGCACCATGTCACAAAGCTCGAATCATTTCAAATTGGTTTCTTGAACATGACAATGAGTTCACTGTACTGAAATGGCCCCCACAGTCACCAGATCTCAACCCAATAGAGCATCTTTGGGATGTGGTGGAACGGGAGCTTCGTGCCCTGGATGTACATCCCACAAATCTCCATCAATTGCGAGATGCTATCCTATCAATATGGGCCAACATTTCTAAAGAATGCTTTCAGCACCTTGTTGAATCAATGCCACGTAGAATTAAGGCAGTTCTGAAGGCGAAAGGGGGTCAAACACAGTATTAGTATGGTGTTCCTAATAATCTTTTAGGTGAGTGTATACTAATCAGCCTACTGATAACAAGTGGATGAAAGTCAACTAATTCAAGGGAAGAAGGAATACATTTACTGAATTAATATTACCTCCAGAAAAAACATTTGTCCATAAAACGCTACGTAAAGGCAGCTGTGGAATTGAAAGGCGGTTGAGAGTGCAGAAGACGGTGAGCTAAGCAAATGGCAAATAGCTGGCTAGCTTAGCTAACTCGCTTCTCTACAGCGGAGAATTTATAGAGGAATCTGTCTCTTTAGTTGAGCTTTAGACACATCAGTTTCATCCTGAACATGTATTTCTTACATCTGCACTGTAGCATGAAGCCATACAGCTGAACTGTGACAGGACAAATGGAAAGGTCTAATTTATCCCCCCAGAGTTAGTTAGCTCTTCACTCCATGATGATATTTTCTCAACTCTATACTGTCATGTCTGCATTCCAAATCCCACCCTACTCACCATATAGTCCAATGCTTTTGAAGAGGGCCAGTGGGGTATTCTACCAGTGCCATTTAAGACTCAGCCAAGTCTGATGGTTGCTGGTCATGTGAGTAGTGCAGACGCTCGATGGCTTTGCTCTGTGCAGTCTAATAAAACATCAAGCAAAAACGTCTTTCATAAAAGGTATGGGTTCAATGGCTTTATCATCCAGGGGTCTGTAGCAAATGTCAAGCAGGAGAATTTCACTGGCGCACCATCAAATTCCCATAATGTAAAATGGTCAATAAAATACTACTCTTCCCGTGAAATCACCCGTTAATTGAGTGCGGTTACTCTGACCAAATCTGCGGGATCCTTATATCTGTTCCAGTCTCTATAATCAGAACTGTCATCAAATTATCAGAAAGATTAACATACAGTGCATTCAGAAAGTATTCAGACTATTTAAATTTTTCAAAATTGTTTTATGTTACAGCTTTATTCAAAAATGTATTAAATAGATTTTCCTCATCCATTAACAACACAATACCCCAAGCACAAATAGTATATTATTTTTTGCTAATTTATATTAAATGAAATTTAATTATCAAATGTACGTAAGTATTCAGGACATTCACTATGGCAATGGAAATTGAGATCAGGTGTATACCATTTCCACTGATCATCCTTAGATGTTTCTACAACTTGACGGGAGTCCAACTGTGGTAAATTCAATTCAACATAATTTAGAAATGCACACACTTGTCTATATAAAATCCCAGTTTCAGAGCATAGAAAAAGCCATAAAGTAGAAGTAGAGCTCCAAGACAGAATTGTTTTGAAACACAAATCTGGGCATTGAGTCTCCATAAGAACAAAGTGGCCTCCATCATTCTTACATGGAAGGCATTTGGAACCATCAACCCTTCCCTAGAGCTGGCCGACAGCTGAACTGATCTTGTTCAGGGAGGTGACCAAGAACCCCATGGTCCCTCTGACAAATCTCCAGAGTTCCTGTGTGGAGATGGGAGACCATTCATCAATGCAGGACTCCATCAATCAGGCCTTAATGGTAGAGCGGACAGATCATTGATGAACTTCAGGATGAACCCCAGGACCTCAGACTGGGGGCGAATGTTCACCCTCTAAAAGAACAACGACCCATTCATTTGTTACCCATACATTTATTTGATATTGCCTTCATATGCATAACCTACTATAACTTAATTGGTGATATGATCAATAATGACCTAGAAGGTCAATAAAACTGGTAGACCGCCAATAATGGTAGATCACTACCACTAATAATACTTCAATTTCTACTATTACCACCACTACTACTAATACTACTATTTCTATTATCACCACTACAAATAATACTCCCACCTTTTCTACAACTACTACCTCTACTAATACTGCATTTGTACTAATACTAACAGTACAAATACTACTATTTATTCCTCTACCACCACTACCGCTACTACTACTACTACCACTATCACTACCGTCACAATTACTAATACGACAACTACCACCACCACTATTACTACGTACTACCAATACCACCCCCGCTACTAATAACACAACCACCACCAACTACTGCTAATTAGCATTACTACTATGGCCGTTCCTCTGACCAATAACACTACCGCCACTGCTACTACTATACAAGCCCCAACACCCATGTTCCATGGCAAGCGGAAGGCGGTAATGTGAGGATAGTTTCCTTCATACATGTCCCCAGAACACCCATACTCCTTCTCCCGAGTAAATCGGGAGATGGCCTGCAGTCTGTTTAGATGACTGTTAACCAGCATGGGCCCCCAATCTCACACAACAGACCGGGGCTGTGAAATAAAATCCTCAGGAGTGCATCCATGCATATAAATCATAAACAGCCATCAATAAATAATTACATTTAAATGTGTCTTAATGACGGAAGTTTTGCTGACTGCGCTGGCTTTTATGGCCCCGTGGTGGAACTGCAAACACAAGACATTTTACAATGCGGCTTCATAAAAGACGGCCTGCTAATGGTTTCCAACATATTGACTGCATTGATAACAGTCCTTCAATGTCGGCCGTGATTACCGCCTGCTACAACCGGATAATGCACACACTGCAGTTCATTACCTGGCTAAAATAACTAGTCAAGTAAGTCATATTACCAATTACACGTTTTAATGTCTTAAACAAGGCTTTGGAAAATAAAACTTTTCATGGAGAGAGAACTTTCTATCAAGGCGAGTTGATTCCGAAGCGTGCGGCGGAAAGACGCGCCTCTCCGCAGAACGAACTTTACATCCAAGGCCCCAGAGTCTCCAGCGGCGGCGCCCCGTGGGACCGACATTCGGCAAAACGGCGGTTAGCAGCAGTCGCTCCGCAGAGCATCTGAAGGCGGAGGGGGGGGGGAAACCGATGACAGGAAAGATATGCGGCGTGTCACACGCCCCGGAGCAGACAGGCAGAGACAAAGGCTCCGGTGACGAGCGGCGACGGCTGTTTGCGGTACGGCAGGCTGGGTGACGCTCTGAAAGGAGACTCTCCTTCAACCGCTGCGTTATCTTGTACGGTACAGAAGGTCTCTCATCCAAACGTCAGGCTTTAATTATGCATCAAGAGGGGTGCCAGTTAGGGGCAACGGGGATGGGTGTGTGTGTGTGTGTCTGTGTGATATGATGAAAGCGGTAGATACATGAAACAGGTGCAGGTCTACCTCAGCACAGCGTGACCACACACACACACACACCTCTGTTACCACCTCGCACAGCCAGACCTCAGTGTACCTGTAGCTCGCTGGGATGTCAGGTTGTTGTTCCCATGGTGACATCAGAGAACCTCTAGTGACAGCAGAGCCAGACAGGCGTCCTACTGAGTGTCACCTCCTGCCACCTACCAGCCGCGCACGCACGCACGCACGCACCCACCCAGGGGCCTCGTGTGTACGTATTGTTGTGAATAATGAATGACTGCGCTGTGACAACATGAAAACAGACACAGAGGAGGATGGGAGCAGAGGGGAGGGGTTGCCGCTTGGTGCCAATGTTTTGGTGCCCGCCCACAACTATGGAAATGACAGAGAGGAATCGGAGAACAACATCCCAGACGACAGGGGAGAACAGATGAGAAAACAGGTGGGGGATTCTGAAAGGAGCTTGTCAGGGCTGAGGAGCGGAGGAGGGGAATGTCAGCGCCACCTTGAACCAGGACTTCGTACCTCCTCCTCCAAGAGTCTCCTCCTTTGGGTTGCCGAGATTCCAGTGTGGACGTCAAAAAACAAGTTGGCCTCCAGTGTGTTGTGACAGACTGTTCTGTCTTGACGTTTCCACGGCACTGGAAGAGTCTTTCAATGAGAACGGTCCGGATTGAGTTCCACCATCTCTTTAAGTGTATTTAAGTATTGGGCCACAAACATGTGTGCATGTGTGTATGTGTGGGTGTGCGCGTACACGTGCATGTGTGCAATTCCCATATCAAACCATTCTCTGCGCATTCCCACACTACCTGTAATAGACACAACACTACAGGCTTGTCATTAGGACATACTCCCTTCTATAAGGAATGTTCTCTGAATGTTGAACAGTAGACGGATCAGCTGTCCGGTGTCATATAACATTCATTACTTCAAAACACACAGGGTGAACACCCTCCGCTCCATGAATATGTGATTCATATGGAGCCTCATCTCTAATCTGCTCCCAGGTAGCTGAATGTGAACCGATAAAGAGATCCTGCTCAGGGAAGTGCTAGAAGCTGTTGTGAGATAAGATGGTAGACACAGGTTAAGAGTGGTTCCTATGTTCACTCATACATACACTCCAAACCCCCCTCCCTCTCTCTAAAACGGGCTCAACCACTCCCCCTCCCTCTCTCTACCAGGGGCTAAACCACTCCCCTTCCCTCTCTCTACCAGGAGCTAAACCACTCCCCCTCCCTCTCTCTACCAGGGGCTAAACCACCCCCCACCAGGAGCTAAACCACTCCCCTTCCCTCTCTCTACCAGGGGCTAAACCCCTTCCCACCAGGAGCTAAACCACTCCCCCTCCCTCTCTCTCTCTACCAGGGGCTAAACCACTCCCCCCTCCCTCTATCTACCAGGGACTAATCCACTCCCACATCCAACCCCTCCTTCTGTCTACCAGAGGCTAAACCACACCCCCTTCCAACACACTTTACTACCAGGGGCCTAACCACTCCCCCTTCCAATAGCCCTCCCAACCCCAAACCAGAGGCCACACCCGTCCTCTTTCCACCAGACTCTCGGGTGAGTTTGTGTAAATTGATGAAAAATGAACTGCAGTTGGCCGAGACAGTATCCATCCATCAGATCAGCGGCCCAGTGGCAGGGGTGATTCTCCAGTCTGTGGTCCCCAATCTGAGTTGTGAAGATGGGGATGAGATAACAACCTAGACCCACACCTCGGTCCTCATAGATAAATCACCCACAAACAGCAGATTATGTGGTGTCTGTACATTAGACACCCCGTAGCAATGTCAATCACCCACTCTGCATGGCAACATCAAGCCTATTTTAATGCAACACACACACACACACAATGAAACACACCCACAAATAAGAGTCCCTGACATTTTTTTTTTACCAGAGTAAGGAGTCATTAAACCCCAATAGATCGTCCAATTACGCTCCGAACCCTGACATCTCCGCATCGTAAAAACAACAGGAAGCTCTTGCCTATCACTGACCCGCCAGAGAGAGAAATACTGCCACCTGTTATTGGTGGCCATTTGTGGCGATTAAAAGGGAACCCTGGAGAGCGGGCGTTGTTCGGGGGTGGACTCTCTGTTCTCTGCCCCCCTGCCGTATGGCAGCGCCGGAAGACCTCCTGGGAGCGCTGCGGTGCCAAGACTCCTGCCAGAGACCTCTGATTTATCACCTGGCCGTCACCGCTAATGCACCAGGCTCTCTGGTCTCTCCTGGCGGGCCGCGAACAACGACAGGGTTTATCATCTACGCTGGCATCGGCGTACATACTGTAACACTCAAACGCACGTGCGTGAACGGTCGCGCAATCACACACACGCGCACCCTGTATTATTAATTAGATCGACTATTCTGCCATTCTAAAATGACTACATAATGGAGAGTGCAAACACAGATTGGATATATAGCGTTTCTTGGTATATCAACATGCTCCAGACAGATGATGATGATGATGATGACGAGGATACTGGGAAGGAAAAAGGAAGAACAAAGGGGCTTTAAAACGAAGGATGGAGAGAAAATCAAACACTCTTTGTAGCCAGGCAAATACAATGACTTACTCCCGCCCTACAAAACCCCCTACTAACCCAAATAAAGCATAATAAGACAAAGGAAGTAATCATCAATGGATCCCTCTGAACTATGAATGTAAATTAGACCAAAAGGACAAGTTCTCCCAACTGACAGTATCTCTGCTATTGGTCTGATGGGGAATTCCATTTGAATAAGCAGCCCTGCACAGTCCATTGTTACATATGGATTGAACAAAAAGAAATACAATATACCAGATGAAAGAAAGGTTTATTCTCTCCTTACTCTGGAGTGCATCTATCTATATGCCGAGCCAATTACAGAGTGCTAAACAATGAGGGCTAAAGTTCTACACAACAACATTAGACTCTCCTCCAATGTTGTCAGCTGCAGATCGGTAAGAAACATTGATTGTAGAAGTCTCTCCACTGGGCCGAAGTAATTTCTGTAATTTGTTAAGAAGAAAACTTCTGGAAAAAAGCCAACACATTATCTCAGAACAAAACCACCATTCCTCATATATGGAGCAGAGCAGTACTCACTTACACACACACACACACACACACACACACACACACACACACACACACACAGTGCCAGCTGCTTATTACCAACATTGTCTTAGCACTGTGAAATTCATCTGTAATCAGTGTACAGTTCTCCCAAAACATCTTCTTTTCTGATACGCTGCAAACTAGGTAGGAACTAAGAACTTTCAGGAAATATTTTTTATCCAGTTTGAAGAAATAGTAAAACCACACTAAACCACCTTTGACAAGCCAGTCAGTGGAGGTTTATTTGAAAACAAACATCCAATCGAAATATTACAGCTGAAAATCAGCGGCAACCTTTTTTAAAAAGCAAGTTTCCAGACCTCCAAGGAGGCCGGATGAGTTTGGAGGCCTCACAAGACTAGGAGAACCCCCACACACAAACACAAACACACGCACACACACATGCACAAGGGCCATGGCTTGGGGGGGTGGGCACTGATTGTAATAATGTCTATGTCGTCTACATATGAGGGGCCCCAGAAATATATCTTTTAGGGGGCCTGGGATTCCTGGCCACGGCCATGCACACACACTGCAAAACACTCCCTTCTGTAATCTGTGTGAGGGTTCAACCCGTTAGTCCGAAGATATTGATTCAGCGGTACTACGAGCCTCAGTGGCCTTCTGCAGTGATGAGGGAAGACAGTCATGGACTAATCATCGCCGGGACACATTAGGCCTAAATTGGAGGAAACTGACTAGTGCTAGTCAACTGGAACTTAATTAACAACCACTGCCGAACAAACAGGGCGATCCATTGGCTCCGATGGGCATTGAAGTTTGCCCAATGGTTCAGTGTGTTTGGGAGTATCATGTGTTAGTGTTCAACATGGGCTTCATTAAAAATCGATGTCGTTAAGCAGAAAAATTTAGCAACAGCGTATTTTGGTAGGTTGAGCTGGTGCCCTGTTGGAAACATCACTGCCCACATTCTGAGTAGGCTGTATAAAAGGCTTACAGCCTGGTCCTTTCTGAGTAGGCTGTATAGAAGGCTTACAGCCTGGTTCTTTCTGAGTAGGCTGATTAAAAGGCTTACAACCTGCTTCTTTCTGAGTACATTGGAAAGAGGAAGAACTAGAAGGCCAGCATCCCGGAGTTGCCTTGTCACTGTTGACGTTGAGACTGGTGTTTTGCAGGTACTTGTTAGTGGAGCTGATAGTTGAGGACCTGTGTTTCTCAAACTAGACACTTTTATGTATTTGTCCTCTTGCTCAGTTGTGCACTGGGGCCTCCCACTCCTCATTCTATTCTGGTTAGAGACAGTTTGCACTGTTCTGTATTTTCTGTTTCTTCTTAAGTTTCTTGGCAATGTCTCACAGGGAATAGCCTTAGTTTCTCAGAACAAGAATAGACTGATGAGTTTCAGAAGAAAGTTATTTGTTTCTGGCCATTTTGAGCCTATAATGGGAAACAAAGTTGCTGATGCCTCGGATACTAATCTAATCTGGCCAGTGTTATTGCTTCTTTAATCAGCCCAACAGTTTTCAGTGGTGCTAACATAATTGCAAAAGGGTTTTCTAATGATCAATTAGCCTTTTAAAATGACATACTTGGATAAAAAAAGACAATGTGTCATTGGAACACAGGACTGCTGGTTGCTGATAATGGGCCTCTAAACGGCTATGTAGATATTCCATTAAAATTTAAAATGTTTCCTTTCTTTTTGAAATTTCTAAGTGACCCCAAACTTTTGAAAGGTAGTGTAAATATGGGTCTTGGGAATGATGAAAACTGAGAGCAAAATATGACTCAGGGTTGGAGAAGAGGCAGAGGGAAGCAGAGCCTTCACTTTGTCAAGTCTTGAGGAGTTCCATTAATTCTCCAGGGACAGACCTACACAGAGAAAGTGTACACAACTGTCCCATAGACAGTGGCAAAGAGTAGGGACCATGCCATTTGCAGTGACACAGCAACATACAGTTGTGCTCGTAAGTTTGCATACCCTGGGAGAAATTGGGAAATCTTGGCAGTGATTTAGAAAATTTGACTGATCATGCAAAACAATTATCATGTCTTTTATTTAAGGATAGTGATAATATGAAGCCATTTATTATCACAGTTGTTTGGCTCCTTTTTAAATCATAATGACAACAGAAATCACCCAAATGGCCCTGATCAAAAGTTTACATACCCTTGAATGTTTGGCCTTGTTACAGACACACACGGTGACACACACAGGTGAAAATGGCAATTAAAGGTGAAATGAGCAGAAAATAACTGTCAAAAGACCTGCGTAACAATGTAATGGATCTTTATAAAAATGGAAAAGGATATAAAAAGATAGTCCAGTCAGTACTGTTCAATGACTTATTAAGAAGTGGAAAATTCGGGATACAAAGACCTCAGGAGAAATACAGGCTGCTCTGGAAAAAGATGGTGTGGTTGTTTCAAGGAGCACAATATGAAAATACTTGAACAAAAAACTGCATGGTCAAGTTGCCAGTAAGAAGCCTTTACGGTGCCAATGCCACAAAAAATACAATATGCCCGACAACACCTTGACACGCCTCACAGCCTCTGGCACACTGTAATTTGGAGTGACAAGACCAAAATAGAGCCTTATGGTCACAACCATAAACACTATGTTTGGAGAGGGATCAACCAGGCCTATAGTGAACAGAATACCATCCCCACTGGGAAGCATAGTGGTGGCTCACTGATGTTTTGGGGGTGTGTGAGCTCTGAAGGCACAGGGAATCTTGTGAAAATGTATGGCAAGATGAATGCAGCATGTTATCAGAACATACTGGTAGACAATTTGCATTCTTCTGCACGAAAGCTGCGCATGGGACACTCTTGGACATTCCAGCACAACAACGACCCTAAGCACAAGGCCAAGTTGACCCTCCAGTGGTTACAACAGAAAAAGGTGAAGGTTCTGGAGTGGACATCACAGTCTCCTGACCTTAATATCATCAAGCCACTCTGGGGAGATCTCAAACGTTCATGCAAGACGACCAACGACTTTGCATGACATGGAGGCATTTTGCCAAGACGAATGGGCAGTTATACCACCTGCAAGAATTCAGGGACAACTATTACAAAAGACTGCACGCCGTCATTGATGCTAAAAGAGGCAATACACAGTATTAAGAACTAAGGGTATGCAGACTTTTGAACAGGGGTCAGTAAAAAAAATTCCCTCTGTTGGCATGTTTTTTTTTTATATTTGTGCAATTCTGTTATTACCTACAGTTGAATGTGAATCCTATATAAAATAAGACTTGTGTTTTGCCTGCTCACTCATGCTCTCTTTACAAATGATGCATATTACCAATTCTCCAAGGGAATGCAAACTTTTGAGCAAAACTGGACGTAAAACCAAAAGGCATTGTAACATCCGTCAGCTGTGCTAACAGTCCCAAAACAATGCAAACAATTTCTATTCAATTTCCGTTTGATAAAACAATACCAACATTTCAAATGAATTCCAAAAATGCAAAATGCCTCCCTTTGTACAATCAGTCACTAACCTCACAGTGCCGACAGACAATGTCCGTCTGTATGCCTTCCGTTATGGAGTGGGAGGGTTTCCTGCACACAATGGCAGTTTATACTGCCATCTGCTGGTAAAAGACTGTATGTACACCAACGTACCGCCTCCAGTAACCTGGAACATTCAAAACTTGACTTTCACCGGGTGGCTTGGCTCAGGTTACTATCACTTACTAAAGAAATAACATTTAATACGAAGCACATTGCACACACTTAAAAATAATGTAGTTCAGATGGGATATGGTCTAATCAGATCCAATCTGAGTTTGGCCCGGTCATCTGTTGAAGGAGGCATAGTTCCACCTGTAGGGCTATGACCTCATTATGACTCAGAACACACACACACACACACACAGATATAAATCTGCCTCCTATGTTGCACGGCCAAGGTCAATTAAGGCGACATGAAGCGGAGAAATGCTGACATCAACATGTAACACCCTTAGAGAAAACACACCCAGGCCTAATACACAAATTAAAAGCAGACACACTGTGCAATTTGGTACACACAAATACACACAGCTGCGCACCGCAATGTGCCAGACAAACAACCCTTATTGTGAAGGACAAACCTTAGAGACGCCCTCTACAGGATGGTTTCCGAAACACAGCCATCTTCTGATGAGTGTCAACTCCAATCACAGACCAGCTAACCGGCAACCAGGTATTGTCTGATGCTAATGATAATAATGTTCAAAAAGAAAGTCTATGAAACAATACTGCTGTTTCCACATCATGAATATTCATAATTTCACCTATCACTTCTCAAGTCTTGAATTAAAACTCCCAACTCCCTTTCTCCCCATCTGTGGGGGCCAAACACGTGAGGGGGGATTAAGACCGACAGCTCAGTTTGGTTAAATCATTAGGATAGACAGCTCTGTTTGTTTGAATCACAAAGAACTAATAACCCGCACAAAGCCTGTCACTATTCATTTCCTCGAACGATGCCTTTGGTTTAAAAAAATTGAAGTTATAACACAAACCAAAGCTGTTCTATTTGTCCTACCAGGCCAGACATCATACAATTGTCAGTGGCAGGGTGGGATTGAGGAACAAACAAACACACACACACACTATGCATATTCAATAAGAGGTTTGTAAATGAGCAGCTCTGGCGAGGCCAGACAACTGTCATGCTATCTGCTGTTTGAGTTGTGTAAGAGTGTTTGATGTCTTACTCTACAGGGGACAAATTAAACTTCCTGAATATGGAAACCTGAAGAAGCTGATGAGATATATAAACCTCAGTATAGGCCCTTTATAGCACCTGAATAGCCCCTGTATAGCTCGTGAATAGCCCCTGTATAGCCCCTGTATAGCCTCTGAATAGCCCCTGTATAGCCTCTGAATAGCCCCTGTATAGCCTTTTATAGCCCCTGTATAGCCTCTGAATAGCCCCTGTATAGCCCCTGTCTAGCCTCTGAATAGCCCCTGTATAGCCCTTTATAGCCCCTGTATAGCCCCGAATAGCCCCTGTATAGCCCCTGTATAGCCCTTTATAGCCCCTGTATAGCCCCAAATAGCCCCAGTATAGCTCAGAAAATGTCACTTGTAGTGCCAGTAGGATGAGTGCTACAGTACTCACGCTCGTCTTTCTGAGTGTCTCCTATGAAACTGTGCTAGGTGACTGAAAACCCACAGGAACCTAAATGTGGCATTGTTTTCATCTCTTTTAACTCAGCAGTGTTACCAATGAGGTTTCCTGAAGAGGTTCATGTCAACCCGTCAACATGCAGTAGAAGTGGAAATGCTTTTCAAAGCAGGCCTTCTCCCCCCTTGGCAGGAGTTCCATCAGTTCAGTGGCCAACTCGCAGCTTAATGGTCTAAACCCCTCAGTGCACCTGGCTGGCATCTTATTCTGGATTATTCCTTTCTTCAGCACTCCGCAGGCTCTCACCATGCACCTGTACCTCTGTGTCTCAAGGCTTCCATTACCCTCAGCTAATTATGACACAGTCCTACTTCTGAGCTCAGAGGCTGCCTGAAACCGGGGCTGGCCGGTGGGTTGATATTCTGCGGGTGGTACTTTGGCTCATAAAACAGACAGGCTCCATATTGAGTTTGATTTGGTGGTGCTGACGGTGACCATGTGGCTTCAGACTAGCCACACAGACAGACCAACACCTGACGGTACCCTAAAGATGCCGTCTGCCACTTCTGCAACACTTCTGCAGCACTTCTGCAACACTGTGTTATTTAATCAAGGAGAACCACAACTGTACCTCAAATAACCGAGAAATTCCAAGTTTGAAAGTGGGTTGTTTTGACGACACAGGGCAGATGCAGTACACTGTCAAGTAAATAATACACACGTTTCAAAGGCCCTTTTCGGCTCCACAGCGCCCCCTTTACAAAGGTTGATCAAAAGCAGTATAATTCATGTTAAATAGGTGGCGCTTATTAGCTCACGTGTTTGTTGTATTTTTACTCCTGGCAAAACACCTGGCCTTGGGGAAAATCCTGTCGAACTACTTCAGCTAGACAATCAGGGACTCTCTTGTAGAAAGACAGACAGAGAGAGCAAAAAGATTAAGTTAAACTCACAAGGATGAGCTTTCATGTTGGCATGGTGTATTCCTACCCTATGCAACCACAGGCCTCGGGTAAAAATGGTTAAAAATGAATGAATCTTTGCTGGAGAAAATACAGCACTGCAAAGCCACCAATCAGCCACAACATTATGACCACTGACAGGTGAAGTGAATAACACTGATAATCTCATTATCATGGCACCTGTCAGTGGGTGGGATATATTAGGCAGCAAGTGAACATTCTGTCCTCAAAGTTTGTGTTAGAAGCAGGAAAAATGGGCAAGTGTAAGGATCTGAGTCTCCAAAATTGCAGCACTTGTGGAGTGTTCCCGGTCTGCAGTGGTCAGTATCTATCAAAAGTGGTCCAAGGGAGGAAAAGCAGTGAACTGGCTATAGAGTCATGGGCGGCAATGGCTCATTGATGCACTTGGGGAGTGAAGGCTGGCCTGTGTGGTCCGATCCAACAGACGAGCTACTGTGATCTCAAATTGCTGAAAAAGGTAATGCTGGTACTGATAGAAAGGTGTCAGAACACACAGTGCATCGCAGTTTGTTGTGTATGGGGCTGCATAGCTGCAGACCAGTCAGCGTGCCCATGCTGACCCCTGTCCACTGCTGAAAACCATTCACTTGTATTGGTAAGCGTGTCCAAACCTCTGACTTGTACTGCATGTGTGTGCGTGCATGTGTGTGTGAGTGCATGCGTGTGTGTGTGTCTGTGCTAGACGTTACACTGCATGTCTCTCCAGGAAGCCATAAGAGTGTTACAGGTTTCTGCCGCGGTAACAGAGCCAGGAGGTCAATAACAGATGGACCCCTCAAGCAGCAACCCTTTGCCAGGTAAATCATGCCACTACAAAGACGCCTACCTATCATAAAGATACAATCAGTTAAACAAGGGTCTCACGTCAGCCTTTATGAGGTAGATCATTTAAACATGGGTCTCACGTCAGCCTTTATGAGGTAGATCAGTTAAACATGGGTCTCACGTCAGCCTTAATGAGGTAGATCATTTAAACATGGGTCTCACGTCAGCCTTTATGAGGTAGATCAGTTAAACAAGGGTCTCACGTCAGCCTTTATGAGGTAGATCAGTTAAACATGGGTCTCACGTCAGCCTTTATGAGGTAGATCAGTTAAACATGGGTCTCACGTCAGCCTTTATGAGGTAGATCAGTTAAACATGGGTCTCACATCAGCCTTTATGAGGTAGATCAGTTAAACATGGGTCTCACGTCAGCCTTAATGAGGTAGATCAGTTAAACATGGGTCTCACGTCAGCCTTTATTAGGTAGATCAGTTAAACATGGGTCTCACGTCAGCCTTAATGAGGTAGATCAGTTAAACATGGGTCTCACGTCAGCCTTTATGAGGTAGATCAGTTAAACATGGGTCTCACGTCAGCCTTTATGAGGTAGATCAGTTACAGCTAGAACCAGGCATATCATCTGACAGCTGGCCGTGCACTGTTTTCTCCCAAGACCCCAAAATACAGTTCCTAAATCGTTACCTCGCATCGACTTCATCGTTTGTCGGGGCTCATTGCTTACGGAGTACCACAATGGCTTTTAACCGTGGTAAGACATTAGGTTGATGTCTTTACCAGATGGTGTAGCCAGGGGTACGGAGACCAGACCTCCAGGACGCTGCCCACCCAGGCTCAGTGAAGAGATAGACTCCGGGCGGCACTCAAATCTTCTGCGCTTCGAGGTGCGCACTGTAAACACAGGTGCACGCTGACACAAACATGTGGATGTCCGAGTCGCGCAGATGAACCGATCGAGTGTATTGTTTATGAAAGTGGACTGAAATGGTAGCTCTTAGAAGGTCAAGCTGTGTGTCCTGGGTCATAACCACTCCAACCACCCACAGACACACTAACAATGTGATCGCTAAACCCTGAAAGGAGCCTTTCAAAAAGCTCATACCAAAAGTTCAGAAACCCTCTCTGTACGCTTATGGTAGCCTTCCTGTCCCATCCATGACTAAAACAACATCTCTCAACGCACACACGCACACGCACACACACACACACACACACGCACGCACGCACACACACACGCGCACACACACACACACACACACGCACACAAACAACACACCACCAAGTAGGGAAAACAGAAACAAGTCAAAACACACACAACGCCAAACACAACAGCCAACCCTGAGTTGTCACAGGAAGGCAGCACCTTGACGATGAGGTCCAAGTTTCTAACAACATTCTGTGGTCCAGATACCATCTCAACCTCGGCTTGCTGTAATGAGAAGGCCACACGCCTCAAAGCGTCACAATAACACATCTAATACTGAGAATACCTTAGCTCAGTATATCTACTCGCCCAAGATTTCCAGGCAGTGCATATGCAAGATTTAAAGGTCTGATTAAATGGAAGTATTCTTTTGTCCTCACACTGACAAATGTGTTATAAAACAGCCTGTCTACCTCATGCCAGCGTCTAAAGAAAGCCATGAGGACATTTGTTCTAGCTGCTGGCCGCTCCAGTAGAATTCAGCTGTGCTTATTAGTGTAACGATACAGGAAATGCCAAATCTACAGTACAACCAGCACATTAACAGTCACACCGCGCTCACTCCGGGTGAGTGACCAAGCAACGGACCATATGTCAGGTACAGAAAACACCCACAAGTGCCCGTAACGCTACGTACCGAACCATCACAGCCCTACGCAACCATGAACTTGTATAAATGGTTTTCAGACACTTCAACCCTAATGGTGGAGTCTATCTTCACATAATGTCATCTTGATCTTACAGATAAAATGAGAGACGTCTAAACTTAAACTGAGATAAACTTGCTAAAAACAACTGGGACCATTGAGAAAACCATGCACATATCTTTACGCGAAGGTAAATATTGTCATTAATTGAGCAAAGCATGAGTTGTCCGCAACAAAAAATACAAATGCATTGAGTTTGTGAAAAAAAAAAAAAAAAATGAGAAAGGTCACTCAGTTTAGTATGAGAGAAATGAGACTCACTTTAGTATGAGAAAAATGCAATTGTATCATGTCAGCACAATCGATTCCTGTCTGGGTTCAAACAGAATTGCCTGTCCCTCCTGCCAAGACGTCAACAAAACCAGCTTAGACACCCGCCGAACCACTCTCAGTCAGGTCAAAGGGCCTGATTGTGCCTTAGGTTTCACTTTGTGTAGTCCCTGACAGCTTTACAGAATACCACCACAGTGCCAGAGACAACCCAAACACTGCACAGGCCTCTTCAAAAGGGGGCACATCTTTCTTGCGTTGACAACTACACATGAAGGCACTAAGTCACACAAATCCCAACAAAAAGAGAGCTGGACGGACACCCAAACAACTTCAAAACACGGGCTGTAATCCAATATCAAACCAGGTGTGTTCTCTGACATCCTGGATCTCAGGGACCAAGGACGAAGCTGCCAGAGGTGGATAGTAGGCCTACAGGATACAGTGTGTCTGACTTCACCATGTATATACCTGTATCTCATCTGCTGATCTACTTGAAAAGAAGGATCCTTTGTAAGGCAGGAGTGCTGCAGCCTTGCTCATCTTGCTCATCTTGCTCCAATTATTTCTCCTGAATAACACAGAAGTGTCTGACTCACTCTCCTCACTGGCTCACTGCTCTGTGTGTGGCCAGAGGGAGTCAGATGTCCTCAAGGTGCACGGACAAACACCATCTGAGTCACGGCCCAGTGAAACCTCCCACCATAAACAAACTCTCTTGTGTACAAAGAAACACATGTACTCACACACCGGTCCTTCATTATCCACACTGGAGATAAAAGAGAGAGCAATAAGAAGGACTGGACACATGAGAGTTTGAAGTCTTTTAGCCTGAAGAAGTAGGAAAATAAAAGTGTTTATCGCTGCCCAGTTCTGTAAGCACAGCGTAAGCAAGCTCCTTTATTCATCAGATGTGAGTGTAGCAGCAGCCTCACAGTGTGCTTAAGGCCACCCAACATATGGTTTGTGACCACTGCTTTTAGACTCCCCCATGTCCACTCCTCTGTCCACTCCCCCTTGAACCCAAACAACTCCTCGGTGGCCACAGAGAGACAATAGCACAGCTATCCTATTCTCTGTGACACTGTGGAGGGAACAGGCTAGCATTAGTGACGCAACCACAGACTGTAGCTCTGTGACAAAATGATGATTACTATATAGTGACAGCGAGAGTCACAGGCACTACCTCAAAGTGATCTGTGACAGAACATTATTACCATAGCGACAGCAGGAGTCACAGGCTCTAGCTCAAAATGATCTGTGACAGAACATTATTACCATAGCGACAGCAGGAGTCACAGACTCTAGCTCAAAATGATCTGTGACAGAACATTATTACCATAGCGACAGCAGGAGTCACAGACTCTAGCTCAAAATGATCTGTGACAGAACAATATTACCATAGTAACAGCAGGAACCCAGAGAGAGGTGGATTACTATCGGCTAAAACACTTAAGCAGTTAATTCAATAACATTTGACAGTTAGGTCTGACAAGGAGAACTCTATCCACAAACAGATTCAAGGGTTGAAAACAACTTGGTGAAATGAGTTGTTTGGAAGAGCATTTATCTGAAGTTACAGACATTCAGTCAGCACACAAACAAAGACAAATATTATAGACACATGTTCCTCCTGTTCCAGTCTAACAATTCAGGGTGAATTGTGATCAGGTGTTTAGTTGACTCGCTGGTTGGCTGTCCAGTTTTCCTACTAACTTCTAACAAACTCGCCGCTTTAGCCTCTCGTTACACTGGGCATCAACCAAATTCTGCACTCTGTTCCATTATCTGGCATGTAAAACATTGTGTATGCATTTGTGTGTGTGTGTGTGTGTGGGGGGGGGGGGGGGGGGGGGGGTTCAGAACTGTGCTTTTGGAGGCAAAAACATTTCTACTATTTACAAAGTCATTTAGCAGAAGCTCTTATCCAAATGACTCACAGACACATTGGAATAACTCCTGCTCAAGGACATTTTCACCTCACAGGATTCGGCATTCCATTCAGAAACCTCTTGGTTCCTGGTCAGACGCTCTAACCGAGTTCAGTAGAAATAATCAACTTCTGTCCTTTTCCCAACCTTTTGGCCTCAACCACTTTGCGTGCCTCCTCGCGGTTCTTCGACATCATAAATGGACAATATCCACTGGGACCAAAGAAACGAATCCCTGTAATTTAGTTAAAGCTCCAGGGACATGGCTTATAATCTTCTTCTCATTGAAAGTGTACTTTTTTCCCCCCGAATATTCTTGCTGAGCAAGGCTAGCACAGATTACCAGCATTCCATCCTTACCCCACTGACCCATCTATGTCTCTCTTTACGTCATGGCTTAGTCAGATAGGGTGCAGATTAGACCCTGTGGCTGGACCCTGTGGCCTCATCAAAACACTGTCACAACAATCCGCAAAAACACGTCATTACCTCACCACCTTTCTGTTCTCTAGAATAGATCACACCTAAAATCCCTTCCCCTCCTACTGACAGCAAGTTAAGGTTTCCTCTCATTATTGTTGACCCTCTTCACTGTTAACTCCAGAGTCATTACTACATCCAAAGCTGGAGGATTCTCGAGTTAATCTCACTCTTCATGCATTCTTTCTTTCTGTTCACTAAAGACCACTGAGTTCTTTGACCATAATGTTCAGCCAAGCCATATCCTCCATGTCGACCAATATTCAGTAAAGCTCATACTCCGCCAAGTCAGCCCAATCTCTCGTACCCACAGTTATTGCTTTAAAAGCAAAAAATTATAATTTTCAAACATATATTGGGTGCTCTTTTTTCTTTGAATACCTGCAAATACAAACATTAGAAAAAGTAAGACACCAATTACCAAAAAAAAAATGAAAACAGATTTAAAAAATGAAGACCACCATTTACCTGCCACCTTCCCCTGCCAATCATGTACCCTAAACATTTTGAGACTGTCTTTCACTTCCAGTTGAAACTAAACCCGACTTTAAGAAGTAGTTTGTCATGATCTGCTCTGTCTGCCACTCCTTCAACTGCGACCTCTCTCAGAGGTTGTCGAAAGGTCGGAGGTGAAAGGTCATTGTGTCAGGATAGGCATGAGCCCACGGGTCAAAATTTAAGTCATGGTGTTTCTCAAATAAAACCTTTTAATGTAGCCAGATGACAGAGTTATAAATATAATATAAAATAAAAACATATTTTTATATAATATAAAAATATATAATTGGGTTGAAGCTAGGGTAAAAATTGTCATACGCCCAACACTCATCTGGGAGCAAAAACTTGAATTCCCTTAATCACTTTAACAAGCAGAAGTGCTCGGCTTTACTTTAGAAAATCAGGACAGATTTCCCCAAAGCACTATTTAATTCTCATCCATGAAATGCCACTTCAAGTGATGAAAGAGGAATTCTAAAAAAGTCTGCATGACCTTTACTGCACCACAGAGCAGACAGGAAAGGGTGTGAGCTGAGCCTACACTTTCTTTCCCCAGGCCAGAAAGCACTTCCACCTCACGGCGGTGTTCAAGTGTTGTCCGAGGGGGGAAAGCCCAAGCAACGGCACAGGCCGGACAAAATCAGACCACCACTGCCAACTGAATGCCCTCAGTCAGGTGTGGTCTCTAGGAGAGCCCTAGTCTGGCAGCACGTGAAATTGCGGCCGATGTGAAATCGTCAGTACTTACAACGTTTACAGAGACTTACCAGTGGCATCGAGCCATGTTCAGGCTGGTTCTGGAGTGCATCCGCTGGTTCAGCAGGACTCTGCTCTGATACGTGGGACACATCGCAGACCTCAGATGCCTTCGGGTCACTCTGTACAGATTATCATGGGGATAATTAAAAAGTAGAATCCCTAAGGGGACAGCAGGATGAAAGATGTTGCATACATTGCCAAGTCAGCAAAGTAGCCGACATTATCTTTTTTAAAAATGCCATTTTGGCAGGGGTGTAGAGTAAGTTTGGGGAGGTATTACAGACTGGTCAGTGTGACCCCCCTGGAAAAGAGTGAAAATCCTTGGATAGATTGACCCTGACCCCCCCAATACACAACAGAAACCTGCATATTGGACACAGATTCAGCCAAGTCTAGAGCTAAATAAAAAGAAGCTCAATTCAGTTTTCTGTTGAACTAGATTATTTTGTCCTAGACTGTCATAAAGTAATTTAATGGCACCATCTCTATTGTGCATCGGCAGTAACATAGCATACTGAACGCATCAAATGGAAAGTTCTCACCTTGTAATATCCAGTTATGCTTTCGGCTATTTTGTTGATATTCAGCATGTATTCGTGTAACTTTCGTTGATACTTGAGAGCAGTGAGCTGCGCTTCGCTCTGGAGGGATGACACCTGGGCAAGGAGCGACTGCTCTCTCCTGCCCCATCTAAGCCGCTCCATTCGGGCTTCATGCTCCAAGATAGCGCTTCTTTCCTGGAGCGTGTCATTCATCACGCGAAGTGCATCTAAACAACAATGCTCTCCTTGAACAACGGTGTGGGACAACAGAAGCCCGCATCCTTTCTGGCAGACACCGACATCTTCGCGGTCAAAGTCACAGTCTCCTCTTTTCAAACACGGCTCATCGTCCATCTTGCCCGAGTAAACTTCTCTGTAACTTTCCTTGTCCTCTTTGCATATATTTCTACAGCCCGCGTACATTTGTCTGTCCGAGTCCAGACTAGTGTCGTAGGCTACAGCGGCTGTTGCAGCAGTATGTCAAATGTTTGTCCAGGTGTTTTATTGTCGAGTGCACGTCATACTGTACACAAGGTATATGCCCAACACCAAAAGCCAAATGTATATTTTATTAGTTTCAGCCGCAAGTTGCATACGCCTACACGCTCTACAGTTGACGTCCCTCGCCACTGGAACTGGACAGGTCCTCGATGCCACGTTCAAATGCTGCAGTCGGAATTAGGGAACTCGGAAATACATTGTTTTGTGTAACTGGTTGTATGTCTAGTTCTGCCGCTTTCCGCTACTGTCAGTGATATCAGATGTCCCTATTCCGCAGGGACATTTTACTGGAATAAATACCGGAATAACAAGTGGTGTGCCACTTTCAAACTTGGAAAATTACCTCAACTAAGGAAAAATGTGGGCTAGTGGTGTCAGGAAATCGCCCTGGTTTCCCCCCATAAAAAAGCAAGTAAAAAGTAAATGTCCAAACACTTTGCAGTTCCTTTCAACTGGCTCCAAGTTGAAATGATCTGCATTCATCACAAAGTCTTAAAAGCGTTGGGACCCTCCTCGTATTTTTCACTCAGTATTATAGTAGCCTACGAGTTACTGATTTATACGATTTTGTTGTTCCCAAACAGAACCAGCAGAGGTCGTCCACGCCCTCAAATACCACGTTAGTGATTCCATTGGTTTTCATACAGTAGATCGTTTCCACAATCCATTAAACTAAACTCCGAACTGCTGTCCTTATCACATATGCGATCATGTGCTTCAAAAACATACTTCACAATATAGCAGTTATTTACTGTCATTTCAAATTGCACAGTTTTAAAAAGGCCGCACTGCAGGCTGCAACAGGTTATGACAGGACTGTTATAGAATGTCTCTACACAGAGCATCAGTTAGTGAGTCAGATACTCCTACAGCCCTGTGTTCAGATTCAGTGTGTAATTGTCTAACTCTGCATGACAAAGTGGAGGCAGAGTGAAGAGAGCAAGAGGAAGAGACAGAAAGCAATAGAGAGAGAGCATCACATATCTGCAGCCTAATAGTGTGTTTCTAGTCTGTTTGTATGGAGTACACATACAGTACACAAGGTGACATCACTCCTGCAGTGTGTTGTGTTGTCTAACATGCCAGCGAGAGACAGAGAGGGAGGGAGAGTAAAGGAGAACATGACAGGTGGAGATTTACTAAGATAAAATTTTTTGCCCTGGAATGTTTCCACCTATTTGGAGAAAAAGAAACATAGTAGAGTTTCTAGACTATATGACACAACTAGAACATTTGTCTCTGACATAATTAGATGTTAATGCATCATCTATGCAGCCTGAGCCTATTACACTGTCTGGTGTTACAGATAATGTCTTGCAATATATTGTGATCCCAGACCATACAGACTGCCCACTGAGAAAGAGAAGAGTAGTGCTAATTAAACCATACAAAAACATAACGTGTCAAAAAATCTTTCTTCAATTTACATCAAATTCAAAGTTAGATCAACTTTCTAATGAGACAGTTGATGATTGTTTTACATCACACATATGCCTTTAGGTATTTGGTCTTTCTAGTCAGTAGGCCACAAGCTGTTCTGTGAATCTGACAGTTGGAAATATCACTTCAAAGGATGTTAGCAACCAAAACAAATAACTTTTCACTTTGTTCTCTGAAATCAATATTGCCTTCGAATTGGAAAACAAAACTAAGACTGCTATCTCTTTTTCTGGTACTAAAATAAATACTATTTTGAGAAAATGTTATCTACAGTGAATAACAGTGGTGACACTGTCTCTGATTTTCATCTGCACACAGTCTCTCTGACAGGGAAGATTAATGTGGTCCTTGTATCATCATGTCCACACAATCTTCCAACTGACTCATTCATCCCCTCTTGCTCAAAGAAAACAAAACAATGTAATGAAAAATTATTTTGTAGTCAGACACCTACAAAATGTACACTATACATTTTGTGTGCACATTGTCTGTCTTAAGAAATAACGCTAGTTGACCCACAGAAACCCCTTGGCTACATGTAAAATAATGGACTAAGGCTTTCCTTCCAAACAAAATTATGAACAGCTTGTTTGAAGCAAAAATGGGTGAGCAGATGATGTTGCCTGGGCAATATTTTCTAATGTTATGACAGCTGTAAGTGACTGAACTACTTAAAAGCTATCCTATTACTCTTCATGAGATACAAGGCCATCAGTCCAGTTTGAGTCATTATGCTATCTGATGTGGGACAATGGAATACATCAAGTACAATTTCAAAGTAAATCAGTGCATTAGCAGTTTTTCCCTTGTTATGTCACTCACAGACAGTCATCTCATTAGCCACGTCAGCAGAAAATAATGATACATTTTAGTTAGTATAGCCAGCTATCTAAAGGATTATTTATCAAGGCCTAGCATTGACCTGGCACTCAAGGCACATACTCCAGTACCCTGACCCCCCGGGTACCCCACTGATTTACCACAACTTGAGATGGTTGATGGGATGCGGCATTCCAGGTATACCTTACAGGGGTTTGATGACACGGCAACGGAGCTTGAAAGATATTTTTCAGGCTTAGTCCTGATGTTCACTGATGAGCAGCATTGGCAGCAGACGCGTAACCACTCCCACTCTGGGCACCAAAACATAAATTAAGCCTAGCGGATTGGGCAGCAGTCAGCACATTGGTCCCGTGTAGCGTTGCTGGCCTGAGTGAGGTGTTTGTGAGAGCAGGGTCCCGGGTTCAATTCGCAAAGTGTGTGTATGATCTCACCACTGTAAGAGGCTATGGAAAAGTGTCTTCCATTAGACGTCCATTTAGGTTGTGTGCAGTCACCAGTTCACACATTGTTAGTGGTGTGGTTAAGACCCACACAGCACGTAAAGTGAATGGCCCTATGTAGGAAAATACCCTACTAAAGATTAAAACAAAGATATGTATATCCGTGCTTAGTAGAGCAGAAGCCCTCAAGATACAGATGGGAGAACCTCTGATTACCTGTTGTCCAGGGCTTTCCAAAGTTGATCTCTGGCTAGATGTATCTGCATACACTGACTGAAAGACCGGTCTATGTATTTTCATTGGCCTTCCTGTTTACCGAATGTGCAATTGCCTTGTGATTAGTACGTCTATTTTTAGCTGTGGAAAAGAGATAGTGTTTGCTATTTCATTAGGATTCCCACTGGCATCAGCCAACGCAAATGCACAATGCCACTGTGAGCTGTTTCAATATGACTAGGCATTTGTGTTTAATTGTTTAAGTTTACATCCTGCACTTTGTCATTCTACAAAACATTCGGCACTTGGAGACCTAAGGTGAGGCAAGCCTACTTTAATGGTATCTTCTCCAATCAGAGTCTGCTAAGTTTTCCTTAACAATGGAAAACATTTAGGACTGACCTGTCATCGCTTGTCTTTCACTATTTCAACACATAATTTGACCTGTTAATAGGTCTACAAACATTCAACACAATATCATAGAAATGAGACAAGTCACCATGAAGGAATAGTTAACTACACTTTTATTGTTCCTTCCAAGTCCAGCAAATCAGAGTCCAGTTTCACCCCTCCCTCCCAACACATGTGAATCTTCAAATGCAGTCAATAATGAACAGGTCTATAGCGCTACGTGGGACACAGCCCAATCACAGGCGCATCGTTCACCATGGTGATGTCATCACACCCCAACCTTCGTCTTATGGCGAAGTGTGTCACGGAAGGAGTGACCGGTGTTGAACACACTGAATGGGTAAGATCCCTTACAGAGAATGACAGAGGCATCCGGTGGCCAAAAGGCGGTTTCATCATGTGCAGAACCCAAGAGGGCTTCCACCTCTTCAGTGTGGTCAACTTCTCTATTTAACTGGTTAAATAGAAACAGCCAATCATGAAGAATTAAACTGACAAATTATTTTCTGCATCATTGCTTTCCTCTATATTTTTTTCCTCAGGAGGGGCAGCAACGCCCGATGGACTTGGGACAGTCATTGTTAAAATGCACATCCAATGCTGTCCCGCTTTTATTACGCTGCTCTACCAGGTGGACTACATCGGAATCCTTATGCGCCGAAAGGAACGCACACTCCAGCCTTCTGCCTTCACTGAGCTCACTGCCACAAGAGACAGCACTGAGACAAGGCAGCTATATTGGCTTACTAACTTCTGAAACACAGACTGCGCATGTGCCCCACCCTCCATAATACCCCTGGGCCTATCCATGATAATGAACTTGCACCAATAGTGCTGCCCAAGCACTTACAGAACCATAACAGATATTAAACAGGGTTGCTTTATCTATCATTCTCTATATGGTTTAGTTATGTCTTTCTGTATTTTTTTTTTAACCTTTTCCCCATTTGACAAATTCCAGAAATATCTCAAAAATGTAAAGTTAGTTGGAGGATTTTTGGAAAGCCATGGACAATTTTGGAAAGCCATGGACAATTCTGTAATTTTGTAAAAAATAACATCCTTATCCCCAATTAAACTCCCCTAAAAATGACTGGCTGAATGAGACAACTAATGCACATGTTAGGATTATCTATAGAATGTACAGTACAGTATATATACATTTTACACTGTTTCTGACATAAAGGGATGTTATTATTTATCACAAAGGCAGTTGACATCGTATGAAGCTATTAGGAAATTGCCTGAATCTATGTATGGATATGTACAGTATGACTTTTACGTTGTCATTTGCAAAGTATTAATGGAATTTCTTTACAGTACAGGCCTATGCCATTCATTACCAATGTCATGCACATTAGAGGATGTAGTTATAGCAACCATTTCCCCAGCAACCGTTTCCTTCCAAATATCAAATACGTTCAAGGCATTCATGCATTTGGCAACTCTTTCAATGATTTGTCGCATGAGGGAAAACTTTTTGGGAAAAGCACTTTGTGGTGGATGATTTGTTGATATAGTCTCAATGTATGTAGAAACATAGCTCTGGTCCAGGTAGCTACCAGAGTCTAGTGTTAGCAAGACACACATAACATCCTGGACCAGAGACAGTTGAAGCATGGCTAGCATCACTCAGTCACACTGGACACCTAAACAAAAACGTTCACACGCACTAATTTTCACATGTTTGGCTGAAATTATAATTATAAACCTCTTCTGTTGACCCAGTGGCAGGTCATAATGACAGCATGTATTAATCACAAATCAGTAAAGAAAACGAAGCAAATTGTTAATACATGGGTTACTATATACTCTACATAATGTTGTAACTATGTTGCCTAAAAAAAGGTGTGTTTCCAAAATATTAGGACTAAATTGTATGGGCTTTGGGTTAATACTTTCTTCTCAGAAATATTGATAGTTTGTTTTATGTTATGTTTGTTCTTGCACCAGTTGACAGACCACGATACACAATAACAGCCAGACCGCTATAGGAGCTAGGTAGGTTGTGTTAGATATAAAAAGCCAATAAAGCTTCAGACAGACATTGCACGGTTACTGAACTGCGTGAGAGTGACTGCATCACTATTAATAGTGACACTCATGTTGAGACACATTGATAAAAAAAAAAGATATATACAAAATACAAAAATGTTAAACCATGAAGTGTGGGGAGACATCAAAAGATTTAACAAAATGGCAACACTTGTACAAAGCGCCAGCATGTATGGCCTGTCACGGACGGCCTAACCATACCGTTTTGTGCTCAGTGTACTCTCTCGCGGGACATAGAAAGAATCCTTGGAACAGAAAAACAGAATGGAAAACACCCATTCTAGAATCATGAAGATTTATATGACTTAAAACTCAGTTTACATTGTTCCTCCAATTGGGCACTTGTACAACATTGGTCCTGTCACAGCAAAGCGATGGTCACAACACAGTTTGGTTGCCCGACGATGCAAACCAAGTAAACCACTGACACTTGTTGCCTACGTAACGCTATTAACCGCTAAGTGTGACGTGTTTTCAGGCTCATTTCTTGTTTCTAGATATTCAATACATTTACAAACATAGATGTGTTAAATATGCACGCATCACTCCAAGTCCGAAAGAGATTATCCAAAACCATTTTTTTTTTCTCTCCTCTCAAATAACAATGTCTGCATGCAAACAGCTGTAAATAAGTATCCTAGTAATTTAGAGCATGTTAAGAGGCATGTTGTTTCGGAATACTTATTTTTCTTCTAAAAAAAAGTCATAGCTTTAACAGTATATGTACAGTACACATTAGGCCTACATAGCAAAATAAATGATTGCATATATTACTGTATATTAGCATGACAAACTGCGTTTTCATGATGTTTGATGATAAAACTCTGAGTATGCCAGGGACCATGAGTAGAGATTTGATTTGACTGTATCTCTGTGAGGGGAGGTTGTGCTTCTTGTGAAAAGCAAAAAGAAAAAGCCACTGAAATGCAATTAAAATACACAAAGACAACTTCATAAACGTGTACACTTATCCTTCACAACTATATAACCTGCTCAGATTATAGTATGGAATGCAGCGTTGTAACAGTTACTCGACATGTCATACATAAACGGAAGCTACCGCACCTTCAGAAATGAACTAAAAAGGCCTGAATCCCAATCCTTTTGAAACAGTTCCCTTACAAAACTTGGTCTCCGTGCTGTAGCTACACACGCCTGGTTATGAGCAAAGTCATGGCATTGTGAAAGAGAAGTGAAATGGTTTACACGTAAGGCATGTTGAAACATTTGAAAGACCTCCCTTTGACGCACCTTTAAAATATATTGTAGATAATAAACAAGAGAGATCCCAGGTGTCTTCTTAGTCCTTTGTCTGAATTTCACTGTGTGTCTTTTTTCCCCACAAACAAAGCCCCATTTCGCGTACAAGGAAATACGGGCCTTTGGAAACCAAAGATTGTGGAAGCAAAAGTTGAGTCAAAGACTGGCGTCAACCTGACAGTTTGTTCCACTGGAGTGGGCAGTGCAGACAGGCGGCGTTACATTCAGAGGGCCAGGCAGGACAGACTCAGCAGGAGCAGGGAGGCCAGACTGAGCGACTGGGCAACCTCCACGGCTCCACCTGAAACGACACAGACGGACGTTGTTTTTAACCTAATCGTTCCGTTGTTTCCATGGGTTTCGTTTCATGAAATACTACAACATTACCTTTACCCCCCAAAGTTGGGTTTGAGCAGGTGGTGGAGAGCAAATTTCTTGTTCAGCATATATTAAGAGTGCACGCCTTTCCTTAGTGGTCCTATGTGATTTTGTGGCAGCCATGTTTTAACCATTTACAGCATATGTGCCCCCATGTGATACGCACTGACCTGTTATCTCATAAGTTAGTGATTTAATTGAAAATGTTTTGGGAGTTTACTAGTCAATTACTGGCTGACGACTTGGGGAGTTCTCTTGGGAAAACTCACATATCATACATAATATATACAGGCTATTTATATGCCGGTCGAATGGAGAAGGCATTGTCGAACGGGTCACTATGGGGACGGGTTTACATTTGGTAGCCTACCATTCACTCTTTGGGCCGTGCTCTCTGTCATAAAACAGCAGGATTATTTCCGTTTCAAAGATGGCAGTGGCCAGAACCAATGGTTTGTCAGTGTCAATCAGCCCATGGACAGGAGCTGTCGCCGATGTGTTCTTAGTGCGTTTTATTCTGGGGGGATAAGACGCCTGGAAAGATTTTAGTCTGTGGTCCACGACTTAGGCCTGCTGATTGACCACATACCTTATCCCCTGACCGATTGACCCACTGACTGATAGCATGGCTGGCTGGGTGAGGGGGTGGGGGGTGGGGAGGGGTGGCGACGTGGGGGAGAGACAGAAGAGTAGACGGAGCGGTGAAGAGGGAAACCTCCTCCTGGGTGTCTGTTATCAGGGATGCCAGACCCGGCTGACAGCTTGATTTCACGGACCCCTGGGAATCAGAGCTGGGGATTATGGAGCAGTGGGTTTGACAAATGGAAGGGCCTTTTAAGGTGATCTCCTCAGCTGCATCGCATGGCACCGTGATATCTAACTACCACTCCAAATATGGGGTTCGACTTCTGATGGATTACAGTACTCCATTAATAATGCCAGCAGCTGGTTACTTGGTCTACACCACCTCTTAACCATTAGCCTCCATTCCCGAGTCATAATGTCAGTTGAATTTGAAGTAATTTCGAGCCAGTTACTGTAACAAGTGCATAACATAGTTTTGTGTTATAAAACACCATGCTCTAGCAACAGAGAAACACAGGACCCTGACCGGAACAGCTGCATGGTGCCTTTATTTGGTGCGATTGATGTGTTACCTGAGATGCGTATTTGGGCCACGGCCCCGTCTCCACCCTTGCTGTGAGCCCTGACCTCCACCACGTAGTCCCCTTTCTTGTGAATAGGGAGGTCTATGAACCGCTTGTCAGTGGTGTACAGGACCCCGGTGGAGTAGCCGGCTTGCCTGTACAGGACCTGTGTAGAAAAACAGACCCGACAGACGACCCATTAGATCCATTCATGTGGTACGGTCAGTACCAAGTCAAGGAGCTGCGGCTCCGAGTTACTGTGGGCGCAACAGTGAAATACAAAAAGTAGAGTTACGCTTTCAGCATTGCAGCCTTTCTAGCTCAGTTGTGTCACAAATGCGGTGTCTTTAGTACATGTGTTTCCTCTGGTGTGCGTATTGTGGGGGATGCAGGAAATGTCCCACGTAAAAACTGTTCCCATGTTAAAAACTGTTCCCATGTAAAACTATTCCCTTATAAAACTACTTTCAGATGTAAAACTGCTCCCATGTCAAATGGCTCCTATGTAAAATGGCTCTCCTGTAATACGTCTCCCATGTAAAACTGCTCCTATGTGAAATTGCTCTAATATAAAACTGTTCCCATGTGAAATGGCTCCCATTTAAAACTGTTCCCATGTAAAACAGCTCCCATGTAAAATTGCTCCCATGTGAAATGGCTCCCATATAAAACTGTTTCCATGTGAAATGGCTCCCATGTAAAACTGTTCCCATGTAAAACTGCTCCCATGTAAAGCTGTTCCCATGTAAAACTATTCCCTTATAAAACTACTTTCAGATGTAAAACTGCTCCCATGTCAAATGGCTCCTATGTAAAATGGCTCTCCTGTAATACGTCTCCCATGTAAAACTGCTCCTATGTGAAATTGCTCTAATATAAAACTATTCCCATGTGAAATGGCTCCCATTTAAAACTGTTCCCATGTAAAACAGCTCCCATGTAAAATTGCTCCCATGTGAAATGGCTCCCATATAAAACTGTTTCCATGTGAAATGGCTCCCATGTAAAACTGTTCCCATGTAAAACTGCTCCCATGTAAAGCTGTTCCCATGAAAAACTGCTCCCATGAAAAACAGTTCTCCCAAAAAACTGTTCCCATGTAAAACTGTTCCCAAGTAAAAAATGTCCACCTTGTAGCCATCTATTGTTGACTCGTTGGCCAAAGGTTCCACATGTTCCCAGGCAATATTCACTGATGTGCCTTTCAGCTTTTTACCGATGATTTTAGGAGGTCGGCTGGGAGCTGGTGATAAACAGGAGACATGAACAGACAGTATTAGGATCACATAAACAATTGGACAGAATGTCTGAGGGCCAATTTCTCCAACCAAGCCCAGTCCTCCACTAACTACATACTTATCATAGAGAAACTGCATTCAATATTTGTTTAGAGTTAGTCTTAGTGAACCGGCCCTGGGAGTTGTGAACAGACGACATACGGGCTTTCTTGGTGTGGATCTGGACGTGTTGGCTGGGGGGCCCAAACCCGGCAGCGTTGAAGGCCCTGACCTCTATGAGGTACTGGGAGCCCGGCTTCATGTTCTCCAGTTTGGTCTGGTTCTCTCTACTGGACACCACCACCTTCTGACTTGACGCCTCGCTGTCCTCTGCATTCCTCCAGAACCGAATCTGGACAGGAGATGGAGAAGGGGGTTCCAGATGAGAAAAATAGGGAGAAGGACAGACAAGGAAAGGGTTTTGTGGCTGTCTCTGTAGGTTTTTTTTAAGTAAAACCCTTTCGGCTTCATTCCGCAGAGGATTCTACACTGAACCCCAAAGTGTTCCGGGACCACAAAGGATTTTACCTGGAACCAAGGGTGTAGCTCAAAATTCTGGGCCCTGTACCTAGGCGGTCTCTGAGGGCACCTCCCCTCTTTATTCAAGATTCAAGGATTTTCGAGGGCCCCTCTACACTTTAGGGCCCTACATACTTAGTACCGCCTTTTCCCCCAACCCGACGCCACTACCTGGAACCAAAGGGTTCACTTATTGGTTCAGCTGTGTTCAGGTCGCTTCGTCTTAAAAAGTGTTTCTGCTCGTGGACACAGGAAGTACTGACCTGGTACCCATCAACAGCATGCTGGGTGACAGGAAGCCACCACACTATGGCCTCAGAGGCTGACAGTGCCTTCGCCTCCACGCTGACGGGGACTTCAGATGGCACTAGGGGAACACATAGTTGGTGTCAGTCAAGACATTACACAAGTCACGACATTCATCAAGACAGACAGTGACAGGGAGTGGAGAGAACCTGTGGATGTATGTTCTCCATATGCCCACCTGTAGTACCTGTCTTCTCTGTGATTTTATGTCACTTTTTTTGAGGAAGGGTCATTAGGGGGCACTCTCCTGCGGAGAGTGCCAGGGGAGTAATTAGGGGACACTGCCCCGTGCGGAGTACAGTCTTTCGATAAGAACATTAAATGGTTACTCTGACTTTCTGTGGTGACTGGAGATCCCATAAGAATAGGTGTGTTGACGTAGCGGCCTGGATATACCTCCAACCTTCATGTATCATTACGGTCAGCAAATCATCCCCGGCTTTCAAATGTATCCCACCCCGCTTATCCTCCATGTAACTTTTCCCCAGGTCGTAGCCGTAAATAACAATGTGTTCCCAGTCAGTTAACAATAAAAACTAATGTTGTCTCGGTACCAAGACTCACCCTGTTCCCAGTCTTTGTCAACAGACATTAATCCCTCCCCCAGGAACAAAACAACGTCTCCCCAAATCACTTCTGCTCTCTACCACACACACCTTTCTCTGTGAAACCATGCATGGCGCTCTCAGGGTCTCTGTGCTGAGAAAGAAACTTCCTCTGAAATTCCAGCACTGGGCACCAAACCAAGAAACCTTCCCACGCGAGTCATCAGGGGCGGCTCAAACCTAATGCTTTCCCCCTCTAATACACTCCAAAAAAGCCGGACCACTGAGCAACAGAGCATCACTCCACAACCCTGGGTTTCCCGTGGTTATCTTGATTGTCTGTTAACAGAAGTTAATAAGTTTATAAGTGGACTAAATGCTTGGCATCTCTGGGGTGAATTATAAGCTTTCTGCTTCCGTGCTACAGGATAATCCCAATCTGATGAGGGCTGAGTACAGAGGGAAGAAAGAACGGATGAATAATATGGAGTCTAGGGGCAGAGGGATGGAGGGAGAGTATGGAGGGAGGGAGGGAGGGATGGAGAGATGGAGGGAGGGAGGGATAGATGGAGGGATGGATGGAGGGAGGGAGAGATGGAGGGAGGGAGGGATGGAGAGATGGAGGGAGGGAGGGATAGATGGAGGGATGGATGGAGGGAGGGAGAGATGGAGGGAGGGATAGATGGAGGGATGATGGAGGGATGGAGAGATGGAGGGAGGGATGAAGGGATGGATGGAGGGAGAGATGGAGGGAGGGAGGGAGAGATGGAGGGATGGATGGATGGAGGGAGATGGAGGGATGGATGGAGGGAGAGAGGGAGGGATGGATGGAGGGAGGGATGGATAGATGGAGGGAGGGATGGATGGAGGTTAGGGAGAGAGGGAAAGATGGATGGAGAGAGTATGGAGGCTACGTCCCTGTGATCATAAGACATAGCGTCAAAATGTCTGTGTGAAGAAAAGTAATTGGCTGTGGTGGCTTGAAAGAGCAGAGGAAGGCGTGGCTTTCCTAAATACAACCCTGTTTGTGACACGGCGTGAAATGCAAATAAAAACAGAATGCAATGATGCAAATCACTTATCCCTATATTTAATTGACGACAAAAATATGACAACAGCACAGGGGACAGGGGCATGTTTTCCACCGTGCTGCATCACCTCTTTTTTGTTTGGGAACTGATGAGACCAACTGCTGTAGTTTTGAAAGTGAAATGTATTCCCATTCTTGCTTGATATGGGATTTCTACTGCTCAACAGTTCTGGGTCTCCTTTTTTGTATTTCCCATTTCATAATGCGCCAAATGTTTTCAGTGGGTGATGGGTCTGGACTGCAGGCAGGCTGGTTTAACACCCAGACTCTTTTACTGCATGCTGTTGTAATACATGCATAATGTGTTTGGCATTGTCCTGCTGAAATAAGCAAGGCCTACCCTGAAAAAGAAGTTGGCAGGATATGTTGCTCCAAAAACTGTTGTTCAGCGTTAATGGTGCATACACAGATGTGCGAGTCACACATGCCAAGTGCACTAATGCACCCCCATACCATCACGGTTACTGGCTTTTGAACTGTGCACTGATAACAAGACAGATGGTCCCTCTCCTCTTTAGTCGGGAGGACGCAGCGTCCATGACTCCCAAAAGGAATTTCTAATTTTGATTTGTCAGACCACAGGACAGTTTTCCACTTTGCCTTAGTACATCTTAAATGAGCTCGGGTCAAGAGAAGGCGGTGGCGTTTCTGGATCTTGTTTATATACGGTTTCTTCTTTGCATTTGTGGATGGACGCTATTTGTCAGCGCAGTCTTTCACAAGACTCACAGTGGGACACTCTTTTTAATACCCAATTATTTTACTGACCTGTTGCCATTTAACCTAATTAGTTGTGAGATGTTCCACCTAACATTAAACAACTTTTCCAGTCTTTTATTGTCCCTGTCCCAGCATTTTTGAAATGTGTGTCTGGCATCAAATTCAAAGTGGGCATATATTTTTCAAGTAACAATAGAATTTCTCAGTTTAAACATTTGATACGGTGTCTTTGCACTATTTTCTATAGAATATAGGGTTTATATGATTTGCATTCTGTTTTTCTTGAAATTTTACACAGTGTCCCAAAATATTTTGAAACAGGGTTACACATCTTTCCTCCCTCTGTACTACTGAATTGAGTTTTTATTAAAACGTACCCTTATTTTTTCAGGGCTAGTAAGACTGACAGCACATTGTCATTTTCAGCGATGAACAGGCTGTAAGGTTAACTAGGCTCCAGCCCCTAAACTACAGGTTCCTCCCACACAGTGGTTGCGATTAACATTTCATCCTACATCTGTGGTTACCATCCTGCGCCGAGTAGATGACAGCCGTAAGACTGTAGGGTCCCTCTCCCTTGATGTTGAAGGCCTTGACTTTCACCAGGAACTCTGTGGAGGGGGGGATGGATGGGTCCTTGTGTACGTAGTGTCTGGCCTGGGGGTCGGCCACAGTCACCTTCATCCACTCAAGGTCATTTTTGGGCTTGAAGGCGATTATGTAGCCAAAGTTACGGCCGTAGTAGTACTGTGGCTGAACAGGCTGGAGGAGTGGGGAACAACGCGTTAGAAATAAATAATGACAGATTGGTGCTGAGTGATGATGAGGCTGTCTGGCCAGACCCAAAGTAAGGTTTGTCATATTACATGTTTTTCAGGTTATTTTAGCTATGACATGATGACTGTGTCTCTGAAAGAGTGTTTATTACAAAGATTTCATCAGAGCGGTCTCTCTCCACACATCTCACAGCTTGGTCTAGATCCCATCAGACCACACTATGGCCTGAGACATGCGTCAGGCATGACTCACGACAAAACACGCACACAACACGCCAAACTCACCAACAGAGCTAACCTTTAACAAAAGGCTCATCACATCGACAAACGATTATAGGAATGATGCTGCCAGGCTTGAGGAAAGAAAAGGCAATCTAGCCAGGAGCACTCGAGGAATTTGTCAAAGGGGGCAGTGCACACAGAGTCCAGCTAAGACTTGGCATCGATCACTGATGGTGTTGCCGATTATCTGCTGGTGATTGTGTTTTGGGAGATTTAAGACAATTACACACGATCTTTCCCGTCTGCGTCTCTCAAACCCTGCTGGTATTGGGGCGTGATGCTTCCTCTCCTCTCCCTATGAGACCTATCAGAGAAAGATGTCTCAAACTAAATGCATTTTTCATGTGCTGTTTGTTCATTTGAAATCAATCCTCCGTTTGGTTTGCTACTGCCTGGCTGCCGGAATTCAGATCAGATTCTGGAGAAAGCCTGAGTTTGCGGTCAACAGATCACTCCAAGAGAGAAAGAAATAAAGAAGTACCGTCCACTTGATGGTCAGCTCCCTGCTGGTGCCCCCACCGCCGCCAATGTCCGAAGGCGCCACCACGGGAACTGGGGAGGAAAATACATCTCATTCACAGGCCAGTTTCACCAAGCCTCCTTTGTCCACATAACCTACTGGTTCTGATCTAAAAGGCAGAATCCGAGGCTTTGGTGAAGCGGGTGATCCCACTGTGCACTGCCAAACCAAACACCGTCCCGACATTCTGACACAGCGTGGGGGGCTTCGCAAACACAATATCAGTGTCACTGGTGCTGCCAAGTCAAATACCTTCAAGTTCCAATGGAACCAGTGCCACACTGTGGGGGCGGTAAGTCTGCAACTCTTTACTGCTCAACAAACTGCCAACGTCATTTATTGAGATGCCTTCAAGCAGGTTGTTTCTAGAGGGGTCACTTCAGGCCATCTTGTTTAATGTTATAGCAAGCACGTTTGTTTATATAGCACAATTCATATATCGAAGCAATTCAACGTGCTCTACAAAGAAAGATATATGAAAGTACAATAACATAAAAACAAATACCCAATACTCGATACTTACTGTCTATAGCCTAGACAGTAAAAATGTCAGGGATTATCATGACACGATGGTGGCTCATAACCACGTCCTCTACCCTTACCTGCTTCCAAGGTGGTGACTTTGGGAGAAGGGCTGCTGGGTTCCCCTGTACCCAGAGTGTTGGTGGCAATCACCCTGAACTCATATTCAGTCCAGGGAAACAGGTCCAGCACAGTGGCCGTCTCAGCATTGCCTTCCACATCTGCCGGGGCTACAAAGACAACATCAGACAAGAAACACACAGTATGCAACACAGCAGACAGCGTGGGACTTTGGTGTTCAGGTTGTGTATTTGACCAGTCTAAATATGTGTGGATGTATTTATCTAACCAGTCTAAATATGTGTGGATGTATTTATCTAACCAGTCTAAATATGTGTGGATGTATTTATCTAACCAGTCTAAATATGTGTGGATGTATTTATCTAACCAGTCTAAATATGTGTGGATGTATTTATCTAACCAGTCTAAATATGTGTGGATGTATTTATCTAACCAGTCTAAATATGTGTGGATGTATTTATCTAACCAGTCTAAATATGTGTGGATGTATTTATCTAACCAGTCTAAATATGTGTGGATGTATTTATCTAACCAGTCTAAATATGTGTGGATGTATTTATCTAACCAGTCTAAATATGTGTGGATGTATTTATCTAACCAGTCTAAATATGTGTGGATGTATTCATCTAACCAGTCTAAATATGTGTGGATGTATTCATCTAACCAGTCTAAATATGTGTGGATGTATTTATCTAACCAGTCTAAATATGTGTGGATGTATTTATCTAACCAGTCTAAATATGTGTGGATGTATTCATCTAACCAGTCTAAATATGTGTGGATGTATTCATCTAACCAGTCTAAATATGTGTGGATGTATTCATCTAACCAGTCTAAATATGTGTGGATGTATTTATCTAACCAGTCTAAATATGTGTGGATGTATTCATCTAACCAGTCTAAATATGTGTGGATGTATTTATCTAACCAGTCTAAATATGTGTGGATGTATTCATCTAACCAGTCTAAATATGTGTGGATGTATTCATCTAACCAGTCTAAATATGTGTGGATGTATTTATCTAACCAGTCTAAATATGTGTGGATGTATTTATCTAACCAGTCTAAATATGTGTGGATGTATTCATCTAACCAGTCTAAATATGTGTGGATGTATTCATCTAACCAGTGTAAATATGTGTGGATGTATTCATCTAACCAGTCTAAATATGTGTGGATGTATTCATCTAACCAGTCTAAATATGTGTGGATGTATTTATCTAACCAGTCTAAATATGTGTGGATGTATTTATCTAACCAGTCTAAATATGTGTGGATGTATTTATCTAACCAGTCTAAATATGTGTGGATGTATTCATCAAACCAGTCTAAATATGTGTGGATGTATTTATCTAACCAGTCTAAATATGTGTGGATGTATTCATCTAACCAGTCTAAATATGTGTGGATGTATTTATCTAACCAGTCTAAATATGTGTGGATGTATTCATCTAACCAGTCTAAATATGTGTGGATGTATTCATCTAACCAGTCTAAATATGTGTGGATGTATTTATCTAACCAGTCTAAATATGTGTGGATGTATTCATCTAACCAGTCTAAATATGTGTGGATGTATTTATCTAACCAGTCTAAATATGTGTGGATGTATTTATCTAACCAGTCTAAATATGTGTGGATGTATTTATCTAACCAGTCTAAATATGTGTGGATGTATTTATCTAACCAGTCTAAATATGTGTGGATGTATTTATCTAACCAGTCTAAATATGTGTGGATGTATTTATCTAACCAGTCTAAATATGTGTGGATGTATTTATCTAACCAGTCTAAATATGTGTGGATGTATTTATCTAACCAGTCTAAATATGTGTGGATGTATTTATCTAACCAGTCTAAATATGTGTGGATGTATTTATCTAACCAGTCTAAATATGTGTGGATGTATTTATCTAACCAGTCTAAATATGTGTGGATGTATTTATCTAACCAGTCTAAATATGTGTGGATGTATTTATCTAACCAGTCTAAATATGTGTGGATGTATTCATCTAACCAGTCTAAATATGTGTGGATGTATTCATCTAACCAGTCTAAATATGTGTGGATGTATTTATCTAACCAGTCTAAATATGTGTGGATGTATTCATCTAACCAGTCTAAATATGTGTGGATGTATTCATCTAACCAGTCTAAATATGTGTGGATGTATTTATCTAACCAGTCTAAATATGTGTGGATGTATTTATCTAACCAGTCTAAATATGTGTGGATGTATTTATCTAACCAGTCTAAATATGTGTGGATGTATTCATCTAACCAGTCTAAATATGTGTGGATGTATTCATCTAACCAGTCTAAATATGTGTGGATGTATTTATCTAACCAGTCTAAATATGTGTGGATGTATTCATCTAACCAGTCTAAATATGTGTGGATGTATTCATCTAACCAGTCTAAATATGTGTGGATGTATTTATCTAACCAGTCTAAATATGTGTGGATGTATTTATCTAACCAGTCTAAATATGTGTGGATGTATTTATCTAACCAGTCTAAATATGTGTGGATGTATTTATCTAACCAGTCTAAATATGTGTGGATGTATTTATCTAACCAGTCTAAATATGTGTGGATGTATTCATCTAACCAGTCTAAATATGTGTGGATGTATTCATCTAACTCACATGTCGTGGCGTCCCTCCAGTCCTCCTGGGAGAAAAAGTCTCTGAACTGGACAGTGTATCTTGAGATCGGGCTGTGGTTGTCGGTCCCCCTGCTCCAGGTAAGACGTACACTCTTCTCCTTAATGTCATCCACCCGTACCCCTCCTGAAGGACCTGGGGGACCTGGAGGAGGGGAGATGGGGGAGGGAGGGGGGGGGTAGAAGGAATATGAGATGTTGGATGTGTGAGGAAGTGAGAGGACAGGATGGAGAGAGGCATTTGTGAACATATAAAAATAACAACACAACATGACTACAAATAGCACAATACCACACACAGGAAAATGTTACATACAGCACAATACTACACACAGGAACACTTTACACACAGCACAATACTACACACATCACAATACTACATAAAACGCAATACTGCACACAACACAATACTGCCCAGAGCACAATGCTACACACAACACAACCCACACAGCACCACACTACACACAGTACAATACTACCAACAGCAAAATGCTACATACATATTATTAGGCAAATTGTATTCCTCCAGATATATTTTATTGTTGAACAAACACAATGCTCTCAGTCAATCCAAAACATAATTGAACCTCAAACTGATTGTTTAACAAAGGATTTTTTTTTTTAAATCTTTCTCAGGGGAATACATAAGTGTGCAGAATTATTAGGCAACTAAATTATAAAAATAATTTCTCCAACTCACTTGTTAATTCAACATTTTTAGAGTAAGTGCAACAAATAAGTAACACAAAATGAAAATGTAATAACATATTTAATGACCGATATAACCACCCTTCTTCTCAATAACTGCCATGATCCTTACATCCATGCAGTCTGTCGGTTTCTTGATCTGTTCACGATCAACTTTCACTGAAGGAGCAACCACAGATCATTAACTTTCGCTGAAGCCAGGTCATTATTCGGGCATCTTTGAGGCCCTTGCTTGCTAGCCAACAGTGGAGTACTTGGATGCATGTGATGGAGCATTGTCCTGCTTGAATGCTGAGGACTTCTTCCTGTACCACTACTTGAAGAAAGTATCTTCCAGAAACTGGCAGTAAGTATGGGAGTTGAGTAGGACCTTTTTAACCCAAAAAGGTCCAACTACCTCATCCTTAATGATAGCAGCCCAAACCAGTACCCCTCCTCCACCTTGCTGGTGCCTGACTTGAAGTGGTGCCCTGTCCATTAATGATCCAGCCACGGGCCCATCCATCTGGTCCATCAAGAGTCACTCTCATTTCATCTGTCCAAACCTTTGAAAAATATGTCATCAGGTATTTCTTTTTTTCAGTGTATACGCTTCAACATGTGAATCTTATCAATCAAATGTATTTATGAAGCCCTTTTTACAACAGCAGTTGTCACAAAGTGCTTTTACAGAAACACCCGGCCTTAAACCCCAAGGAGCTAACAACAGTAGTGTAGAATTTCAGTGGCTAGAAAAAAAACCCTAAGAAGGCCGAATTTTAGGAAGAAACCTAGAGAGGACCCAGGCTCAGAAGGGTGACCAGTCCTCTTCTGGCTGTGCCGGGTGAGATATTAAGAGTCCAATTGGAATAATTAATAAATGCATGTGGACTAAATCTAGAGTCTATTTAAATTTAGACTAGGTCAGAAGTATGACCAGATGGACAAGGACAGGGACAGCAACGGGCCCCCCAAACCAGGTTCTCCGCAAGTGTGGACCAGGACCTCATGTCCTCCTAAAGTTTAAAATGGGAGGAGACTGGGAAAATTCCGAAAATGCATTCCTCATATCAACAACGATTTATACTGGAGAAGGAGAACTTAGTGGGGAAGGAGAACTGACCCAATCCCCCAGCACAATAGTATAGCAGTGTAACACCTTGGAACTGAGACGGGGGGGTCCGGTGACAATGTGGCCCTACCCGGGGGAGGCCCCGGACAGGGCCAAACAGGCATGAACTCAATCCACCCAGGCATCAACCAAAGGGACACCCACCAACCGCAACCACCCTGAATGAGGGCTGAGTTTTGCCAGCAGAGTACAGCCCAATTGCACAAGTGCGCAACAGAGAGACAACAACAAGCCAGTGACTCTTCCCCCAAAAGGCATTGGAGGGAGGGCAAGTGGCGACAAGAGCCCACCTGGCAAGACAGCAAGGGTGGACAGTATCAAGCCTTCTGGTCACCTTCACGCCCCCGGGCCAGGCTACACCTAATTATAAACCGTGCTGTTTCAGTGGTGGTCTTCTTTCAGCCTTCTTGACCTTGGGCATGTCTCTGAGCACTTGACACCTTGTACTTCTGGACACTCCAGGTAGGTTGCAGTTCTGGAATATGATGTCACTGGAGGATAATGGGTTCCTGGTAGCTTCACGTTTAATTCTTCTCAAGTCTTTTGCAGTTAATTTGCATATTTTCTTCTCCATTTTTGCTCCCCAGTTGACTATTCGCAACAAAACGTTTGAGTGTCCGGTGGTCACGCCTAAATGAGTTTATTTCAAGAGTGTTGCCTCCGTCTGAAAGGCATTTTATAATTTATTACTTTTCAGTGCCAGTTAAATCTCTTTTTTGGCCCATTTTACCTGAGGTCATGAAGCTGCCTAATAGTTATGCACACCTTGATATAAGGTGTTATCCACTGTTGCCACACCCCCCCTCATTACACAAATACATATCACCTGAACATGATTCAATCCAATGAGCATTCAGGTTTATATGGTTTGGAGTTGGAAAATGTGCATAGAAATAATAATATGATCAGAATACTCACTTGCCTAATAATTGTGCATGCAGTGTACAGCACATAAGACAAAACCAAGATGAAACCAAAACCAAGAAGATAAATCAATGTTTCATGTTTCAATCTCATTCTTGTGGGAGTAGCCTTGGCAGGACTGTTTGCCTTTTAAGACTACTTCTTGGACACATTTCCTGAATAATGAAGTCCATTCTGTTTGATGAATCCATTTCAAACGGCACATCAAAAACAGGGCATTCTACTTGGGTTCTTCACTTACCCACATCAGTTTCAGTCTATAGGAGGGCCATTGTTATACATTAACTGAACCTATGAGATGGGGGTCTAACTTTTTTGTCCACTGATGGTGTTGGTAGAGAAAAGAAGAAAGAATATCTAATAGAAAACCCAGACTCTTGGGGTGAGAGCCTGTCCCTCTGTCTCTCCCCTCCTCCCCCACACGCTCTCCCTCTAGCCCACTGCTGCCCTCCCCGTCCCTCTCCCCCCCCACTGTCTTCATCCACTCTCCCTCCGTCCTCCATACTCTTCTGTTCCAACCAACAGTTTGAGCCTCTGATGACCCGAGATATTAAGAAGGATTTGCTCTTTCATGTCTGTCACGGAATCCAGCCCAAAGAACATTTAGACTGTAGATCGATGGAGAATGAGTGAGACTGTGTGTGTGTGTGTGTGTGTGTGTGCGTGAGCTCCCAATGCTCTGCACTATAAAGAAGCTCTAAGTTCTCTGGATCTTATAAGTTACATATTTAGCACAAATAGGTCACCAACTGGCTTGTTGTAATTGTTGTGAGAAAACAATACACTGGATGGAGCAGGCTGTCAGGATGTGAAGCTGCCTAATAGTCAGGATCTATGGTGGGATAAGCTTCAGAACACGGAGGTAAAGTCAAAATCGCCGAATAAAAGATTGAATGACATGAAATAGATCTACTTCCTGGTTGTCAGATTTGATGAATAGCCATCTTTCATCATCTCCTTCCCCTCTCCAGGGAGCGTTGGCAGTCCATTAGGGGCACCTGCATTCCGTGGTATTTCCCTTGTTTTGATTCCACTGTACTTTGGGATCCTCGTCATACCCTGGGCCCATTCATCTGCCTGTCTGTCAGCACCTGCTCTTAAAGCACCACCACCAGCAGATGATGAGGACCATTGCACACCGGATCACCGTACAATAGACCACTCCTCAGCTCAATGTCCTAATACCTTCCCTTCCAACTATTTAATACACTCACTGCTCATAGGCCATTGTCTTATATGCTCACCACTTATTGTCATGTGACAAAGTTAAGTACACCCCCTGGAAAATTCTGTTTTTTTCTGAATATTTTGAACTCCTATTTGTGTTTTTGAGTTTGTAAATTCGCTCCATGCTTTGCTTTCTATAGCAGCCAGAGCCCTTCCGCCAAGTCACATGCTGGGTATGTGTACACGTACTCAGCAAATAAAGGGGATTCTGATTCAAAATGTGTCCAATTAGTGAAAGTTGGTTATAGCGCACATATTATAACAGAGATGAAGGCTTTAGGAGTTTTTTCATACACATATTAAGCTTCTGAGGATGAAGACTAACCAGCAACTAAACCTATTACAATCAAGGAAAGATAAAGCCATTATATGGCTACCAAATGAACCCAAACACAGGATCATTCATTCTCTAGTCTTTAAGGAGGCAAAATAAAAGTGGCTGACCTCTCCTGGAGACCTTTCCAAGATAACTAGAGTTTAAAAGGCCACAGTATGAGGCTATGACATAGGCCTGCTCTCCTGTGGTTAAGAAGACATTTCTTCCAACTGTGGTTTTTCCACCAAGTTCACAGATCAGATATTGAAAAGGCCATGGTCTGATTTCTCTTCTAAGATTTACAACCTCTTACAAACACACACACACACTATTCGGCAAAGTATTTGAGCCCAATAAAGTAAGAATAATAACATGTTGGGGGCTAGTTCCTGAACCTCTGTCTGTTTTGACCGTTTATTGGGGCTGGTTAAGCCGGCCAGTGGAACATGGCATTCCATCTGCGGTCGATTTTCAGGGGGCAACACCTCTTCCCTCACACACACGGTGGGTGAATGAGATCTCTGTTTAATGAACCCCTGTGCAGACCCAGGCGAAGACAAACGACAGGATCAACAAGAGTCTCAACGTTATTCATATCCCACTCCCTTTCCAGCACTCTCCCCACCGTTCCTCCCAACTTCACTCAAAGCGCACGTGTGTACGTGTGTACGTGCGTGTGCGCGTGCGCGTACCTCTGACAACCAGGTCGGCGGCTGCGGTGACGTTGTCCACAGGTGTCTGGGCAGTGCAGGTGTAACGTCCAGCGTGGTTCAGGTGGGCGTTCTTGATGAGCAGTTCTCCACTGGATCCTCCACTCTGAACCGGGGGAAACAGGGCACATGTAGGGGTCACAGCAGCAACAGGGTGACGACAGTCGGGTCGTTTCAGTTAGAACTGGCACTCGCTTCACGTATCACACTACAGGCACCGATGCCCAGGACTGCTGTACATTGTCTGCATGCCGTGATACAAAATTCTAAATGCACTCGCATATCCAAGCTATTATTTAGGAGGTAAATTGGAAAGAATACAGTGACTTGAAATATTTACAAGGAATTGGCACGCCCAGGTCGTTTTATAATATTATTGCACGTGACGGAGTGCTGACGAATCCCAGAGACGGATAAGTAAGCATCAGTGAGAATGTGTTTGGCCTAAGGTGTCCAGCAGTCTGGTCTATGGATTCTGGTGCAGCAAACCACTCTCCTTTTTCTTTCCCTACTGTCTCTATCTAATGATTCATAAGACGCCTGAAAATATATATGCACATAAAAGAAAAAGGAATATGTAATACCAGAGAAAGCTATGTGCAGGTTTCTCTTCTCTAAGATGTTATGACTGTGGAAAAATGTCCTGTACTCTCTTCTAATTAGTCAGAAACAAACTATCTACAGAACCAAGGTTATCACTTCCTGGAGGGATACTGTTCTGCTGGCTACACAAGCACCACTGCAGACTTTGAGTTGAAACCAGTGGGGATTATCTAAAAATATATATATTAGAACTTTGGGGGCTATCAACAGTTCTGCACTGTTGGCAGAATGCAAAATAAAGTGATTTGGTAGTATTCTCAGTGGGGATATTTCCTAGACAGATTTTACTTCAGTAGCCTGTGAAATAGCTGTAGTAGCTTTTAACTGTTTGTTATGGGACACAGCACTCTTAGAGCATGAAGCAAGCCAAGGCCCAAAAGGTATTTTTTCATTTAATCTTTATTTAAACAAATGAGTCAGTTTAGAACAAATTATTATTTGTAATGACAGATATATTTTCTGAATATTAAATAATCCCTTTGAGAATATACTAGAAGCATTTTATTAACTCACTGTAATAAGATACATGCTACATAAATAACATGAGAACTGGAGCATATTGTAATTTTACAGCAGGGAAAATAAGCCCTGTCCACAGCTATGCATGACCATCAATTTTACCCAGACAGAGTTATACCAAAATATTACAGCTATACTAGAGACATATAGCTTAATATTTCAGGCAGACACTGGCTGTAAATGTTCATCAATCTTGAGCGTTAAATTGAGTTTCTCAGAAGTGGAAGTATGAGAGGGGGTGCAGTCGGGATCTCTCATGATATAGAATTTTTTCATATGATATAGATTATATATGAAATGACTGTTTTGCAAACAAAAAACACAGCTGTGCTAATTAGGCCAACATGACCCCAGTTTCATTAAAAACTGTAAACCAGACTATTATGGATTTAGACGTAAGTGCTACAGAGTTAAACCAGAATATTACATATACCAGAATATACAAAGCATACCAGAAATACAGAACATTTTGAAAATGGGTTTGAAAATTTTTTGAAACCCAGGATTCAAGCAAATATTTCAGTCAGACCCAGAATATAAACCTGTTTGCTACTCTGCTTTTCTAATCTCTTACCGGGTTGCGTTCGAAGTGGGATCCCTCCCGGTCAAAGTCAATGGCGCGGCCATCCAGGGTCCAGACGAACGTGATGTCCAGTGTGGAGTCATGTGATGCAGCGCACTGCATGCTGGTGCTCTCCCCAACCTTCACGTCAGTGTTGGACGGAGCCAAGGTGATCTTAGTGGCCTCTGGGGAGAATAGATGGCAAAAGGTGTCCGCTTTAGCAATACAGTGCAGCCTATTGCTGACAGGAGTACAAGAATAAGCAAGAATCAGCAAGCTGTTGTACTGTAAATAATCATTCCCAGTTTCAGGCCTAATACTGAAGAGGGGGTCAAACTGGGGACAGATTCGAGCAGCGAGCGGTAGCAAATGTCACGTGTAACCAGCAGAGGGTAGTAAAGGGCAAGGTTTATTTCAGCGTAGAAGTTGGAAGAACATTACAGAGCCTAATTAAGGCTTGAGAAAAGTGGAAAACTTAACATTACCATTGTCTCAAGATTATAAACACACTTCTCAAAACTCACACCATATTGATTAAAACCCAGAATTCTCACACACATTGATACATTAATTCCTTCCTTCCCACCTCCCGTACTGTCCTGTGTCACCTCCTGTACTGCCCTGTGTCACCTCCCGTACTGTCCCATGTCACCTCCCGTACTTTACTGTGTCACCTCCCGTACTTTACTGTGTCACCTCCCGTACTGTCCCATGTCACCTCCCGTACTTTACTTTGTCACCTCCCGTACTGTCCCATGTCACCTCCCGTACTTTACTGTGTCACCTCCCGTACTGTCCCATGTCACCTCCCGTACTTTACTGTGTCACCTCCCATACTGTCCCGTGTCACCTCCCGTACTGCCCCGTGTCACAGTCTCCGCTGACCTGGAAGACTAATTGATTAGTGACAGAAGACTGACACACTTTGGTGTGTGTGTGTGTGTGTGTTGAGCTTGCCTGTGATGGAGAGATAGCCGGTACTGTTGGCTTTGCCCCGGTCGTTCTCAGCGAAGCAGGTGTATTGTCCCTCATCTGCCCTCGTCACATTCAGGATCTCCAGGCTGCCGTCTTCCCAGATGAACACCCTGAAGATGACACAATACGTGATTGTCCAACAGAGTTCTACACATTCAGGGCAGCCAATCCTGTACAACAAAACTGAACGATACCACGCTTATTCACAAGAACTTGAGTGGACAGCTTCTATATGTGTGGACATCTCTCACTGAAGGATCTCTTTATTCCTCTGTCTGTTGATATTGTCTCCAAGTTAGTTGGAGATGGATGAGAGCGGTCTTGTAACTGTAGGGTTCATCCACCCCTCAGTTGGACCCCTGGGGGGATTTGAAGGTCTTTGTGAAGGCAGATTAGCCCCGTTGAATCACTGGGGGGGTAGGGGAGCAGAGTGGCAGATGAGCGGAGGGGCGAGGGCAGGGGCTTACAGCCAGACTCTGTACACTCTCTGATGAGCCTCGGAGCAGGCTTAATGTCAGCCAGTGACAGACAGCAGAGGGAAGCAGAGTGTGGAGCAACCCTCTGTGACAAACACACACAGTACTTCCACATTACCCTGCAGAATTGATGGAGGACGGAGGAGGGTCTTATTGGATTCTGAGAAACAAATCACCTTATACCAAAAGGACCTGAACGTGGGAAGAATAAAAAAACTCTTCTTTAAAATTAGTAAGAGAAAATTATCAATGCTCTTTGCAGATGATGTTGTCGTGTTGGCCCCTTCTAACCAGGACCTTCAGCATGCACTGGGACGGTTTGCAGCCGAGTGTGAAGCGGTGGGGATGAAAATCAGTACCTCCAAATCCGAGGCCATGGTCCTCAGTCGGAAAAGGGTGGCTTGCCCACTTCAGGTTGGTGGAGAGTGCCTGCCTCAAGTGGAGGAGTTTAAGTATCTAGGGGTCTTGTTCACGAGTGAGGGAAGGATGGAACGGGAGATTGACAGACGGATCGGTGCAGCTTCTGCAGTAATGCAGTCGATGTATCGGTCTGTTGTGGTGAAGAAAGAGCTGAGCCGCAAGGCGAAGCTCTCGATTTACCAGTCAATCTACGTTCCTACTCTCACCTATGGTCATGAGCTTTGGGTCATGACCGAAAGGACAAGATCCCGGATACAGGCGGCCGAAATGAGTTTTCTCCGCAGGGTGGCTGGGGGCGATCCCTTAGAGATCGGTCACCCGGGAGGAGCTCAGAGTAGAGCCGTTGCTCCTCCACATCGAGAGGGGTCAGCTGAGGTGGCTTGGGCATCTTTTTCGGATGCCTCCGGAACGCCTTCCTGGGAAGGTGTTCCGGTCCCATCCCACCGGGAGGAGACCCCGGGGAAGACCTAGGACACGCTGGAGGGACTATGTCTCCCGGCTGGCCTGGGAACGCCTCGGTGTCCCCCCGGAAGAGCTAGAGGAAGTGTCTGGGGAGAGGGAAGTCTGGGCATCCCTGCTTAGACTGCTGCCCCCGCGACCCGGCCCCGGATAAGCGGAAGAAGATGGATGGAAAATTATCAATACATGAGATTAGACATTTGCAGGTAGGATTGTTATCATAAGTACAGAACAAGAACAAATGTACAGGAGAGTTCTCAACACCACCCCTAATATATCAGACAGTACAACCTCTGAGGACCCTCAGATCAGACAGGATTAACACTGGGGACCTTCAGATCTGACAGGACTAACACTGGGGACCCTCAGATCAGACAGGACTAACTCTGAGGACCCTCAGATCAGACAGGACTAACACTGGGGACCCTCTGATCAGACAGGACTAACTCTGAGGACCCTCAGATGAGACAGGACTAACTCTGAGGACCCTCAGATCAGACAAGACTAACTCTGAGGACTCTCAGATAAGACAGGACTAACTCTGTGGACCCTCAAATCAGACAGGACTAACTCTGAGGACCCTCAGATAAGACAGGACTAACTCTGAAGACCCTCAGATCAGACATGACTAACTTCACTGACCCTCAAATAAGACAGGACTCATTCAGAGAAATCTCAAAACAGACAGGACTAACTCTGGGGATCCTCAAAACAGACAGGACTAACTCCAAGGGCCCTTAAAACAGCCCGGGCCAGGTCTGAGGACCCTTAAAAACATATCTGATGGGAATCATTGATGAGTTAGGGCCCTTGACCCACCCACTTTCTGACCTTGTAGAGTTGAAGAGAAGTTCAGTGCCCTTGCTCCAAGAGAGGGAGGGTTTGGGAGCAGCTTTGGGTCTACACTCTATGACCACCCGGCCATTCTTAGCAGCCAGGTTCCTCCTCACAGGGTTGTGTTCAAATGTAGGGGGACAAGCTAGGGACAGGAATAAAACAGGGTTAATCAGAGCCTTGTACTCCATGCCTTCGGGGTTCATTACACTGCTCCTCAAAAAGGTCAATAAACTTCTGTTCAGATTTAATTACCAGGATTGAAATTGTTTTGGATCGAGACACTGATTATATTTTCTTTTTACTAGACTATGCTCTGTTTTTGTTGGTGTTTGTTTATATATGTTGCAACACTGCCTAGAAGTCAATGACATAAATCCAGTCACAAGTAATCAGACTTTCATGTTGGCACTGGGCCACATCAGGGTCTCACCGATAACACGCAGCTCTGCGTTGGCATAGATGACCCCATGGCGATTCTCCGCTATACACTGGTACATTCCAGAGTCTTCAAACGTAAGACCACTGAACGTCAAGTTGTGCTTTTCGTACTGTGGGAAAGGAATAAAGAAACCCAAATAATGTCCTTCAGCGCCTCAGCATTACAATCCTGTTTAAAATGCACCGTGAATTATGTTTCACATTAAAGCACTTTAATGATGGCGACAGATCAAACCGCTGTTGAGATCCATGAACAGTGTACCACTTGATGCATTGTTTTAATAATTAGCATCTCTCAGCGCTACAATGGCTTCAACTGACATTTGGAAAACATCATTAATACATAATCACAGACACATCTAGGTCCTCCCACTCTCTGCTGCCTGCCTGTCTTTTCTCCAGGGTCTTTCACTATGGCGCCTTCTGCAGCCTGGTGACAGTTACTATGGAAGGGAGTTATGCAACCTGCTGGCACCACTCAGAAACAACAGTAGCTCTCCTCCCACCTCCTCGCTCGTCTCCTCCCACCTCCTCTCTTACCTCCTCCGGGCACCCTCTAAGAAACAACAAGAGGTTTATTCTCCTGAGTTCTGACACTGTGGCCTTTGTTCAAGCTATTCAGACTGTGAGGAGTTCCCCTGCCAGTGGCCTGTCACAGCAGTGCCACCCTGAAAGCGTGGTGGCCCTGGCAGAGTGGGCCAGTGTTTCAGTCAGGCAAGCAAGGTTTTTCTAAAGGTACTGCTTCATCACATAAGGCTTTTCATCTGAGGGAACTAAGCTCAGCCCAACTCGCCTGTACTCAGAAAGCAATGACTAAATTGTAAATGAACCCAGCGCCATTAGCGGTTACGCATCCCGTACCCGCAACAACGCACAAAATGACAGTTAGAATGGAAAGTCTCTGAGTAAAAGAGAGACATCTCATTGGGGCGGTGCACTCTGGGTTTTACCTGGTAGCTGTCCTTGAGCCAGCGGATGTGGGGCTTGGGTTTACCACTGGCCACACACGACATGGTGTAGTCACTGCTGATGTCCCTCTCTGTACTGCTGATAGACTCAGTCCACTCTGGGAAAGCTGAGAAGGAAACATGTCAGAGACGGAGATCACAACTTCATAGTCCCCTCTCTCCTTATCTCCTTTTAAAAACAACAACGCAGTCCGAGAAAGCCAGAGGTCCCTAAAGTCCCATCCTCCAAATGGGTTTCGAGAAGATGAGGAGAGAGGACATATTCCTAAATCATATGCAGAAATTTGAGTGCTACTTTGTTGTTTCGAAATGGTCACTGGGTGAAGTGTTTTGGTTGGCGGATTCTTGTTGATCCCACTAAACATGACGGAGTAGAGTGAAATGATTCCAGTTCGGCAAGGCGTACAGGGCAGGCGAATCACAGTGCTGACCTTCCACAGAGACGCGAGCCCTGTGCCTGTCCTTCCCTTTGGAATTGAGGGCCTCGCACTCATACGTCCCCTCGTCCTCATACTGCACGTTGTAGAGGTGAAGGTGGGCCCCAGCCATGCTGACCTCATGATTGGACGGCAGCTCCCCGTCCATCTTCCTCCAGCGAATCTGAGGGATGGGGCTAAGAGGATGATAGAGAGGAGAGGCGAGGAAGGAGATGGGAGAAGAGGATTGGTACTGGGTTAGATGGACACTATAATCCCAATGTCAATATACGTCACCTTATGCCAATATATGCGGCTGAATAAACCATATTATACTGTAAGCCTGTAAGTCTGAGCTTGGATTCTTATTGTGAGTGATTCTCTAATACATAAAACGTTCTCCACTTCAGAATCTATGAATAGCAACAGCAATCTCTAGACTCACTTTCCCAGGGCGAAGCATTCCAGGGTGATGTTCTGGCCCACCAGTGCAGAGGTGTCTGGGAACTTGACTTTGATGTCAGCGGGGTACTTCCTGATTGGTCCTGGTTGGTGGAGAAACAGATACGATGTATTCATAACATCCCAGCCAATGTAAGCTACAGTACATAGACCAGCTGTATGTTATTTAAATCGGACGACTGATGGGAATACTAAATGACCTATGCTGAAATTAACATGAAAACTTATTGGTTTTACTACCGAAATAAAGACTGCAATTTAGTACCAATAAGAATATACATTGTTAACCCTAACCCTAATCTAACCCTAGCCCAAAACCATAACCCTAAATAACCTCACCTTTAAGCCTAGACCCAACCAAATACTTAAACCTAACCCATAATGTCTAAACGTAACTGCAACTATAATTCTGACTCAAATTTTAACCCTGAACTGAACCAAAACTCAATGTTTTTTTTACTAAGTGAATACTGGCCAAATGTCCTCATTTTGTGTGATTGTCCACAGACAAACACTAATTCTCAGAACCACATTATTTCCATCTCAGTGTTCCTTTCTGGATGAGTGTACTGTGCAGAGCTACATACGGGCCAGGACACACCCAGAGGCCCGGTTCAAGTGATGTAACCTAGTAATTTCTTAGAGAAACAGATGCTTGACAGCATGGTGCCCCTGAAGTGTTTCTGAGTAAAGCCAATAGACAGGAGGTATGAGAATGAAGTCCTCTGCTAGGGAGAGTTTGAGCACAGCCTGGAATAGAGAAATGGGCGGAAACGAGGAGCAGACGGGCTTCTGCATTGTCGATAAGTTGGATGGGGTTTGACGTTGCTCTCTCGGATTTGGTTACCCTGCCATAACTCTATCTTACCCATGAGAATCGGGATTGTCTCTCCGCCAGGTTCATTTGTTTGTCTGTCCCTCTTTATAAGGGTCATTGTGTGATGGCCAAAATGTTGATAATGCACAATGTTTGATAGTGGGACGACCACAGACACAGATTAGCATCTCAAAGAACGGAACATCAACCCTCTCGACCCCTGGTTCAACGAAAGGAATATGCGCATACAATCACAGCCCCGGAAAGACCTGTCTGGTTCAGGGTGGTCTGAAAATGAACGGACAGAGCAAAATCTTTAAACTCAACAGAGGGAAAACCAGCAACTAACGTTCAGCCAGGGGGACGAGGGGGATGAACTTGCTGAAGACACTTTTGGCGATGGAGGGGCTGGAAACAAAGCAGGAGTAGTTGCCGCTGTCAGACGAGTCCACCTAGGAAACAGACAGACAATTAGTGAAAACCAATTAAGCTAGGTCTGTCTGTTTAAACTTTACCAATGAAGCTAGGTCTGTCTGTTAATACTGTACCACTTAAGCTAGGTCTGTCTGTTTAAACTTTACCAATTAAGCTAGGTCTGTCTGTTAATACTGTACCAATTAAGCTAGGTCTGTCTGTTTAAACTTTACCAATTAAGCTAGGTCTGTCTGTTTAAACTTTACCAATTAAGCTAGGTCTGTCTGTTTAAACTTTACCAATTAAGCTAGGTCTGTCTGTTAATACTGTACCAATTAAGCTAGGTCTGTCTGTTTAAACTTTACCAATTAAGCTAGGTCTGTCTGTTTAAACTTTACCAATTAAGCTAGGTCTGTCTGTTTAAACTTTACCAATTAAGCTAGGTCTGTCTGTTAATACTGTACCAATTAAGCTAGGTCTGTCTGTTAATACTGTACCACTTAAGCTAGGTCTGTCTGTTAATACTGTACCAATGAAGCTAGGTCTGTCTGTTAATACTGTACCACTTAAGCTAGGTGTGTCTGTTTAAACTTTACCAATTAAGCTAGGTCTGTCTGTTAATACTGTACCACTTAAGCTAGGTCTGTCTGTTAATACTGTACCAATTAAGCTAGGTCCGTCTGTTAATACTGTACCAATGAAGCTAGGTCTGTCTGTTAATACTGTACCACTTAAGCTAGGTGTGTCTGTTTATACTGTACCAATGAAGCTAGGTCTGTCTGTTTATACTGTAGAACTGAAACTAGGTCTGTCTTTAATACTGTACCATTTAAGCTAGGTCTGTTTGTTAATACTGTACAACTGAAGCTAGGTCTGTCTGTTAATACTGTACCACTGAAGCTAGGTCTGTCTGTTAATAATGTACAACTGAAGCTAGGTCTGTCTGTTAATACTGTACAACTGAAGCTAGGTCTGTCTGTTAATACTGTACAACTGAAGCTGTATGTCTGTTTCTACTGTACAACAGAAACTAGATCTGTCTTTGATACTGTACAACTGAAACTAGGTCTGTCTGTTAATAATGTACAACTGAAGCTAGGTCTGTCTGTTAATACTGTACAACTGAAGCTAGGTCTGTCTGTTAATACTGTACAACTGAAGCTGTATGTCTGTTTATACTGTACAACTAAAACTAGGTCTGTCTTTAATACTGTACAACTGAAACTAGGTCTGTCTTCAATATTGTACAACTGAAGCTAGGTCTGTTTGTTAATACTGTACAACTGAAACGATGTCTGTCTGTTAATACTGTACAACTGAAACTAGGTCTGTCTGTTAATACAGTACAACTTAAGCTAGGTCTGTCTGTTAATACTGTACAACTGAACCTAAGTCTGTCTCCGCGTTTTTACATACAATTGGTTAGCCTGTCAATTGCGTTGTTTTATGACTGAAAATGCAAACTATTATATTGGACCAGAGCTATGATCAAAAGCAGTAAACTACACAAAGGGACACAGTGTCCTTCCGGACAAAGTCAAGGTCTTAAGTGCACCTTAGAGATGTAGAGGTTGCCTGTAGTCTGGGAAACGAAGCGCCGCTTATCCAGCGGGATGAAGATAGGGAACTCATTAAGAATCCAGCGGAATGACAGCTCATCTGCAGAGAGAAGAACCACAATCATCAACCTGTCAATCCATCTGTCAATCAAAGCTACAGGAATGGGGTATAATGCCAAACAGAGCCAGCAAAACAGCTAACAAGTCGACTATGAATAACTGTTCACAATATTCTGTTAGAATGTTTCTGGACTAGACTGGATCCTTCATGTTCATATTATGTTAGAAAGATTCTGGACTGGACTGGATCCTTCATGTTGATAATATTCTGTTAGAATGATTCTGGACTGGATCCTTCATGTTCACATTATTCTGTTGGAATGATTCTGGACTGGATCCTTCATGTTCACATTATTCTGTTGGAATGATTCTGGACTGGACGATCCTTCATGTTCACATTATTCTGTTAGAATGGTTCTGGACTGAACTGGATCCTTCATGTTCACATTATTCTGTTAGAATGGTTCTGGACTGAACTGGATCCTTCATGTTCACATTATTCTGTTTGAATGGTTCTGGGCTGGATCCTTCCTGTGTGCCTTTCTCCTTCCCAGTATGGTCAACAAGCAACGATGAAGATTAATATTTAACCGGGACATTTTAGCACAACTCGACATGGCTCAGTTCAACTGTGAAAAGGGTATAAGACCACTCTATCACTCTCTCCTTTACAATCTCTCTTTAAAGAAAAATGGCGGATATTTCAAAATTCTTTGTTTATTGTTTGTTTAGGGATTCATTTCTGAAGCGGGTATTGACCTTTTCAAATGAAAGCTAATAATGAAAGCATTTGATGCTCTTATAACAATCTGTCGTCACAACATTGTGTAGTGTGTAGAGAGCCGAACAGAGCCAATCTTACTAAGGAACTGGAATTCTGTAGCCACAGCAGCTGAAAGAGGTTACCATGGTTTCCCTGAATCGTTTGGATGAAAATGATTTTCTGCTTTACATTATTCTACTGGAGTTCCCCGTTTGATTAAAAATAGGATTGTTTCACTAAGATCAAAGAAGGAGAAATAGAGTGTTCAACAGAATCCCAAAGTAGGGGTAAAACTGTCATGCACAATTCAGACAGAACAAAAATGATAATATTAAGTTACGTTTTTTATGGGGGGGAAAAGCTAGCATTTGAAAATACATAAAACAGCATTAAAAACTGCTTATTTAGCCCTACTCATCTTTTCACTGGCTCTAGAAGTGCTATTCCCAGGCTATTGTGTAAGAAAATTGGATGGAACAAAATGTTTCAGAGCCTCATAGTCTAATGTCACAGAGGTGTCCTTGTACCAGCAGAGGGCAGACTGTAATTGATTTTCCCTGTTATGACAGTCTGGAGTGATATGCTGAGTCACAACAAGCTCTAGTAGAATACGATAATGGAACAGCATTCAGAAACATCTATAGTGTAGCAATACAAACTATAAACTGGGGTGTTTGAATCTTGTATAGTGATTGGCTGACAGAGGTGGTGTATGAGACTCTAGACCACGGGTATGACATACCTTTTAACTGTTCTAATTGTGTTGCAAAAAGGCAATGAAAAGGGCAAAAAGGCATCTCAGTGGTTTGTGATATATTGCCAATGCACCACTAAATACTGTGACCAGGCCCTCTGCGATGCGTTGTGCCTAAGAACAGCTCTTCAGTCGTGATACACTGCTTATATACCACAATCCCTCGTGCCTTTTTGCTTGAACATTGCATTTGTCATGTCAATGGCCTGGTTGTAGAATTAGCTGTTAGCTTAGCCCAGCATTTACCTGGATAGTGTGGTGGAGGAGCGCAGAGCAGCACTGCTCCCTGACCCTCCTTCACGTATACCGCCTCTCTCTCTTCAGAGGAGAAGAAATCCAGGTCTGTGAGAATGGGGATGGGGGGTTAGACCCGTTAAAAAGCTCGGAGAATCCACCGTCACGCTCACTAACTTGCCTTGATCACATAATAACACTCTTCCCTTAAACCCCTTGGAGCCTCTCAAAACCACTTCTGGACCAATCAGGAAGAGTAGCTGCTGCCTTGACAACAGCAAATGGGGTCCTAAAAACATACTAAACACTTGAAATCCAAGACCAATATTGGCTAGCAGGTTTGCAATTAAACTAACTGATGACCATTGAAATTACATTTCCACAGTTGTTATACCATGGCGCTGCTTCCTTGACAACAGCTAATGGGATCTTAACAAAATACTGAAATTTTAATGTGTCCTGTCAACTTTCAAAGTCAACCAACTGGTGACCATTCAAATTGCATTTCCACAGCTCTTACGTGGTACAGCCCCCCATCTCCCTATCGCACTTTACATTTTAGTCATTCAGCTGACTCTCCTATCCAGAGAAACTTAACATAAATTATTGATTCCATACATTCAGCACTTAGCATTCTTACGTTTCTATTACAGTATATACTGTAAGTATATATTGCTACAGGGAACGTGAAGAGCACATGAATGATGACTCAATTGGTAGCTGGGGATGAGTAGATGCCAACAACGATATAAGGAACTCTAGACAGGACACCGGGGTTAACTATTTTTACAATAAGGAACTTTAGTAACCACAGAGAGTCAGAACAACCGATTCAAGTCTCAGAGATGAAAAACAGACTTTGCCCTACTTTAGAAAATCAGCTTAACACCTATAGCCCCAGGGCCTGTTTTAAACAGGTTACTCCTCCAAACAAACGTGTTGGTTAAAAATGCAGACAAAACCTTCAAGTGGGCCATGAACTACATTCGCATCCATGCCGGCCTTCCTACGGGCCGCTATGTCAGACTCCTCGGCGATGACATCTCCTAGGCAACAGCTAAATATTCCAGCTAGCTGTGTGCTCCGGGCCACACTAAATGTAGTCGCTGGTTGTGTGGCGATTCACTCACATCCAAACTGGACGGTGGCCTCCCTGCTGACCAGAGCTCCGTAGTCATTGCTGGCCACGCAGGCGTACCTCCCTACATGTTTGTTTTTGATGGGGTCGGAGATGACCAGGTTGCCCCCCACCAGGGTGAAGTGGTTGTCCCCATCCAGGTCGATGTCCGTGCTGTTCAGTCTCCACCTGAGGGAGTGGAAGGAAGGGCAGAGAGTCTTATCGGCGAGGATGGCTAATGGGCCACTTCTGGGGTTCTCCGGCACCCGAAATAGACAGCAACATATATAAAGTTAAAGAATGAAGTTAAGCAAATGACACGCGCACGTTACCTGTACGTTGCTGGTGGGTGTGCTCGGGCTCGACAGCTCATGGTGATTTTGGCCTCAGGAGACTCCTCGGGGTAGATGGTGTCCACTGGCTGGTCCTCAAACACTGGCCCGTAACCCGTGGCCCAATCTGGAAGGAGACACACAACGTGGGTTAGAACCACGGTGGGGTCGGACACCACATCGTCACAACACACACGTACCATGGCCACGCCATTGGAGAGGAAGCAGACACACAGGCAGTCAAGCAGAAAGACAGATAGGGCACTAGTTCACACAGACAGACAGGGCATTAGTTCACATAGACAGACAGGGCATTAGTTCACACAGACAGACAGGACATTAGTTCACACAGACAGACAAATAGGGTACTAGTTTACAGACAGACAGGGCATTAGTTCACACGGACCGACAGACAGACAGGCAGTTTTTTATTCTATAGCATTTTTATATTTTTATTTTTATTGTAAAGCACATTGAATTGCTTCTGTGTATGAATTGTGCTGTATAAAAAAACAGACAGATAGGGTACTAGTTTGTACAGACAGACAGAATACTAGTTTACACAGACAGATTGGGTACTAGTTTACACAGACAGACAGACAGAATACTAGTTTACACAGACGGACAGACAGAATACTAGTTTACACAGACAGACAGATAGGGTGTAAGTTCAAACAGAGAGGCTGTTCCAGTCCATTGTCTTTCTCTAGGCAAGACAGTCAGGGATGTGAAGTGCTGTTTTCTCTCCTTTCATGAAGAAACCATTTTCTATTGATTTGAAGTGTTTCTGCAGAACAACATGATGTAATCTGGAACCTGAGCTGAATATTGTAGTCAGTCAGAGAGGTCCCATAGTGTCGAACCAACACATTATAGCGGCACGGCAGCAGCACGACAGCTAATAAAACATTAGCTAAATCCACAGAGACTTCTGGTGTAAATGCATTGCCTCATTTGACCCGCGTTTAGCATAGCTGTCAACACATTGATAATTAGATCACGCGTGGCGAAAAGCACACATGCTCGCCCAGACATACAAACACAAAATAATGATAATTAGCCACAATTAGTCATGTAGAAACACAGGCTTCAAAAAGCTCCCATGAATAAGATAAAAAGACAATGCAAGGCAATGAATAACTAAAGGATCCTGAGAGGCAGATGATTCTCTCAGATCATGTCTGTGTGTGCAGGTCTGCGTCTGTGTACGTGTGTGTGCGCGTGTGTGTGCATGTGTGTACGTGTGTGTGCATGTGTGTGTGTGCGTGTGTGTGTGTGTGTGTGATCTTACTCAGGAGCCACAGATATCACCTCATGGCAAGGTCTGCTATTCTTTCTGGCGGTTATATCAGGCTCATATCAAATCTAAATAGGCGCGCAGTGCCTCTAAAAGATGTCCAAAAGATGTTAGATGGACACAGTGGCTTCCAACTTGACACAGCAGTACAAGGATTCATATTCACCCAATATCCTGCCTGTCGAAAAAGGCTGTTATAACTTAGAGTTCATGAACATAGATAAAACAGAGAAAAAGGAGATGAAGACATTGAAATAGATGAAGAAAGAGAGATAAAATAACAGGGGGAGAGGCGGAGATGCTTGAACTTAAATATGTGTAATCTGACTCAGAAAAACATTGAGATGCTTTGGGAACTATTTCAGTGCAAACTTCAGAGCAAAAATCTAAAACCAGGTATACTTTTTGTTGAAAAGTAACAGAAGTTTTCATGATTTAAATTCTTCAGATCGGAAAGGACAATTCCAAGCTGAATTTATTTTATTGGGGTTTACCAATAAATAAATAAAACAGCATTTGCCATGTCTTTACCCCAAAATATATTTATTTTAAATGGCAAGATATTGATATTTCTCTACACTGTGACATGCCGACCACAGTCACTGCCACACTCACTGAGGTTTGTCCTGCACAGAACTGATGCCTCTTTAGAAAACCTGAGCTATTTATCAGTTAACCCTAAACCTCGCACACTAAATGAAGAGAAAGCCCTTATCATGGTTTAAGTCCTTAACACAGTCATGATCTGAGTCTTTAACACAGTTATGGTGTAAGTTCTTAACAGTCATGGTGTGAGTCTTGGACACAGTTATGGTGTAAGTTCTTAACAGTCATGGTGTGAGTCTTTAACACAGTTATGGTGTAAGTTCTTAACAGTCATGGTGTGAGTCTTTGACACAGTTATGGTGTAAGTTCTTAACAGTCATGGTGTGAGTCTTTAACACAGTTATGGTGTAAGTTCTTAACAGTCATGGTGTGAGTCTTTAACACAGTTATGGTGTAAGTTCTTAACTGTCATGGTGTGAGTCTTTGACACAGTTATGGTGTAAGTTCTTAACAGTCATGGTGTGAGTCTTTAACACAGTTAAGGTGTAAGTTCTTAACAGTCATGGTGTGAGTCTTTGACACAGTTATGGTGTAAGTTCTTAACAGTCATGGTGTGAGTCTTTGACACAGTTATGGTGTAAGTTCTTAACAGTCATGGTGTGAGTCTTTGACACAGTTATGGTGTACGTTCATAACAGTCATGGTGTGAGTCTTTAACACAGTTATGGTGTAAGTTCTTAACAGTCATGGTGTGAGTCTTTGACACAGTTATGGTGTAAGTTCTTAACAGTCATGGTGTGAGTCTTTGACACAGTTATGGTGTAAGTTCTTAACAGTCATGGTGTGAGTCTTTGACACAGTTATGGCCTGATGGTGGATTCTAACCCTATTAACACCACAACCTAATAATGTTGCCATTTGACAGAAAGAGAATTCCACATGTTCTGCCAGGAATGGGCTAACGGAGGCCGGGTAAGTAAGAAACAGTGTTCAGGGGAAAATAAATTAAAGATAGAGGGAGGGAGGGAGGCATGGTGAAAGATCAGTGACCGTATGGAAAATAGCTGGAATAGCCTGTTTAGCCAAGTCAAATTAAGGTTACTGTAGATCTACTGTGTATGTGCGAGTTTTAAGAGTGTATGCATGCGTTTGTGTGTGTGCATGTGAATTCTTGTATTAGTGGGGGGCTTCAATCCCAACCACAATAGTTAAAACAAGAAAAATCTGGCTTTTCGTCTCTCTCTTTCCTCTTTCCCTCTCTCCTCCCTTTCTTCTTCCCTTTCTCCATCTATCTCACCCCTCCCACTCTGTCTCTGTCACCGTCCATCTCTCTGTCTCTCTGTCACCCTCCATCGCTCTCTCTCTCTGTCACCCTCCATCCCTCTCTCTCTGTCACCCTCCATCCCTCTATCTCTCTCTCCATGTGTCCCACTATCCCTCTCTCTCTCTCTCTCTCTCTCTACCTTTCTCCCTCTATCCATCTCTCTCTCTCACTGTCTCCCTCTATCCATCTCTCTCTCTCTTTCTCCCTGTCTCCCTCTCTCTCTCTCCCTGTCTCCCTCTATCCATCTCTCTCTCTCTTTCTCCGTCTCCCTCTCTCTCTCTCTCTCTCCCTGTCTCCCTCTATCCATCTCTCTCTCTCTTTCTCCCTGTCTCCCTCTCTCTCTCTCCCTGTCTCCCTCTATCTACCTCCCTTGCCGTTTCTTTCTCTCTCCATTTCCATTGGCTGTCCGCATCATTCATTTCTTAATTTGACTCCATCTGTCAGTTCTCCTATCTGTTTCTCAGTCCCATTCTCTGTCTCGTTCTTCGGCCCATCTAGTCTGTGGCAGGGCTGGGGGGATGACTCTTTTAAAGGGATATTAAGCTTTTTGTGGTAAGCAATTATTTCCAGAGGAATCAATGGACACAAACCACCAGTCATTCTACTGTCCAGAACCCAGCTGTGAAGAGAAGAGCCATCCTCTGGACAACAGGACCCATTCAACCACCCTGTCTGTCTGTTCTGAGCTGCAGCAGTAGCAACAGAAAGCTGTTGAAGTGAATTTGAATGGATGGTGCCAGTTATCTACTGAGTCCTGATTCATGAGCCGTTTTGGCTGAAGGAACTTCTACTGAAATTAACCATCTACTATTTATCAGTTACCCACAATATTAACTACTGTATAATTTTAGCCAGTGTGAATCCAGATATAGTAATACTACGGTAGTGTAATACTGTAGTAATTTTGGGTAACACATTATTTTGAGAGTTCCAAAAGTCTTCCTGTAGACGCTCTAGGAATTATCTAACTATCAACTAACAGTGAGCCTAACCTTAACCCTGTTACCGTAAACGTTCTTCTAACCCTAACCTTAGTAAGCAGTTGATTATCAACAGATCGTATATAGAACAACTACAGATGGAGATTGGGACACTCAGATGTATAAAATAATATGATGGTAATGTTGTAGTAATACCGTGGTAATATTGCAGTAGATAATAGCCCTATATTAACACTGGCACTTGCAGGTCTGGAACCCAGGTCGCAAGAAATTTTCTCCTGTCATTTTACAGTGGATGTGTGAGCCACAGTTTACTGTACATATTTATGTACAGTAATCATGCCGCTAACCCCCAGATCTCACAGACCATCAGAGTACCGGCGTGTCTGTCTGTTTATTTCCCTGACTGACACCCTGGATGTTGTCCAAGTAGGACACTGAACATATGTAGTGCATCCTGCAGGCCCCTCCAGAGCAGCGTGCCATGGCATCACTGTGCCCCGCCCATGGGCAAAACGTGGCTGGTGCTCGGTAGACACGGGTCACTGCAGGGCGTCTGGTGTCGCATAGCAGCGTTCCAAAGAATACATGAATGGAGGAGTAATATTTGGTAATGTACCGCCGCCACCCCTGAGCATTGCGGTATGACGATAGAAAGACGGACAGCGTGGGAGAGAGAGAGAGAAACGGCAGGAGAGATGGAGGTATAAAGAAAGAGAACATGAGAGATAGCTCTACCCACGGTAATTGGATGCCATTGAAATGGGTTAATGTTTTTCAATGTATAAAATATAGATATAAACTATATGCTCCCAACATGAGTGAACAGCATCAGGTGCTCCTCTTCGATCTTTCAGGGCTGGGTGTCTCAGGTTCAGCACCCTCCTGAATCCCATTCAACCTGACACGCCACTCCTACCAGGTGACGTGGAGAGGAACTGTTTGTTCCTTGGTCTTTCGGTCCTGGTGTGCCCCAGGGCCCTGTCCTCCTCCATTTACACCCCATCACTTGGTTCAGTTATATCCCCACATGGTCCCTCTTACTGCTCTATGGATGACGCTTATTTTTCTCCTTCAGACCCTGGTGGCAAGTTCCATTACATTTCACTTCACGTGTAAACATTTGCTTTTCCTTCACCCATTCTCAACAAGACCAAAATACCCTCGAACACGGTTATGCTGAATGCTCAGTGGCCGGTTGTTTAGATCCACTGTTTAATGTATAGATGTATTGTTGACACACATCTAGCCTGGATGCCACGAACCATGCAGAAAGCCAACAACCTGTCAGCTAGACCCTCTACCTACCACCCTGGTAAAAGCCTGCTTACCCTCTCTCTCCTCCCTAATAACTACCATTATACACTCTTCTCTCATCTCTGGCACGGTTCCTTCACCTCAAAAATATGCTGCAATATCTCCTATACTTAAGAAACCTGGTGCAGATCCCAACAATTTCAATAACCTCCATCCTATTTCTAACCTGCCTTTTCATTCTAAAATCCTAGAAAAAACTGTTGCATCTCAGATTCATGCACTCTTCCGCCCCTGCCATAGCACTGAAACAGCACTGGCACTTCTCATGGCAGCTGACTCTGGACTTTTAACCATTCTCATCCTCCTTGATCTGAGTGCGGCCTTTGATACCATCTCTCATAACATCCTCCTTGACAGACTAGTCTCTATTGGTATAACTGACACACCTTTGTACTGGTTTCAATTCTATCTCTCTGGCCGCACTCAATTCATCCAACTCAGACCTTTCAAATCACATCCATCTCCTGTCATTACTGGTGTTCCCCAGGGCTCTGTCCTGGTGTTCCCCAGGGCTCTGTCCCGGTGTTCCCCAGGGCTCTGTCCTGGGGCCCCTTCTGTTTATCATCCATCTACATCCTCTTGGTCATATCTTTCGTAAATTCAATTTCCATTTCCACTGCTATGCGGATGACACCCATCTATACCTGTCAACTAAACATAACTCAATACTCCCACCCACCTCCCTCACTGATTGCTTAACGGAAATCAAATCCTGGTTTTCCTGCAACTTCCTCAAACTTAACAATGACAAAACCTAGGTTCTCCTCATTGGCACGAAATCCACTCTGACAAAACATGACAGTTTCTCGCTTTCCATTGATAACTCTTCAGTTTCTCTGGGTGTCATCCTCGACAGCACACTTTCATTTCAAGCTCACATTAATAATGTCACCCGGTGTGCATAATTCCATTTACATAACATCAATTGTCTCCGTCCGTCTCTCACACCCACTAGTACAGCCATTCTTGTTCATACCCTGCTTACATCCTGTATCGATTACTGTAACTCTCTTCTCTTCGGTCTTGCTCTCAAACTTATACAAAACTTTCAACTGGTTCAAAACTCCGCCGCTCGTATCATCATCAGAACATCTTCTATTAATCACATCACTCCAGTTCTTCAGCAGTTACATTGGATCCCTGTAAAGTACCACATTGATTTTAAGATTCTGCTCCTCACCTTCAAGACCATTCACAACCTCGCTCCTCTGTACCTCACTGACCTCCTTCATATCATCATACCCACCCGTACTCTCAGGTCGTCTTTTTCTATTCACCTCACTGTACCTCCTGCCCGTTTGACCACTATGGGTTTTAGAGCCTTCAGCCGCTATGCCCCTCGCCTCTGGAATTCTCTTCCAGCAGACATCCATAACATCAGCTCGCTTTCTATTTTCAAAACCCATCTGAAAACTCATCTTTTCACAGTGGCATATCTAACATGATAATTTTTCATCTGCTTATAGCAATGTTCATCATCACGATTCATCTGCTTTTAGGATTGCTCTGTTTGTTTTTATCATTATTGTGATTTGTATCTTGTATGGTGACCTTGAGTGCTTAGAAAGGAGCCTAAAAATAAAATGTATTATTATTATTATTATTATTAATGCATTTACACAATTAAACACAGCACAACTGCTCATTCAGTAGAGGGAGAACAAGTGGGTGAGACAGAGAGGGAGAGGGAGAGAGCCTGGGAGAAATTATATCTAGGAGAGTCAACAGCATTCCCAGTGTCACAGCTGGCGTTCCTATGACTAATCAAATACATCTTTACCGATTGGCTGTTGCTTGCTGGTAAGCAAGGAAATATGGTGGAGAATATAGAAATGGTGTCTTCCAGTAGACCTGGGTTCAAACAGCATTTCTATATTTCAAATACTTTATAATTAGCAGTGCTTAATCAGGGTCACCTGGCACCCGGCATCAAGGAATCCATAAACCCAAAACAATGAACGCTGCCTTTCTGTCACTAGATTGAAATGCCCTGATATTTCCGGAAATATTCTAAATGCTATTTGAACCCAGGTCTTTTTCCTAGGCATACACTTCCTGTGACATTACCCAATACATGAACCATTGTAGGTCCCTGACATAATTAGGAGGCCACCCATGTTAATGTGACAGGGAGTTATCTTAGTGTGTGTTGCAATTCTCAAAGTCACAACTGACATGACTGGAGGATAAAACTCTATAGTGATGGACAATCTGTTATTTCCAAGTGTCGTTGTGAAAAATAAAAATAATTACCCAGCTGAGAAATCTGTGTGTAGCAAAAACAGAGAGCAAGATAATGAGAGCAATATTGCACTGTCCAGTGACCAACGTTCCTGCCTCCTGGGAAACAAACAGGAGCTCTCCCTTTTTAGTATAAAATTCTGAATTCTTCTGAATTAAGGGCCCTGCCTTGCTCAAAATTTTTCCTTGACACCTTAATGAACTGAATGAACTGTAGTTGTTTTATAGATTCAGTCTACATTGTCATAATAATACATCCATATGCCTTCGATATACCAGCTCCCATTACAAGGGCCTTTGGAGGGGTTTCAGCCCCTTCACTAGCAAAACATTCTTTTGTGTTATAGACTTTAGCCATAATTCAGAAAAATTGATTCATTTTTTGTCATCAACAGACACATGATTTTAGAAATGTTGGAATATGAAAATGGAAATATCTCAGGAATCTCTGTTATGGAAGACATTGGATCCATGCTCACCACCCTGACCCAAGGCATCTCTTTCCTGGTTCCTTTCAGTTTGGCCGGAGAGGCAGCTCTTGTCTCTAGGTCTTTGGCATTCAAAACCTCTTCAATTTCACAGTAATGGAGTCCACTGTACAGACATTATCCAGATCACTGTGTGTTTGCCACCACCAGCCTGAGGGCCTGTGCACAAGGGAGCACTGGGGACTGAAGAGGACTTTGGTCTACTGGCCTTGACATACTTAGGGAGGTTTTCCTAGCCACTGAAATTCAAAGCTACTGTTGTTTGCTCCTTGAGGTTTAAGTCTGGGTGTCTCTGTAAAAGCACTGTTTATAAATACATTTGATTGATTGATTGATTCTGCACATTTCTATGGTTTGAGTAACAGGCTCCATTGTAGGATACAAACATACTGAACTTTCACTCTGTTTCTTTGCCGCAACTGATGTGATACATCAGTTTCATAAGCAATTTGATAATACTTCCAGTGTTCTACATCAGTTTCATAAGCAATTTGATAATACTTCTAATGTTCTGCATCAGTTTCATAAGCGATAATACTTCCAGTGTTTATTAGGGTGAGAAATGCAAACTCAGTGCAAAACTCAGTCCAAACTTTCAAGTGTCTACTAAAGACTATTCTCTACAGCATGGTCTATGATTAAGTGTAGTCTGGCCCAGGGGTGTGAAGGTGACCAGAATGGCTTGTTACTGTCCACCCTTGCTGTCTTGCCAGGTGGGCTCTCATCCCCACTGGGATGCACTCCCTCCAATGCCATTCGGGGGCAGATTCACTGGGTTGTCGTTGTCTCTCTGTTGCGCACTTGTGCAATTGGGCTGTACTCTGCTCGCCATACTCTGCCCTCATTCAGGGTGGTTGCGGTTGGTGGGTGTTCCTTTGGTTGATGCCTGGCAATGTGGATGAATTGATTTCCTGCCTGTTGGGCCCTGTCCTGGGCCTCCACTATATAGGGCCACAGTGTCACCAGACCCCCCTGTCTCAGTCCCAAGGTCTTACGCTGCTATATTATTGTACTGTGGGAGTAGGGTCAGTTCTTCTTCTCCACTATAAATCCTTGTAGATATAAGGAATGCATTTTTTTTTTTAAATCCTGTCTCCTGCCGTTTTAAACTTAGGAGGACATGAGGTCCTGGCCCACACCTGAGGAGTACCTGGCTTGCTGTCCCTGTCCAAAGTCCTCCTGGTTGTGTTGCAGATCAAGACGATACCTGACGATTTCAGCTGCCACTGAAATTCAACACTACTGGTGTTTGCTCCTTGGGGTTTAAGGCCGGGTGTTTTGTAAAAGCACTTTGTGACGGCTGCTGATGTAAAAATGGCATCATAAATACATGTGTTTGATTGATTGATTTATCACAGCAGGCACTCACGAAAACAGAATACCAAAATGAAGCAGGGTGGAGGAATCTTCCCATGTCACTGAAGACCAACACATTAAAAATCATTACGGTACCACAGTGACTTATCTCTACAATGACAGTATCTCCTCCCTATTTCTTCTGAAACTGCAGCTACACTGTCATGTCCCTGTAGCTCCAGATGTGACCAGCCAAACTAATAATGGGCTGTTTGTATGGAACTGGATATACTCCTCCGTAGGAGAGTCATGTTAGGACCTGTTGTGTATCTTCAAAAGTACATCTGTAAACAGCTGAAGTCAACTGAAAGTCAACAAGTCAACCGCTAAAAACAGCAAGCAGGATCAATCCGGAACCAATCTGATCAATCTGGAAGCTGAATGTGAAGAGTACATCCTGGTCTTTGTGGCATGGTGCTCTTCAACAGCATTATATTTCCTTAAAAATGGTGGGAAAAATACAATCTCCAGATATTGAGTAAGTCACTGCTGTCTTACAGGAAGGAGTTAAGGTTATGGAGTATAGACCAGGTGGCTTGTTCCTTCTCTCTACACTGTGAAATTAGAAGGACATGCACAGGGAGGAACTCAAACCATTAATGAACAACTTCACAAAGAACCACAGAGCCTCAAGTTCACTGCCTCTAAAATAAAAAGCAAGGGACTCCAAAGCTGAAAGTTTTTTTAATGGCCAACTCCCTGCTCAAGTCGTTCATGTTCAACAAAGAAATAACTAATCGCTAGGATGTGCCATCCTAAACCTAAAGCATTAGTGAACTGACATGGTTCAGCATTTTGAGCTGTCAGTCTGTTTGGTGAGGAGGAACATTCTGCCATGTTAAATTTCTCTTCCGCTTCCAGTTCTTTCACATGAAATACTAAGACACAGATCACATCTCTCATGTCTTACAGACTGACTAAAAGCCTTGAGTTCTGGAGTCCAATGCTCTCTGCAAGGCAGCAACCAGCTGGGGGGATATACACTTGTAAACATGGTTTCCTGCTCTCTTTTGATTTCAAAGTAGGCTAGCGATAAATCCCATTGTGTGGGCAATCTGCACATCGCGTTGTAATATTATTCCAAACTGATAAGGAACTCTTACCAGTGTGAACACACACACACACACACACTCCATTAAGATGAACCACAATGTCTTGCCTGTACAGAATCCAGGTTCTCCTCTGGAAACAGATGTACCTGGAAGACAGACAGGAGGGAAAAATAAGTTGTCAGTCGCCAGAGTCTTAAAAGATTAATTCCATTCACAGCTCATATGCAGTATGTGACACAGGGAGATCTCTGCTGACATCCTTGTACACAGGGTTGAGTATATCTTAACAGACACAGGGGGATCTCTGCTGACATCCTTGTACACAGGGATGAGTATTTCTTAACAGACACAGGGAGATCTCTGCTGACATCCTTGTACACAGGGTTGAGTATATCTTAACAGACACAGGGAGATCTCTGCTGACATCCTTGTACACAGGGATGAGTATTTCTTAACAGACACAGGGAGATCTCTGCTGACATCCTTGTACACAGGGTTGAGTATGTCTTAATAAACACAGGGAGTACGTCTTTGTTTACATTGCAACCATGACATCATATTCATCATCAGGGGAACTATTTCCATGTTGGCCTTCAACAGAGTTGTCATAGCGATGTCACCTGTTCATACTTTGGCTCTGACGCGTAAGACGTAGTTGTGGGGGGGGTGCGCGAAGCACCGGGCCAGTAACAAACACACACACAAATGCTGTTGCCAGTGCCTCTGGGTGACACTGAAGCATGACTCATAAATCTTCAATGAACACATTTAATCTCCACCATCCTCCAAATCAGTTTGAAGGAAATGTGTTCTGAAGTATCCAGTCCAAATACCACATTCTTTGCTTCAGCTGAAAATGTAAATTTCAGAATAGGGGGTTGCCTGGGGTTACATCTTTGTTTCCTTTCCAGACAGGTGATTTCAGCAGTGCAATTCTATATCTGCCTGCAGACTTCTGGGTACTTGGCCTTAGCAGTGTCCCAAGAAGCTGCAATTCACTGAACCTGACCAGTTAAATTTCCCTGTGCAGATAAACATGCCAACCGAAGTCAAACTGCGCTAGCGAGCAAGGATATCTCCTTTTCATTTCTGGCCAGCACATTTCCAGACGGGTTTTAGGCCTGCCGGCCTGATCCAGCCCCGTAGTGTGAACAGCCACGGGGAGCATTCACAGTGGTGCTCACCTGCGGGAGAGAAAGTCAAGGACAGGAGAAGCAGAGTGAGGAGCAGCATAATGCTCTGATGCTCAGAACCTCCCGGGGTAATGCTCACAGCTGGGGGAGGGTCATTAGCAGGACCGGCTGCTTCTCCTGCAACAGAGACAGAGAGAGGGGAAGTGTTAAGGCTGTGTTTCTGACACTACGATAATACAATAACATTGTTCCTAATTCATAAGTGCAGGCAAAAGTTTCAAGTGCAGAACAAGCACTCAAACTATTTTGGCAATAGCCTCCGTAATGATAACGGTAGAAAAAAGTTAACGGAATGAACACTGCTGCTGAAGCAATATTTTTGTTGTTGTTGTGCACACTCAATAAAGGCATTTTACACTGCATGAGCAGCCCCCAATATAGATACATGAATATAGATAGACAACAAGAGATGACATGAGGGCATGATTCAACCTGTGGTAACACTCCACACACATACAACTAGGTCATGAAAAAACTGGTCACTGACCAAAGTTTTGTTATTTTGTTTGCCAAAATATATTCAAGATACAGTCAAATAATGAATATGGGCTTAAAGTGCAGTCTCTCTGCTTTAATTTGAGGGTATTCTCATCCAAATTGAAGGAAGGGGTTAGGAATTACAGCTCTTTAATTTGTAGCCCCATCTTTTTCAATGAAACAAAAGTAATTGGACAATTGACTGAAAAGCTGTTTCATGGACAGATGTGAGCAATTCTTTTGTCAGTTAAGCAAGTAAAATGTCTGGAGTTGATTCCAGGTGTTGGATTCACATTTGGAAGCTGCTGCTGTGAACCCACAACATGCGGCCAAAGGAGACCTCAATGCAAGTAAAACCATCAGAGAGATAGCAGGAACATTTGGAGTGGCCAAATCAACAGTCAAGTACATTCTGAGAAAAAAAGAACACACTGGTGAGCTCTGCAACACAAAAAGGCCTGGATGTCCACGGAAGAAAACAGTGGTGGATGATCATAGGATCCTTTCTAAGGTAAAGAAAAACCCCTTCACAACAAGAACACTCTCCAAGAGGTAGGCACATCATTATCCAAGTCTGTCATAAACAGAAGACTTTACAAGAGCAAATACATAGGGTTCCCCAAAGTGCAAACCATTCATAAGCCTCAAGAATAGAAAGGCCAGATTAGACTTTACCAAAAAACAACTAAAAAAGCCAGCCCAGATCTGGAACAGCATTCCTTGGACAGTTGCAATGGCCTAGTGAATCACCTAATCTCCACCCGATCGAGCATGCTTTTCACTTGCTGAAGACAAAACTTAAGGCAGAAAGACCCACGAACAAACAACAACTGAAGACAGCTGCAGTAAAGGCCTAGTAAAGTATCACAAAGGAGGAAACCCCGAGTTTGTCGATGTTCATGCATTCCAGACTTCAAGCAGTTATTGCCTGCAAAGGATTCTTGACAAAGTTTTAAAAAATAACATTTTATTTATGATTGTGTTAATTTGTCCAATTACATTTGAGCCCCTGAAATAAGGGGACTGTGTATGAAAATGTTTGCAATTCCTAAATGTTTCATATGATATTTTTGTTCAATCCCTTGAATTATAGCTGAAAGTCAGTTCTTCAATTTCAAATCCATTGTGGTGGCATACAGAGCCAGAATTATGAAAATTGTGTCAGTGTCCAAATATTTCCAGACCTAACTGTACATAACCGCCAGAAACCAGGGTTCGAAACCCATCTCCACCCTTAAAATCTGTCTCCCCACTTCACCAGCCAACCTCTGGTCCACACTGTCAGCAAAAAGCCTTGCAAAAAAATAATATTAGTAAGTAAGGAGCGCGAATGGCTCCATTGAAAACCAAATACAGTATACAAAACACCGGGCCTGCAGACCAGTGAGTTCCAGCCACAGTGTCCAGTGTCCCCTCTCACGGTCACCTGAACAACCACAGCCCTGATGATGACAGTCTGCCAGGCATCTTTGCCACAGCTCCCCGTCCCCCCTAACAGTCCGACAGCACCGCAACTGACAGAGTGGCCGCCGTCATGACCCACCGTCCTCTGTGAGCGTCGCTTCAGCCGAGATGGCCGCGCACTGAACACTCAGCCACTATACGCGCCCCACCAACCAGAATAATGACTACCGTGGGTGCGTCTGAAGGAAACACTATATGACAAGCGACAGCCGTTTCGGCAAATCCAGAACACTGTTGTCGTGGTCAGTGAAACAGTAGAATGGAACACTAGGATGACATCTTCCTGGTGCTCCACTACCCTGGAGACAACTTCCACAACAACAGTCAAACTCCAGGTATTAATGAAGATCATCAGGGTGCTCCCACAGTTATGCCAGACAGTCGATTAGTTAAACCTGACAAATCACATGCAGTTATTGTCAAGTTATTTAGGGTGTTTCTGCTTCAATGTCTGCCCAAACCTGAAAAAGTCCTTAACTGAAGTTTTCTATGTCTTTTTATATTTATTGAAGATTTTCATCTAACAACAGTTACTTTTCTGCAGTTACATAGTTAGGTTAGTTTAGTTTAGGTGGATGACCTTGAAAGAAAAGGAAAATAAATAAGCAATGTCCCCCTTACTAACTTCTCATTTGCTTAAGTGCTGAAACATTGCTCTTTCATCGATAAACAAATAACTACAAATAAAATGTATCTTAAATGTTAAATAAACATGAAAGAACCAAACTAAACATGAATATCATAATATGGAGATAGATTTCTATCAAAATGTGGTAAACTTGTAAGTAGCGAGTCTCAAATAGATATGGTGAGTCACAAATATACACTGCTCAAAAAAATTAAGAGAACGCTTAAATCACACATCAGTGTCATGGTCAAAGGAAGGCAGGACACGAGGCGCTGAGTGTAGGGTAACCACAAAACAACTAAAGGAGGCACACCCACAAACCACGGCACAACACAACAGGCACAAGCAATGGTCCACAAACAAAGGCAAACAAGGGCTACTTACAGTATATAGGGTCCACCATTATTGGCAATGTGGGGCATCTGCCTCAAATTGGGGACAATCAAAACAGCAGCACAGAGATGCCTAGAGGATCTCCTCCCAAACCTGGATCAGGGCATCAGTGAGCTCCAGGACAGCCTGTGGCGCTACTTTTTCTGTCTGCCTGATCTATCCTCCGTCTCTCCCTGAACCATCCTTGTCTCTCCCTGATCTATCCTCTGTCTGCCTGATCTATCTTTCGTCTCTCCCTGATCCATCCTTCGTTTCTCCCTGATCTACACTCTATGTCTGCCTGATCCATCCTTCATCCCACCCAGATCCATCCTTCGTTTCTCCCTGATCCATCCTTTGTTTCTCCCTGATCTACGCTCTATGTCTGCCTGATCTATCCTTCATCTCACCCAGATCCATCCTTCGTCTCACCCTGATCCATCCTTCGTTTCTCCCTGATCTATCCTCTATGTCTGCCTGATCTATCCTCTATGTCTGCCTGATCTATCCTCTATGTCTGCCTGATCTATCCTTCGTCTCTCCCTGATCTATACTCTGTCTCGCCCTGATCCATCCTTCGTCTCTTCCTGATCTATCCTCTATGTCTGCCTGATCTATCCTCTGTCTCTCCCTGATCCATCCTCGACCAAGACTGAATGGCATTGTTGGGTCAAGGAGAGAACAATGTCCACAAACGTCAATCCGGTTCAATTATTTATTTTACTATTATTTTGTAAACATACTCGTAATGGAGTTTAGTCTCATCTGGCCAAAGATAATTCAATCAGACAGACAGCCCCCTTCCTGTTTTCTTGAAGGCAGGTTTCTATAGCCTGCAGATCACACCTTTCCCAGAGCAGATATCATCTGTGGTGACAATAGGAAATGACAGATGAAGCTCTCCATTGCTGAAGGACGCTGCAATCACCACACATCATACTGTTCTGACAGAAGACCACACATCATACTGGTCTGATAGAAGACCACACATCACACTGGTCTGATAGAAGACCATACATCATACTGGTCTGATAGAAGACCACACATCATACCGGTCTGATACAAGACCACATCATACCGGTCTGATACAAGACCACACATCATACTGGTCGAGATGAAGATCCTGCATGGCACACAGTTGAGAAGTGGGACAAAGGTAAACACACACACACAAAGAGATAAATCACACATGACATACACAATGCCTGAGCTTTGCAACTGGAGTGGCAGAGAGGATTTGCTATTTGTTACGCTCGTATCTTAGCAACACATTTTAAAAAGGAGCAGTTGTGTGGTTGGGGCCTTATGTGACTATGAATAAAAGCCAAGCAAACACTAATTTAAAGCCAGAAGTCCATTGTTGTTGGGGGACCCAGGGTGGTATTCATAGTATCTCAAAGTAGGACCGATGATCTAGGATAAGATGTGCGGATATACATTAAGCTCTGAATGGAAAAACTGTTCCCAGATCAGCACTCTCTGGGATGCCTGCCTCAGAACAACAGGACAGAGTGGGCGGATGGTTGCATAACAACCCACAGACACATTCTGGGAATTGTGGTGCCATCCCACTCCTTTATTATTCTGTCTTTTCATATGTTTTAGGTAGATAAGACCAGTGAGTAAATGTAGTGGGGGGGGGGGTGCTGGAAAAGCAGTGGGTCAAATTCAGACCCATGCACCCACCCAAGTACATGTTCTGGAGGCAGCAACCTAGACCACTCCAAACCACATATCTTACATTTCTATTCACCTTATCTTTCCCAGATACACATCACAACAAAAACAGTTATTTGTCCTGCAAATTCATCGCACGATTTTAACAGACATTTTTATGCTGGCTGGTGTTTGTCTTTCTGTTACTATGAACAGTGTCCAGGGCTATGTTTCTGTCTGAGCCCCAATGAAAGACCCAGGACAAACAGAAGATGAGCAGCATTAACATGGCTGCCTGGCCCCTGTTTCCTCTGTCTATACAAGTCTGACTGCTCCTGATAATGAGGGGCCTCACTTATCACAGCCAGCCAGGGGCACTTTGACAGCCAGAGACCAGGGGCACATTGACAGCCAGAGACCAGGGGCACATTGACAGCCAGAGACCAGGGGCACATTGACAGCCTGGGACCAGGGACACAGCCATTCCTAAAAACCAGGGCCATTGCTCATCCTCCATAAATCACACCTAGAAAATTACTTCTAGACCCATTCACAAACACATATACACAAACACACACACAGAGGTCATTACCCATAGTCCTGTTTTCTGGTGGTTTTCATATCACACAGCTGTGTGGACTGAGACCCAATACATCCCCGCAGGGACTTCAATTCAGATGCTGTGACTTTCTTTGATCTTACACTGATGCCCTCCAATAAGCTATATTGTTAGCTGTGGTTCAACAAAACTTCATACCATGCATTACTGCTCCAAGCCACATACGGGTCGGGGGGGTAGGCATGGGGGGGCCCGTATTAGAGGGAGGACATCAGCCTTGTCCGAGTCCAGGAAGGGGATGAGAGGGAGGGAGCGTTCCAGTGGTATACCTGCTGGTTATATTATTTATCCTCGAGACAATCAGTGTGCCCTCAATCAAATGCCCTCAAATATCGAACCCAAGAACAGAGTTGGGGAGTAATGGATTACACAAAAAAACAATAACTGTAATCGGTTACGTTATCAACTAACATTGTAATCGGATTACAGATACTTTTGAAAAAATATATGATTACTTTTGGATTGAAAAAGAAAAGGTCCGCAAAATAATAGACTTTTTTATTTCATGTTTTAAAAACATCGTTATTTGAACCAAAATAACAATTGCCCGCCTCTGTTATTGTATGTGTGATCATCATGCGTGCAAAGGTGGGCGCGCATAACCAGATTAGTGATAATAAGATTAGGTTACTGAGTTTGAGTCATCAAAAAGTTACGTTAGTGATTACAAATGTGGACAGGTAACTTGTAACTGTAACGGATTACATTTAAACAGTAACCAAACCAACCCTGCCCAAGAACACACACAAATATGCACACACATGTAAACACTGTGGTTAAGTATGAGCAATAGAAGTGGAACTGGTGAATGGAACTGGAGAATGAAACTGGACAATAGATCAGGAGAATGGAACTGGACAATAGATCAGGAAAATGGAACTGGAGAATGGAACAGGAGAATGTAAAAGGAAAATGGAACTGGAGAATTGAACTGGAGAATAGAACTGAGAATGGAAATGAAAAATAGAACTGGAGAATGGAACGGAAGAATGGAAATGGACAGTAGAACAGGAAAATGGATCTGGAGAATGGAACAGGAGAATGAAACAGGAAAATGGAACTGGAGAATGGCCAGAAAAAAGAATCTTATCACACATGATTAATAGAGAATGACAAAATAAAGAAGGATACAAATGAGATATAATGTATATCGTAAATAATGGAGAAGGAGTCAACTTGGCTGAGGCTCATGGTAGTGTCTTTATAATGACTAGTTCAGGTGTAAGACCCACAACTGCTGTGATTCATTGTTCAGTGTTCATCAAAGTTGGACGCAATTCACTTGTAATGCCTTTCAATTCAGAAGTTAAAACCAACGTTCAATTCCAACTCAAAAGATTCCGCAATGATAAGCATTGTGTTGAATTGGAAGTGGAGTTTCGGTGAGCTTCCTAAATTGATTAGATTTTAAATTAAATTGACCTGAATCTTTTAATGTTTTCCTGCTCCCGTGTACACCATCTGCCCAACCATCCACTATCATTCAGCTAACCCCTACAGCAGCAGTGGATACAAATGGGTTGTGTCACAGACAATGAAATAGATTGAGTCTTGACTGGAGTGCCACAACACTGCTCCACAGAACCTGCTGCCAACAGTAGATTTTCCGCTGAATCACAATGTTATTCCGTTGCCCAACAGTATCGTGGCATATCATAGCCTTCCTCCCATGAATTATTTATAAGATAATCATTGGCTTGTGAATTTAAAATGAGCATGAGCCAGTGAAACTGTGGCCTCCATAGTGTGCATCTCTCCAATTCTGTCTTGATAGAGACCTGAAATGTCTGCCCTGTTTTCCCATGGTGCCTTCATCTCTTTACATGATACTGCCGGAATTGGCCCGGCGTCTGCGTCTTGTTGCACCGGGAAGGAGTTGCTCCCGGTGGGATATGCGAACCGGATGGTTCTATTAAAAGACAGTGGGATGTTCACTGGTGGACATCTAACCCAATTAGATTGGAGATGAAAAGGCTCACAGTAGAAACAGACACTGAACCTGGAGATAAAGTTGTGCACATTGAAATGGAACGAATGGTGATCCGCGTTCCAGTCAATTACATCATAATGGGCAGTTTCTATGTCTGTACCTATGTCTGTACCTAGGTCTGTACCTATGTCTGTACCTAGGTCTGTACCTAGGTCTGTACCTAGGTCTGTACCTAGGTCTCTATGTCTGTACCTATGTCTGTACCTAGGTCTGTACCTAGGTCTGTACCTATGTCTGTACCTTTGTCTGTACCTATGAACCTATGTCTGTACCTATGTCTGTACCTAGGTCTGTACCTATGTCTGTACCTATGTCTGTACCTAGGTCTGTACCTAGGTCTGTACCTAGGTCTGTGCTTAGCTCTGTACCTATGTCTACATGGTCTGCTGAGAACCCCTGTCACCCTGACAACAGTGTCAGCGATATGTGTCACATGACGAGATGAACGCAGGTGCATGGTTATTCAGCCAATCACAACTTGATTTAAAAAAAGTACTTTTCATTTAAACTGCACTGTCAGCAATTGTTTGAACTCTCAGAGGGCAGGGCACACAAACAAGGATGTTAGGATAATAACCAGAAAGTCCCAGAGACTGAGTTGATTATTGACTTATTTTTCACATCCACGGAAATAATTGCTTGATAAAAGAGCAACAAAGCCTGCCATCTGTTCTGCTTTGCTCACAGATATGGGCACTTGTAAATCACATCTGATACAAAGGCTATAAAATAATTCCATCAGCAGGACTATTGTCAATGGTACAGAATGGTACATCTCCATCCCCCAGAATGCACTGCAAAAAAATACCCCACAGAGAAGGCGCAGTATCATGATGTAATCCTGTCATTGACAGCCCAGTCACGCTCCTTTCTCAGTGTCACTCACTGTCTACAGTCTCAACGTCTCCAGACAGTGGTGGGTCTTTTTCTCCAGCTCTCCCAGTCCACACAATGTCTTTAGGTTCACAACGGCTAAGTACCTCAGCTGACCTGGACATGAACTTGCCCCAGGACAGCCGATCACTCAAGATTACGTTGTATCTACCTTTCATATTCCACAAATGAATTTAAACCTTAAGATGTTTCTTTAATATCACTGAACAGGAATGTGAACAACTGAAATGTGTGGTCCTTCTATGAACCTATTTTAACTGACAGACATCCAATGGTGTCAGGTGATTACTATCTAAAGTCCATTCACACTGATCTCTCCTATAGGGTATTAACCACCCATGGAGACAGTTCTTTATTCAGTTCACCGTCCTTGTGGTTAAAGTACTGGCCCAGTAACTGGAAGGCTCCCAGTTTGATTCACATCTCCTTACGGGTGACCTGTCACTCTAGATGAGAAGGTAAATAATGCCAGCAGGTGGTAACTTAAACATTTGAGTGGCACTTCATTTTTCCACAGGAATAGTGACTATTGGGTGAATATTTTTAATCCAAAAGTCACACCAACACTCACACACCTCTTCTCTTACAATGTGCTCCACATCAGAAATGATGGAATTGGGGCGTGGTAAGAACGGCACATTGAAGGACCTTTAAGCAAAATGAAAAAGAGGAGACAGTCACACTGCAAGGAAGCACAGAAACACATGGCCTTCACAGAAAGCAACCCCCACTCACTGGTAACAACAGACCACCTCAGCACTAACAACACTACGCTACACTTGGTCCTTCCAGAGCCATTTGGTCCTTCCAGAGGCAGTTGGCCTTTCTAGAGGCAGTCGGTCCATCCAGAAATATATTTATGTACTAGATGCCTACTCTTGCCAATTCAAGGTTTTCTAGAGTCCCGGAATCAGGAGGAAATAAGGAGATAAATTCAACGTTTTTGGAAAACCCTGTACTGAGTGTCATTTTGCTACCCTACTCCCAGAACATGATTCAGAGTAACAATGCAGGATACTTAGGAAAGGCAAGCTGAGGGACACAGAGAATTTAAGCCCCCACCCCAAAGAATTTGTGAAATTCAATGTTTTGAAAAAGAAAACAAAAAATTACCAGGGCAATGAATCTTAAGGATGCGTCGTTGACATTTATTCCACATTAGCTGGCTAAACCTATAAGAGAAACAATAAAACAGATTAATCTAAGTCGAGGATTCACAGTACCTGGCCCCATTCATCACATTATTGGATTAGAAGGAATGAATCCAACATTAGGCCACAGATTAATTTACCCTGAACCACAAAAAGAAACTGCCTCAACATAATCATATAAAAGGCCATTCTGCTTAATTGCATTTGGTCCTTCAGAGGGGTCACATTGGAATGAATATCCATGTCCATAACCTGCAAAAGCATATGGTCGGATTTTAATAAGTATATTACACTGTAGCTAGTATTGCGACAGCTTCTTTAGCTGGGAATGTGTGTGTGTTTGTGTAAGTGTGTGCGTGTTAGTGATTGCAGGCCTGTGCCACTACCCTCCTGTCAAACGTGCCTTCCCTGCCAATTGTCCTGTAAATCCATCTCTCTATTGTCAGCTTCACAAATGAGCAGCAATGGAGGGAGGGAGGGAGATCGGGAGAGGGAGGAGGAGTAAAGAAAGCTCTAAGGCGAAGGAGGAAAGCCTAATTCCCTGATAGAGAGGGGAGAAGAGCAGGATTGGCAAGATGCAAATACCCTGCTATTAAAGAAGCTCCCTGCAGAGAGAGAGTGCTCCTCCGAGAGGTCGGCTCGCATCATCAACACACACACATAGAGGACAGGGGGAGGGTCTAATCTCTTAAACCCCCTTCCCATTTCACACACTCTCAGATAGTCACACACGCACACACAAACACTAGGGCACACACACACACACTCACTCCCTTGCTCTCTATTGTTATATAAGCTGACCTTCGTTGAGACCTTGTGAAACAGCACGTTAACCACAGACAACTAAACTCGGTATCGGCCTTCTCCTTTTTCCTCTTCCTCGTCCTCTTCCTCCTCATCCGCCGCTCCTTTTCCGTCTGATCGTGATATAGAACACGTTTCCTGTCCTGAGAGGACCTGGTTATCAAAATGTTCCAAGAAAACGAATTACGATACCTATTGTGACCAGACCCATTGTGACTCAGCAACGTGCAAATACCAACACAGTAACCCTAAGGACAATTTAATAAATATCCTGGGTAAATTAACCAGCGCCCTTGGTGGTACTGATTCAATACATCCCTGTGGGTCCTTTAGTCAGACACACTGTGTGGTGACAAGTTCCCTTTAGGCGGTGAAACATTCCCTTCCCCCATACTAGTTATCTGTCTTGTGGAGGGTGGGCTTCACTTTGAGGTTCATGTTCACACCAATATTTCACTGGGACTAATAAATTCCAGTAAAAAGAGGTTTAAGCGCGATACGACACAGCAGCCACTTTTATTAGTTCCACAGGCCACCAAGTTTCACATTCGACGGATGTCAGCTGAAAGGAAACACAATCTGTTGTGCGAATCCTAGCAGCCTCTGCTCTCCACTGTAGACCTAATCCAGTTACCGTTCGAGACAAAATGTGGAGCAAGCGAGTACAGATTCGAGTACGGATTGTTCAGATTGCGAGTTCAAGACCTCAGCAAGCTGAGTCACGTCCAGGATCAGGGGAGGAAGGTGGGGCCGCCGTGGATTAGTCAGTAATGTCTGGACTCCAGGTCCACCCTACCGGGCTCTCTTCCTGGACAGTGCCGTCGTGTCAACAGCGCTACAAGCGTGGCAAGCAAGACTACGGTTAGGACGGGAATTTACCTGGTAGTTTCAGAATGTAAAACATGACTGGATGACTCAGACACGCTGATAAATATTTCAATCGGATAACTCACCTTGTGTTCACCAGACACACACACACACGAACAGAAACATGCACACACATATACTGATGGGAGACAAACTCACAAACAGGAGCTTGGGATTGATTGGACTTATTGGATTTCATGGTTGACGTAATCACGTAGAATTCCCTCAGCTCCCGACCCCACCCGGTTGTTTTCCCCCTCTGTCCAACATGTTCCACCAGCATCCATCTTAACACACACACACACACCAGCATCCATCTTAACTAGGCAATTTATGTTCTGCCCGGCTACCCCAACGCTGTGCGACAAGGAAATGGACTCTAATTAATCTAAGCCCATTATAGAAGCCATCCATGTGACACAGATACGCCAGCGGTCTGGATAGACAAGCAGGAAAAAACAAGAGGGTGAGACAAACTAGAAGAAATCTTTGGTTTTTGGTCATGTTATCCAGTATGCCAGGTGAGAACAAGAGGGTGAGTATTTTGCAGACAGTCTAGAAGAAAGCAAACTACTTAACGTCTTTCCAGTTGCTGCCGTGAGAAACAATATGGGACAGACCATTTGAGTAAAAAACGCTTTGAAATGTAAATAATGTATTAGAAGGCATTATTTAATTTGAGTTGGATCTTGAGTAACATGATCAGATCTTAAGATAAAACATTTAAAAAATAATAATGTATTATTATACATTTGATTTCGGTTAGAATTTTCACGGGGCCCTTCGTCTGCCTACCTTGCCAAATGCTAGTGACCGCCATTGGACGCACCCTGTTTTCTGAGTATCTTTTAACTATGCAGTGGCCCATTCATAACTCGGGCTGCCGGCTAATCAAAATTGCTAACACAAACACACACACACAATGCCCTGAAGAGGATTTACACATATCTTCTGACTCAGCACTATCATGTTGTTCGCCTGGCAGAAAGAGAAGAGTATCCTTTCCTACCTGCACTCTAGACAGGAACCCACACAACCACAGACACACACATACCGCCACATACAAAATCACACAGATACGTCTGATTGGATACCAAGATACCAGCTTCTCTACGCAGCTGCTGAAACATCACATCATGTACATATTAGGGGGGTGAATTACCTGGACCCGCACTATATGATATTGCCCAAATACTTGGGTCACAATACGATAAGATTGTTGTGAGACACCCAAAATTGCAATTACATTTTTGTGATATATAGTGATTCAATATAAACAAAATGTATGCATAATGAACTTTTTGTCATTGATGATCATACACAATGAAACTTCTAATGCTCCTCTACTGTAGGCTACAGAGCAATGCACACATTGTTGCTGCTCTTGCTGCCAGTCGTTGAAATCATACAATTATTCAACTAAATTCTTAGAAAACAAGTAATCTGGCTAACATTTCCACCTCTGTCTCTTCATTCTACCTCTTCTGACAAACATTCTACAATTCTGCTTACATTTTGCTCCCTCTTGCTAACATTCTCCCTTCTCTGGCTATTACTTTCCTCCTCTGGTTAAGTCTACCCAGTACCAACTAACCAATACCACACAGCCAACTACCCAGTACCAACTAACCAATACCACACAACCAACTACCCAGCACCAACTAACCAATACCACACAACCAACTACCCAGCACCAACTAACCAATACCACACAACCAACTACCCAGCACCAACTAACCAATACCACACAGCCAACTACCCAGCACCAACTACCCAGCACCAACTAACCAAAACCACACAGCCAACTACCCAGCACCAACTAACCAATGCCACACAGCCAACTACTCAGTACCAATTAACCAATGCCACACAGCCAACTACTCAGTACCAACTAACCAAAACCACACAACCAACTACCCAGTACCAACTAACCAATACCACACAGCCAACTACCCAGCACCAACTACCCAGCACCAACTAACCAAAACCACACAGCCAACTACCCAGCACCAACTAACCAATGCCACACAGCCAACTACTCAGTACCAATTAACCAATGCCACACAGCCAACTACTCAGTACCAACTAACCAAAACCACACAACCAACTACCCAGTACCAACTAACCAATACCACACAGCCAACTACCCAGTACCAACTAACCAATACCACACAGCCAACTACCCAGCACCAACTACCCAGCACCAACTAACCAAAACCACACAGCCAACTACCCAGCACCAACTAACCAATGCCACACAGCCAACTACTCAGTACCAATTAACCAATGCCACACAGCCAACTACTCAGTACCAACTAACCAAAACCACACAACCAACTACCCAGTACCAACTAACCAATACCACACAGCCAACTACCCAGCACCAACTACCCAGCACCAACTAACCAAAACCACACAGCCAACTACCCAGCACCAACTAACCAAAACCACACAGCCAACTACCCAGCACCAACTAACCAATGCCACACAGCCAACTACTCAGTACCAACTAACCAAAACCACACAACCAACTACCCAGTACCAACTAACCAATACCACACAGCCAACTACCCAGCACCAACTACCCAGCACCAACTAACCAAAACCACACAGCCAACTACCCAGCACCAACTAACCAATGCCACACAGCCAACTACCCAGCACCAACTAACCAAAACCACACAGCCAACTACCCAGTACCAACTAACCAAAACCACACAACCAACTACCCAGTACCAACTAACCAATACCACACAGCCAACTACCCAGCACCAACTACCCAGCACCAACTAACCAAAACCACACAGCCAACTACCCAGCACCAACTAACCAATGCCACACAGCCAACTACTCAGTACCAATTAACCAATGCCACACAGCCAACTACTCAGTACCAACTAACCAAAACCACACAACCAACTACCCAGTACCAACTAACCAATACCACACAGCCAACTACCCAGCACCAACTACCCAGCACCAACTAACCAAAACCACACAACCAACTACCCAGTACCAACTAACCAAAACCACACAACCAACTACCCAGCACCAACTAACCAAAACCACACAACCAACTACCCAGTACCAACTAACCAATACCACACAGCCAACTACCCAGCACCAACTACCCAGCACCAACTAACCAAAACCACACAACCAACTACCCAGTACCAACTAACCAAAACCACACAACCAACTACCCAGCACCAACTAACCAAAACCACACAACCAACTACCCAGTACCAACTAACCAAAACCACACAACCAACTACCCAGTACCAACTAACCAATACCACACAGCCACTCTTGTTCATGTCTGGCTGATCCAAGTTCATCTGGTTTCAGTGAAAGAAGCTGACCTGCAAACTAAGAGAATGTCAACCCCACAGGAATCCCTCTACTAAAGTGCTTTGTGTGCATTATTAAAGGATTCTGAAGCTGGAAGTAACAAAGGTTGATATAATTGGATTACTAGCTGCATGAAAGAAGAGACAAAAAGCCAATCATATTCTAAAAAAATATATATTTTAGTAGGTTGGGTTTATTTTGTAAGGAAGTGGATATACAGTTACGTCCGGAATATTGGACACTGAAACAGTTTTCATAGTTTTGGCTCTACACGCCACCACAATGGATTTTAAATTAAACAACCGAGATGCAGTTGAAGAGCAGACATTCAGCTTTAATTCAAGGGGTTGACATTTGTTTTTGTATGAAACGTTTGGGAATTGCTACCATTTTCATACACAGTCCCCTTATTTCAGGGGCTCAAATGTAATTGGACAAATTAACACAATCATAAATAAAATGTTCATTTTTAATACTTTGTCAAGAATCTTATGCAGGCAATGACTACTTGAAGTCTGGAACGCATGAACATCACCAAATGCTGGGTTTCCTCCTTTGTGATACTTTGCCAGGCCTACTGCAGCTGTCTTCAGTTGTTGTTTGTTCGTGGGTCTTTCTGCTTGAAGCAAGTGAAATGCATGCTCGATCGGGTTCAGATCAGATGATTGACTTGGCCATTGCAGAATATTCAATTCCTTCGCATTAAAAAACTCCTAGATTGCTTTTGCAGTATGTTTTGGTTCATTGTCTATCAGAAAGTGAAGCATCGTCCAATCAACTTCGCTGAATTTGTCTGAATCTAAATTTGTCTGTATCCCTATACAGTGAGGGAAAATATTATTTGATGCCCTGCTGATTTTGTACGTTTGCCCAATAACAAAAAAATTATCAGTCTATAATTTTAATGGTAGTTTTATTTGAACAGTGAGAGATAGAATAACAACAACAAAATCCAGAACAACGCATGTCAAAAATGTTATAAATTGATTTGCATTTTAAAGAGTGAAATAAGTTTTTGATCCCCTCTCAATGAGAAAGATTTCTGGCTCCCAGGTGTCTTTTATACAGGTAACGAGCTGAGATTAGGAGAACACTCTTAAAGGGAGTGCCCCTAATCTCAGCTCGTTACCTGTATAAAAGACACCTGTCCACAGAAGCAATCAATCAGATTCCAAACTCTCCACCATGGCCAAGACCAAAGAGCTGTCCAAGGATGTCAGGGACAAGATTGCTGGAATGGGCTACAAGACCATCGACAAGCAGCTTGGTGAGAAGGTGACAACAGTTGGTGCGATTATTCGCAAATGGAAGAAACACAAAAGAACTGTCAATCTTGTTCGGGCTGAGGCTCCATGCAAGATCTCACCACATGGAGTTGCAATGATCATGAGAACGGTGAGGAATCAGCCCAGAAATACACGGGAGGATCTTGTCAATGATCTCAAGGCAGCTGGGACCATAGTCACCAAGAAAACAATTGGTGACACAATTGAAAAGGACTGAAATGCTGCAGTGCCCGCAAGGTCCCCCTGCTCAAAAAAGTACATGTACAGGCCCGTCTGAAGTTTGCCAATGAACATCTGAATGATTCAGAGGAGAACTGGGTGAAAGTGTTGTGGTCAGATGAGACCAAAATCTATCTCTTTGGCATCAACTCAACTCGCCGTGTTTAGAGGAGGAGGAATGCTGCCTATGACCCCAAGAACACCATCCCCACTGTCAAACATGGAGGTGGAAACATTATGCTTTGGGGGTGTTTTTCTGCTAAGGGGACAGGACAACTTCACCGCATCAAAGGGACGATGGAAGGGGCCATGTACCGTCAAATCTTGGGTGAGAACCTCATTCCCTCAACCAGGCCATTGCAAATGGGTCATGGATGGGTATTCCAGCATTACAATGACCCAAAACACACAGGCAAGGCAACAAAGGAGTGGATCAAGAAGAAGCACATTAAGGACCTAGAGTGGCCTAGCCAGTCTCCAGACCTTAATCCCATAGAAAATCTGTGGAGGGAGCTGAAGGTTCGAGTTGCCAAACGTTCAGCCTCAAAACATTAATGACTTGGAGAAGATCAGTAAAGAGGAGTGGGACAAAATCCCTCCTGAGATGTGTGCATACCTGGTGGCCAACTCCAATAAACATCTGACCTCTGTGATTGCCAGCAAGGGTTTTGTCACCAATTACTATGTCATGTTTTGGCAGAGGGGTTGAACACTTATTTCACTCATTAAAATGCTAATCGATTTATAACATTTTTGACATGCGTTTTTCTGGTGTCTCTCACTGTTCAAATAAACCTACCATTAAAATTATAGACTGATCTTTGTCAGTGGGCAAACATACAAAATCAGCAGGGGATCAAATATTTGTTTCCCTCACTGTACACTTTAGATTTAATCCGGCTGCTTCTGTATTGGAAGACATGCATGTCCATGCCATCACACTGCCTCTACCGGGTTTTTCACCTGATGTGATAATGATATGCCTACCTACAGGAGAGTGCTCTTCACTTGGCTAGATGTTGTGAAAGGGTTTTTCATGGAAAGGATCCTACGATCATCCACCACTGTTGTCCCAACCTTTCTACTTTTAAGTCTTTGGTTGAAACATACCTGTTCTCGTTAGCATATTGATTACTTTTCTTGGGCTGTTTTTACTATTTTACATTTGTGTCTTTGTTTTAAAGTTAATCTTAGCTTAGATGTTCTCTATGTGTTTATGGGTTGTTCTGCTGCTTTTATTTTTATATGCTTGTTCTGTAAAGCACTTTGGTCTGTCTAGCGGCAGTTTAAATGTGCTATATAAATAAATGAACTTGAACTTGTCTTCTGTGGACGTCCAGGCCTTTTTGTGTTGTAGACCACAACAGTGTGTTATTTTTTTTCTAAGTATGTAGCAAACTTGATTTGGCCACATCCAAATGTTCCTGCTATCTCTCTGATGGATTTTATTTTTGGCCTGTTTTACTTGGATTAAGAGATCCTTTAACCACATGTTGTGGGTGCACACTTTTGCAACCAGGTTATTGTGAGTTTTTTATTTTTCATTTTTTTCCCCTCAAAGATTTCAGTTTGTTTTTCAATTGAATTGTTCACATTATAGGTCACATTAAAGGTGGAAAAAGTTCTGACATGATTTATCTTTGTCTCATTCTTTTACATCACAAGAACCTGGCATTTTAACATTTGAATATTATGATTGGGTGTTTAGTACAGGCAAGATTTGAAATCCAGACTAGAACATTCTGGGTCATACTGTACTTCAACACTGAATGGTTTAGACTATTCATGCTAAATTCCTGTTAACTTCAATAGAACTGTGTTCTCACAGGGAACAATGACTTGACCTAGTAACCAAACCAGTGCGTTATATTTCAAACGTGAGTGTTTAACACAAATTTCTCAAGCAGTCCAGAGAAAACAGACAATGGAGGGACTTACAGAGAAAGACACAGACAGAAGAGACAAGGAAGGAGACAGACAAGAGAAACAGAAAAACAGGAGAGAAGGAGAAAGAAAAACCTCTTTACTGCAAAACCAAAGGGAGAACAATTTCAAGCATGCTATTATTATTCACCCATGGCTATTCAAACAACATCACCTTTATCCACCCATCCAAAATAATTTAAAAGGTTACCACAATACAACACATCCAACACACCTAACACATCCAACACATCCAACACATCCAACACATCCAACACATGCAACACATCCAACACATGCAACACATGCAACACATCCAACACATGCAACACATCCAACACATCCAACACATCCAACACATGCAACACATCCAACACATGCAACACATCCAACACATGCAACACATCCAACACATCCAACACATGCAACACATGCAACACATCCAACACATGCAACACATCCAACACATCCAACACACCCAACACATCCAACACACCCAACACACCCAACACACCCAACACACCCAACACACCCAGCACATCCAACACACCCAGCACATCCAACACACCCAACACACCCAACACATCCAACACATCCAACACATCCAACACATCCAACACATCCAACACATCCATTTCAGTTGCACCACATGAGGTGCTCTTGTCTTAGCGCCTACTGATCCTCGGAAGTGAAAGAATGCATATTACAAATAACAGTTTAAACCTGGATTGAAAATACATCAGTCCTTTATGTCAACACATTCAATCTTGGGTGGCTAGGCAGGGTGGCTAGGCAGGGCATAGGTGCATACACAGATGAACAGTAACAACATTAAGTCTCAAGAAGACATACAGTTGACCGCCATAATGAAAAAGGATGTACCCTCAAAAGCAATCTACCTATGGTTGGCTACTGGGCATATAGGAAATTGGGATACAAAATAACCACCACACCACCAAATCACCATACCACTATATCACTATACCACCATAACACCAAATCACCTTAACACCATACAACTATATCACCATAGCACCAAAGTACAATACCACCGTGTCACCATACATCCATAACACCAAATCACCATACTACTATATCACCCTACCACCAAATTACCATACCACAATAACACCATACATCCATACCACCAAATCACCATACCACTATATCACCATACCAGCATACCACTGTATCACCATAACTCCATTACATCATACTGTCGAATCTCTAAAATACCATATCCTTATACCACCAAATCACCACACCTGCATATCACCATACCTTCATGTGACCATACCACCATGTTTTTTTTCAATTATATCATGTTAATGCAACAGTGTAAATCATTTGACAACATCAATAAAACATGTTGATACTGTCTGTGGCAGACTGATATGTATAAAAAAAAAACAATAAAACGTAAATATTTAATGATAAACTAATAATAATTTATGCCTCAAGGACAAATATAATGTAAACCTGTCAGTAACAGGCTCTCAACAGCACACTGACACTAAGGCTGGACGGACCAGTAAGACACATTCTGTGCTCGACCCCCTACCCACCCAACATGTTGTCATGTTGTCACCCAGCCTCCGGTCTCTGCCTGTCTGACAGCATGCTGCAGTGTTGAAGGAGACTGGTCAGTTCTAACCGCCTGATAATACACCATGTCTATTGGAGAGCACAGACAGAGCCCTGAAGCTTGTACTGCAGCGTGTGCGCACACATGGAAACACATGGACACACACGGAAACACACACGGAAACACACACGGAAACACACTGAAACACACACAGAAACACACACAGAAACACACACAGAAACACACACGGAAACACACGAACACTCATTCCACCTGTATGACAGACATGGGGGGCATCTGGCCAGATGTCCTGCCTTTAACTATCTTAAATAAGCCTCTCTCATTTCTTCCCACCTCACCTCCCACACACACACACACACACACACACACAGCCTGCCTTTCACACCCAACACCCCAACAAGGCTTGACTCAGACACCCCCAGCTGCTCAAGTCTCTCAGAACGGGAGCTGGATCTGTCTGCGTCGCCAGGATGATATCTCTCTACTTACTACGCCCGGTTACCCTAGTAGAGCTGGAAAGCTGCCAAGGATCCGCCCTCCCACTGGGGCAATCTCCTCACACACACACCCACACCCACACCCACACACTGAGCAGCAAGTCATCAAATCACAGAGCTCTCAGCTGTGACAGAGAGAGAGGGAGTCAGAGAGAGACCAGACCGTTCACTGAGAGAAATGGAGAGAATTAGTAAAAAAAGAGAGGAATGGAGAGCGAGAGTAGGGGAGGAATGGAGAGATGGAGGAGACATGTAGATACAACCTACTGTACCGTGTTCTACATGTCATTCCTGTATTGTCAGCACAGCGGATCCAGCCTGAGTCCCTCTGTACCTAACACACTGCAGAGTCCAGCCTGAATCCCTCTGTACCTAACACACTGCAGAGTCCAGCCTGAGTCCCTCTGTACCTAACACACTGCAGAGTCCAGCCTGAGTCCCTCTGTACCTAACACACTGCAGAGTCCAGCCTGAGTCCCTCTGTACCTAACACACTGCAGAGTCCAGCCTGAGTCCCTCTGTACCTAACACACTGCAGAGTCCAGCCTGAGTCCCTCTGTACCTAACACACTGCAGAGTCCAGCCTGAGTCCCTACATACCTAACACACTGCAGAGTCCAGCCTGAGTCCCTACATACCTAACACACTGCAGAGTCCAGCCTGAGTCCCTACATACCTAACACACTGCAGAGTCCAGCCTGAGTCCCTCTGTACCTAACACACTGCTGAGTCCAGCTTCAGCCCTGGCGTCTCATAAATAATAAATTGACTGGAGACATCCGCTTCCTGCTCTGCACACCTGCGCTGTCTCAGTGGATTCAGTCACAGCTTATCGATCGCACTATTGCAAGAGTTATCAAAGGCAGATGATTGGTGGAGAGAGCCAGTAAGTAGGATCCAGCCCTCTGAGTCCATCCTGTCCTGTCCCATGTGACAGACTTACCGACACATTATCAAAGGTTTGTGTGAAATAGATACAAATTGCTTATTAGACATTACTGACATCCACACAAAATTGGTATTGGTAAGACACAATTTTGCCCTGAAGGAAGAAATCAATGTAATACATGTTAAATGAGGGTTAGGGTAAGAGTAAGGGTTACGTTTATGATTTCTTGCCTGTTTGCACTGAAAGCTCCTCCCTCTTCCTGGTTAAAATGCTAATTGAGTCAACCAATCACATGCTTTTCTCCAAAACCTAAATGAAATTGTGTCCTGTACATGGAATAATTTTTTTTTTTCTTGTGCATGTCACCACTGTCACTGCTGTCTCCTTACTGTGTCGGGGTTTACATGCTTAAGTGTGTGTGCGTGTGTTTGTGTGTGTGTTCTTGTAGAACATTACTAGTGAGGACCTGAATTCCTTGAAAGTCCTTAGAAGAAAAGAAAAATCAGGACAATATTTGTATGATTTATTTTAGCAATGCTATATTGGTCAACGTTAGTATTAGGTTTGGGGTTAGATTCAGATTCAAGGAAACAATAGAATGTAAATCCATTGTTACTCCCCAAAAGTCCTTGTACCTACTGTGTGGGTGTGTGTGTGTTTGTGTTGGTGTGTTTTATTGTGTATTTGTGCTTGTGTGTGTGTCTGTGTGTGTGTCTGAGAATTAAGGTTTTGGGTGCGCCAGGGGTTTTGTGTACGTGTCTGTGTATTATATTTGGTTTGTCTGTAAACATGTGATTTCCCCACAGTCGCACTGTACAAAAAAATGACATTTCATCCACAGGGTTTCTCCTCAGCATCCTGCTAACGGACAGCTCACATCCCGATTGGTTTCGAAATGTTAGATCTCAGTCTCATTCTGTGTCTGACGTTCGTTCAAGGGTGGGAAGGAAAATGAGCGTTTGTAAAGTGAAGCAGTTAACACATCCTATATGGGCTTACTGAGAAGCTCTCACATGAGAACTGCTGAGGCACAGCTAAATTCAAAACCCAACTGTACATTGTGCATTCCACAAATCTAACCGCCAACAGTAAGTTTAGGCCAATCGAGGGTAGGCATACAGAATCGAACATAATTGGTTCCTACTAGCCCTGAACTCTAACCTGGGTCTGTCCTTCTCTGAGGTCATCTCTGTTGGCCTCCACAGTGTGTGGGGGGGTGGTTTGACTCTTTGACCCGGGTCCCCAAATATGGGTCACACTTTGCATTGGTCTGACTTATCTGTGCCACAGCCAACACACGACAATAGTGCACAGATGAATCAGTGCATATAAGCACAATAGTGAACTCAACGTGCCATGAAATGACGGAGAAGTTTTGACAGTTCATTTTTGTATATCGTGAAACCTGGAGACGAGGTCACAGAAGAACACTGGGTCTGTGTGACTAACTGCCCACTCGAGAAACATGGGAGATGGCCCTTATTAAATAGGCCAATGTTCATGCTGGCTGAACAACACACACACACAATGCAAAGCCGACCGCATAATGCAAAGGGACAAATGGACATGGCTGATGAAAAACCAACACGACTATGAGAGCCTGTGTCAACGGGACACTGTGAAATGCAAACGGGCTGTAGTTGGTGTCCACAGACCAATATTCAAATATAATTATAAATAGTTTATTCATCATTAACAGCGTCACTGGCAATGAAATGCTTGGTTTCCAAAAACTTCCTCAACATTGCCGCCATAAATAATACAATAGAATAAAAAATGATATAAGAGAAATGTAAACAAGTATTTAAAAGATAAATGGTAAAGTGTTACACTTACATACTTCTGCTGCTTGCAGCTAGTATATATATATATATATGTCTGTGTTTGTGTGTGCGTGTGTGTATTTATAATATAAATAAAACAAACACACACACACACACAGAAGGAAACACACAGTGACACACAAAGACACACTGTCAGACTGGAAGCGTTAATTAATGAGCAGCTCCATGGGCCTTCTGGCAATCTTCAAGATATTTCTAGAGTGGAAAAATAGGTCTGCACTTAATTAGCAAACAAGGTCAGAGCCTGGACCCAGGTTCCCTGTTTGATCCTTCTACAGTACACATAATAATAACAGATCAAGGAGACACACATACACAAAGGCATGGGCACAAGCACATTCACATTGTAGTTTTTCTATCCTTGTGGGGACAGAAATCCATGTTCACTTTTCCCTTGCTCTAAAACTTGCGCTAACCCTAATTCTAACCCTGACATGACCCAACTATTCTAATCATTCTAATCATTCTAATAATTCTAATCATTAATAACCCAACTTTTAAGCTTGAACTTAAGTCCTAATGCCACAGATGCCTAGAGCTAAAAGTAGCTCCAATTCTAACACAATTCCCAACTGTAAGGTTTCTCCTAAACCAAACTGCTAAGCCAAATATTGCATTTCCCCTAGTGGATACCAGCCAAAAAACTTGGGGGGAAGTTGTCAGATTTTACCTCTTGGTCACCCTCAGGCCTGGATCACATGCACACAGACAGACACAGAAACAGACACACACACACACACACACACACACACACACAAAAACTGAGGCCAAGACATACATACCCTTGTTTTATTATAGGTAGTTTCTCTAAACCAACTGCGACACTGGTTGGACCATCCTGGGTAGGCGAGCAATCTTATTGGAAGTAGTACAGCTAATCGAGATGTAGTAGTACAGCTAACCACACTACCGCCGTAGTGCTGACCGCAGGCTTCGTGTGCTTTGCCCAATAACTAAGACTTGTCGCATAGCCTGTTTAAAATGTTCACTGTTGAACATTCGGTCTCTCACTAACAAAGCCTTAATGGTGAACTACTATCACTGACAATAAACTGGACATAATTTGCCTCATGGAGACCTGGCGCTGAGGTTGCGTCGCTATAGGCCTGTTTCGTGAGGAGCTCAAAGTTAAACCTGTCAGTTTACCTCAACACACCTCGTTTCGAATATCTAGCAGTTAAACTCACTGGCTCTCAACGCCTGATAATTTTAACCATTTACAGACCTCAAAAACCATCTGAACTCTTTTTAACTGAACTTTCTTCCTTGCTGACTTCTGTCTGTGCCATGCCTCCCAATATATGTCATGGGGGCGATATTAATATTGAGGTTGACAAAATAGCCAGCTGTAATTTTGCTGCAGATTTTATATACCTACTTGACTGTTTCGATATTATACAGCATGTCACTTTCCCCACTCATAGCAAAGGCCACAAATTACATTTAGTTTGTTCGACGGGTGTCTGTCCCTCCAATATTACTGATGGCCATCTCACTACATCTCTGTTCCCCTTTCCATGCAACATGTCAACCGTAACATCAAATTTCGAAATCTAAAGAACATAAAACCTACTGATCTCAAATCCCTGATTGAAACATACCCCAGTCCCGTCTCCCTGTCCCCCTCTGAACTCACCACCCATTACAACGTCTCCCTGTCCCCCTCTGAACTCACCACCCATTACAACGTCTCCCTGTCCCTCCTCTGAACTCACCACCCATTACAACGTCTCCCTGTCCCCCTCTGAACTCACCACCCATTACAACGTCTCCCTGTCCCCCTCTGAACTCACCACCCATTACAACGTCTCCCTGTCCCCCTCTGAACTCACCACCCATTACAACGTCTCCCTGTCCCCCTCTGAACTCACCACCCATTACAACGTCTCCCTGTCCCCCACTGAACTCACCACCCATTACAACGTCTCCCTGTCCCCCTCTGAACTCACCACCCATTACAACGTCTCCCTGTCACCCCTCTGAACTCACCACCCATTACAACGTCTCCCTGTCCCCCTCTGAACTCACCACCCGTTACAACGTCTCCCTGTCCCCCTCTGAACTCACCACCCATTACAACGTCTGCCTGTCCTCCTCCCTTGATACACTTGCTCCCCTCAAAACCCGCTCAGTGTCCTCCCTCACACTGCTCCCGGGGACCAGCTCTGTCAGTTAAAAGCCACTGGACGGCAACTCTAACTCTTACATACAAAAGAACTGGTCATGACATCCACTCCCAAGCATACAGAGATCACCTCACCAACTATAAAGACATCTCCTCTCAGCTGCTAAAACATCCTTCTACTCTGACATCATCAGCTCCTCTTCTCCGCAGTCAACTGTCTCCTTCTGCTCCCTGTCAGCCTCCCAGCTGACCCCGATCAATCCAACAAGTTTCTTACATTCTTCAACACTAAAATCCTCGACATCCATCCACACCTACTTACAACCAGTACCCCCTCAGACCACCTGTCTTGGATGAAAACCTCAGAAGGACCAGTCTATACCACCTGCCTCTCTGACTTCATACCAGCCACTGAAAACTCCCTTATAGAACGTATATTAGAGCTTCGGTGTCACCTTCAAATCCCAACATAAAAAACATCACTCGGACAGCTTTTTTCCACCCGCGCAATATCACAAGACTCTGCCCCTCACTCTCACATTCCAGCACCGAAGCTCTCGTTCATGCCTTTGACACTTGCCGTCTTGATTACTGCAAAACTCTTCTACCGGTCTCCTCACCAAACTCATCAATAATAATAATGATGCATTATATTTATAAAGCACTTTTCAAGGACCCAAGACGCTTTACAAAATGAACATGAGAAAATTATTACAATCAACAAATACCATGAGAAAACAAAGAAAATAGAGAGAATGGGATTGGGCATGGCTAGGGGTAGGCGTATTTAAACAGATGGAATCTTGAGGCGTTGCTGGAAGATGAGGAGAGGCTCAGAGTCACGCATGGTTTTGGGGAAGAGCGTTCCAGAGCCTAGGAGCAGCCCTTGAGAATGTCCTGTCACCAAAGCCTTCAACCGTCTCCAATTGGCCCGGAACTCTGCAGCAAGAATCCTCACCTAGACAAGATAATCCGAACACGCCAACTCTTTGTGCAAATATCGGATCACAATCAAGACTCTACTGCTCACATTTACAAAACCCTCCACAACCTGGCACCCTCCTACCTCTCTGATCACCTCCCACATTATGTCTCCTGGTCTCCACATTCCACCTCCCCCACCATGGGAGGTCATGCTTTTAGCTGCTCTGCACCCAGACTTCGGAGTGCACTCCCCCCTCACATACGACAGGCCGACACAGTCATCTCATTCGCAACACTCCTCATAACACATCTATTCCGTACTGCCTACAACCTGTAGCCTTTTCTATTTTTACCCTGTGTGTTTGTTTGATTTGTCCCGATTTTAGACTTCTTTTTTAATTTGCACTGCTCGCAAACTCACTCATATAGGCCTATTTTTATGTAAGATGTCCTTGAGTGTTTTGAAAGGTCGTCCTCCAAATGAAATGTATTATTATTATTATTATCGTCGACTATCAAGCTGCTGGAAGCTGCTTTGATTAGATAATTCCAAAATAAAAATGGAATACAAAATCATTAACACTAGCAAAATGTTTCCTCAAATATCTACTTCTTCATTTTGGCCTGCTCAGAAGGCCTCTACCTGATGAAAAGGCCTTCTCGTGAGACAGAGTTAAAGCACCTGGCCAAGGACGACACACAATGATGTTGATTAAAATTACTGCAACCTAATCAGTACATTTCCACAGAGTCTCTCGGTCAGTTCCACCTAACACTGAGGTATGTCGTATTGAGCAGTGATGCCTGATATTCCTTTGTGTCAGTCTGTCAAGACGAAAGTCACAGGGCCTGGAGAATGCGTGTAGGCAATAGGTGTGTGTTTACAGTAAGATATATGACATATGAGATCCACGTTTGGGCTCAGTTCCATTTTCAATACATGCAATCCAATACTCTTTGATGCTTTCAATTACGAAACAATTTCATTTGAATGAGTGGTTCACTTTCTAACTTGGAATCGACTGGTGTGCCGTTAGTCTAAGTGCCTTTAGTGTTTGTACAAGTATGTGGGTGTGTGTCCTGTAAGTCATTGTGTGTGTGCAGTAAATACTACGGTCAGTTGAAGAGTAGATTTGAGAGCAGTCATTGTATCTCTCTGTCCCCGCAGCAGAGTGGATCTTTTGAATACTGGGCAGGCCCTCAATGAGTGGTGAAAGACGGGAAATGTGACTCAACTGTTTGCAGCAGCACACAGAAGTAGTTGGATAATAGCGGGCCAACACTAAGACGCAACTCTGTGACTGTCACGGCCCAGTCACAACAACACAGAGATGTCTTTGTGACATGAACGATGGCTGGCTGAAATCCCCCCAGGCCTTAAAAATGACAATTTGAATTACTAACTACAACAAACCACCCAGTGAGAGGAACTATTAACCATCAGAAACCACAAGCTATAAGAAGCAACTATCTATTACAAACTAACATTATAAAACCAAAGCTCTGGACAGATCTGGATTCAGTTTCAAAGTCAGTCATGAAATTAACTGGATAATGTTCACAGTCACTCTGAGAAGAGGTAAAACCAATCAATGAATCAACCAATCAATGACTCATGTAGACCATAAATGCTTATTTTTATCATGATGCATAGCATAGACAGGGCCGATATTACAGTGTATTGATTTGAAGTGTTAAATCTCAGCAGTACTCTGATCATTGTCTACTGAATGGACTCTTGAGAGAACTGATTACCCGTATGGTGAAAAGCATTAAAGTCAGAACACATAGAGTATGGTTCTGTCTGGTTCTTTGAGGTGTCGATCTGTCCCTCCACTGGTCTGGCTCTGATTGTGACCTTGCTGCCGGTCTGCCTTGGGGTTTCCTGTGGAAGACATTCTGTCCTGCGCCAGATTGAGGTCCCCAGGGAGCCTGCAGAAGCACCTGTTTGGCTGGTCTCATCCGGCTGTCGAGGCAAAGTACACAACGACACACACACAAACATAGACAGCCAAACTGTAGAAAGACACACACACTGCTGCCAGTGACATGAGAATGTGAAAAGGAGAAAAAGCAGCAGATTGAAGGAGTGGAGCCACTGAAGGGTTGAGGAATAATTCAATTTGGTCAGTTTCAGATGTTACGACACTGGGGACATTCACTTAAATGCACACATATACACAAGCACGCACACACACACACACACACTAACACACACACAGACATACACACACGCGCACACACACACACACACTTACACACACGCACACATACACACACAGACATACACACGTGTGCACACCCACACGAGCACGCTGCTCTGCCCAGAGACCAATGACTTTTCACGCTACTGCAGCCATGCATGCACTGTGTACTGTACGTTGCCACGGGCGATTCCTCAGCCAATGGAAGAATAAGACATCAGTCACCGAGAAGAACTGTCTTTTACTTATTGCGCATTATTCTCAGTCTTTCAAACGCTTACATCTCAGAGTGTTCTTAGAAAATATTGCGAGAAGCAAAATATAGCAGGCTTTCCTGAAGCCTTCGTGGAAGGAAGCGTAACCTCGGGAATGACTAGGGTCAAAGCAACAGCTCTGTAACCTTCAGAGGAGCCGTGGCCGTGTTTGATCGGTACAGTCAGATCAGACGGCGAGGGTTTGAAAGGGCACGGGATAGCACCCGGCCACTGGCAGCCGGAGGGAGACATTAGGTATTCAAAGGAGATTCTCCAAAATGGGCATCACACCAGGATCCTGCTGAGCTGTTCATTTCTACATTTAACTGTTAATTAAACCAACGCGGTGGATGCATTTCCCAGTTGGGGATAAATAGCAAAAACCCTAAAAATAGTCAGAATTACCCAAATGAATGAAAAAATCGTAAACATTCAAGCACTAAGAAGATGCTCAGAAGGTAGACACCCTAGATCTCTTAGTGGATTTGGGTTCATGCTGTTATGGGATGAAAAAAATACCTTTCTGTTACTGAGGCTGTAGTTACTGTATTGATTTTCAGCAGAAGAGCAACTATATTTCTCAACGGTTTAAGCTAGACAAGACAGATAAAGCTTTGAGTGTTTGTCTACTGTATTGTGGTGGAGGATTTGGAATTGGCAACATGAATATTTAATTGGATCCACCAACATTTGAACCACAAATCCTCCTCAGTTGCCAGGTTACGGGTTAATATCAATTAAACACTGCACTGTCAATGTAGAAAGTAAACAGGCATTGTCATTTCAATTCTCCTAAATAATTACAGTACACTGCACTCTATCATATCAGCCTATCTATACATGTACTGAGTCTATAAACGTGCTTAATATATATTATACACAACTGCCAACATCTCATTATTATATACTCAAAATCAACTCTATGTAATTCTATGTTAACCCTGTGTATATTTTATGTGTTCTGTCCCTACTGTATATGTTGTCAATCTACCTCTACTGGGTATTTGTCCTGAGTAGAGCTGATTCTGACTGTGAAAGTTAGATGTTGTTCTAAAACATGTTGGGAAGAGGAAAAATATCGGGAATGTCACCAGACCCAGGATGATGGTTCAGCTCAGAGTCTTTCCATTGCTTGAAATCATTGGCGCTGCTTGGAGTGTGTGGCCAGAAACAAGCTCTTCATTTGTGGTAATTAGTATAAAACTTAATCAACCTAGCCATTTAAGAGATTCACAAACAAACCAGAACCTTGGTCTTATGAAAACATATCTTTGGTCTTATGAAGACATAGTCTTGCATGAAGATATATCCTTGGGCTTAACTCCCAGTACATCCCCCGTCACAACCCCCCTTGTACTTGAGCGCAATAACTGCGGTAGTTGTTAATTAGTCTCCCACATTGGATGGAATCATTTTGGCCAACTCCTCCACGCAGATGTGCTTGGAAGAGAAATGTTGTGTACATTAACTGCTTTTGAGGTCCTGTTTTTCAGCAATTCTGATTGTAGCTAGACAAGTGTGCTATTGTCTAGCTGAATGACCCAGGTGCACTTCACATTCAGCTCCCGGCAGATCGGGTGACATCCTCTCAAGCGTGGTGGTTGTGGTGTGATGTCTTTAGGATGCCCAGCTCCCTCAGGAACTGGAAGACTTGACATCATTGAAGGAAAACTTAATTTTGCTTTTATAGAAAATTCTAAGGAAGAATGTCAGGCCATTGGGTCATGTAGTGAAAATATCAAAAACATCAAAAAACAGGTCTGCATCAGAATGGCAACCAAAGGACAACACATTTTTATGTGTTAGAATGGTGTGGTCTGTTATTCTTCATAATCCTGGAATATCAGACCACCATCTTATAAAGTCAACCATCACAACAACTAACTAACAGTTTATACCCCATGTTTAAAGGCCATGATGTAAAATGTCAGATAGCCCAAAGATTTTTGGAGTCCCTCGACCTGCCCCAGGATGTCAGGGGAAATACACCTGCTAACACTCACCACCACTAAAAATGAAGCAAATACATAACAGCTCCTACTACTGTAGCTCCCTGGTATAGAGAAACCAGTGCTCTGAAACAAGCTTCTAGAATTTTGGAACATAAGTGTCTCTCCAACAAATTTAAGGTATTCAGACTATACACAGTGCAATAACCAAAAGCACTTGCATCTGCTTGATCAGCCAACATTTTCCCACCTCATTAAGGAAAAAGAAAACATTAAATTTGTATACCATGTGGACAGTCGGGGACCAGGGCTGCCATTGGACCAGAAAGGCATCTGAGGAGGGACAGCTTGGCAACTCCTCGCCAGTCGCTGAGCAAGAACAGGTGCGGCTCATCAAAATAAAATGGAAATAACTCAGCAAGGGGAGAGAAGGCCCCCGTACAACTGAGGAGACGTCTACTGTTTAAAAATAATTGTTGTGTCACTGATTTCTGTTTTGGTTCATTAGTGCACTACATGGAGAGCTAGTTTTTTTTTCTTATTTGAGCCAGGCAACCGCCCTTGTATCGAATAAACACTACGGTGAACCTGTTTTGTTTGGCAACTAAAATCCCTGACGCAAGCTCATTTCTCGAGCAGTTCCACAATGGCATGCCAGGTATTCCGAAGGCTCACAACAATTGCAAAGCTAACAGAAAAACAGCTTTCTACAAGTGAAATTGGCCTTCACTTCAGCAGTGATGAATTTATTAATTATTTGACAGACAGATCACGAGTAATGACCTCAAAACATACCAGCTGTCAACTGGACCTCCGCTAAATTACTTAAGTAGCTACTTCCTGTGCTTGGCCGGATCATAAATAATAAATCAATCTCCATCCTCCGGATGTGTACCAAGTTGCACTTACAAAGCCTCTTTTAAAAAGCCAAACCTTGATCTGGAAGAATTAACTAACTATCGGTCAGTATCTAACCTTCCTATCAGCATTTCAGTGCCTTATAATATTCACAAAATGCTACAGTCCTTTTATACCCAATCACAATTACCTTGCAATGGCGTCAGACCACCCGAACACGTTCATGCCTGGTTTAGCTCCTATCTATCAGAAAGATATCAGTTCATTTGTGAGGATGGTCTGTCCTCTGACAAGTGAAGGGTTTGCTTCTGTGTTACTCAAAGCTCTGTTTTGGGACCACTTTTCTGCAGACAGCTGTACATTTCAATGAAACATGGCAGAGCCCCCAAAATGCCTAGCCTGGAAACGTGATCAGGACATATGTAGATGACCGAAATGTTTTACTTTAAAACTTGAAATGCTCATCTTAGATCCCAATGAATATACACTCACCTAAAGGATTATTAGGAACACCTGTTCAATTTCTCATTAATGCAATTATCTAATCAACCAATCACATGGCAGTTGCTTCAATGCATTTAGGGGTGTGGTCCTGGTCAAGACAATCTCCTGAACTCCAAACTGAATGTCAGAATGGGAAAGAAAGGTGATTTAAGCAATTTTGAGCGTGGCATGGTTGTTGGTGCCAGATGGGCCGGTCTGAGTATTTCACAATCTGCTCAGTTACTGGGATTTTCATGCACAACCATTTCTTGGGTTTACAAAGAATGGTGTGAAAAGGGAAAAACATCCAGTACGCGGCAGTCCTGTGGGCGAAAATGCCTTGTTGATGCTAGAGGTCAGAGGAGAATGGGCCGGCTGTTTCAAACTGATAGAAGAGCAACTTTGACTGAAATAACCACTCGTTACAACCGAGGTATGCAGCAAAACATTTGTGAAGCCACAACACGCACAACCTTGAGGCGGATGGGCTACAACAGCAGAAGACCCCACCGGGTACCACTCATCTCCACTACAAATAGGAAAAAGAGGCTACAATTTGCACAAGCTCACCAAAATTGGACAGTTGAAGACTGGAAGAATGTTGCCTGGTCTGATGAGTCTCGATTTCTGTTGAGACATACAGATGGTAGAGTCAGAATTTGGCGTAAACAGAATGAGAACATGGATCCATCATGCCTTGTTACCACTGTGCAGGCTGGTGGTGGTGGTGTAATGGTGTGGGGGATGTTTTCTTGGCACACTTTAGGCCCCTTTTGGGCATTGTTTAAATGCGTTTAAACGATTGAGCATCGTTTAAATGCCACGGCCTACCTGAGCATTGTTTCTGACCATGTCCATCCCTTTATGACCACCATGTACCCATCCTCTGATGGCTACTTCCAGAAGGATAATGCACCATGTCACAAAGCTCGAATCATTTCAAATTGGTTTCTTGAACATGACAATGGGTTCACTGTACTGAAATGGCCCCCACAGTCACCAGACCTCAACCCAATAGAACCTCTTTGGGATGTGGTGGAACGGGAGCTTTGTGCCCTAGATGTGCATCCCATAAATCTCCATCAACTGCAAGATGCTATCCTATCAATATGGGCCAACATTTCTAAAGAATGCTTTCAGCACCTTGTTAAATCAATGCCACGTAGAATTAAGGCAGTTCTGAAGGCGAAAGGGGGTCAAACACAGTATTAGTATGGTGTTCCTAATAATCCTTTAGGTGAGTGTATTTTCAGTTAGATCTCACAATATTGAACAGTCATCTCCCAACATTTTTATTTCAAGAGCAGCTCTTTTCCATTTCTGGAACAACTGCAAAAAATAGCAAAATTTTTCAAAATATTATGCTGAGAGGCTAATCCAGCCTTTAGCAATGTTATTGCAATGCCCTTCTCCAGTTTATTTTATTTAATTATCCCTTTTGGTTGAAGATCAAAACCATGCAGTAACAAAAGGTGTGTAAAAATATAAAGTATTTGAAAGATGACAAATACATTTTCACTTAACTATAAAAATGACACAGTATAGGACACGCTAACTTCGCTACACTGCTAGCATACAAAATGGCACCCAATTCACAGCAAATTGCATTACTTTTATCCAGCACATACTGTCCAAATTAGTACTCTATATGTGCCAGTTGGAACGCCCCCTCCCCTGTGTTACTTCACCATCATCCTGACTCCTGCAACTTAAGTAGAACACAACAACAAGTATGGGATGTGTTATGCAACATGCTGCCTAACCACAGACGGATGGGCTTTGGTTGAGTGCCCAAAGATCGCTGGATATTGAAGTGATTTTACATAGTTTCACTGACAATCCAGATGATTTGACTCTCCGATCAAAACTAGGTGAAACGGTTAAGGCTAGAGAGAGAGCCTCTGCAGGGTTCTTTGAAATCATTGTTTAGTCAGACCAGTTTGGGATTATCCCCCTGGTTTCAATTGCCCTGGTATTAGACAGACTTTAGGATTATGCCCCTGGTTTCAATGCCCTGGTATTGGACAGACTTTAGGATTATCCCCCTGGTTTCAATGCCCTGGTATTAGACAGACTTTAGGATTATGCCCCTGGTTTCAATGCCCTGGTATTAGACAGATTCAAGGATTATCCCCCTGGTTTCAATGCCCTGTTATTGGACTGACTTTAGGATTATCCCCCTGGTTTCAATGCTCTGGTACTAGACAGACTTGAGGATTATCCCCCTGGTTTCAATGCCCTGGTATTAGACAGACATTAGGATAATCCCCCTGGTTTCAATGCCCTGGTATTAGACAGACATTACAATTATCTCCCTGGTTTCAATGCCCTGGTATTAGAAAGACAGATCATCTGGAAATTGCCACATAACGATGTCACAGGAAGATTATGTGAGTCTCATCTAGTCATAATCAGAAACTTACACACAACACACAAACACAATTAGTTGCCAACATTAACTATGTTAGGAAATTAGTGATATAATGGTAAATATCCAGAATGTTGACAAACAATTGTATACAAATGGTTGGATTATAAAAATTATGAGATATAAAAATATGCTATACATGATTTACGGTTGATATACTTAGAGAAACATTACATCACATTAAATGCAAGAAGATTAGTACATTATAGTATTTCAGTAATTCAGTGAACAGGTAGCAGCTGCGGCTCTATGCAAGAAAGCCAGAGATGAAATTTTCAATGAATTGGCAAAAGCACCCTGTGTTAAGCTTAGTGTCAGCCTGTAACACTTACCCAAAGTCGGAGATGAGAAGTTGCATATTGTGCTACAGACACACTCTCTTTATAGTTATCTGACACTGAAGGAGTGGGAAGGGGGAATTTACTCCATACGATGGGGAAAATCTACTAAAAATGCCCCCTCGACCGTGTTACTTCACCATCATCCTGACTCCTGCAGCTTAAATAGAACACAACAACAAGTATGGGATGTGTTATGCAACATGCTGCCTAACCACAGACAGATGGGCTTTGGTTGAGTGCCCAAAGATCGCTGGATATTGAAGTGATTTTACATAGTTTCACTGACAATCCAGATGTTTTGACTCTCCGATCAAAACTAGGTGAAACGGTTAAGGCGAGAGAGAGCCTCTGCAGGGTTCTTTGAAAACATTGTTTAGTCAGACCAGTTTGGGATTATCCCCCTGGTTTCAATGCCCTGGTATTAGACAGATTCAAGGATTATCCCCCTGGTTTCAATGCCCTGGTATTGGACAGGCTTTAGGATTATCCCCCTGGTTTCAATGCCCTGTTATTGGACAGACTTTAGGATTATCCCCCTGGTTTCAATGCCCTGGTATTGGACAGACTTTAGGATTATCCCCCTGGTTTCAATGCCCTGTTATTGGACAGACTTTAGGATTATGCCCCTGGTTTCAAAACTAGGTGAAATGGTAAATCTACTAAAAATGACCCTCCTACAGGTTATGTCTAGTGGGAAACTCTTCTTTTACCACATGGTGACCTCTGACATCCCCTACTAAAGAAACAACCTTTATTACAGCATTTTTGTCTGGTACATCTGACAAAAAAGCATAAAAAAAAAAATCCAATCTAGGAATCTAGGAAACTATACTTTTTTTTACAACCAAGTTACAGGAGCTATTAGGTTTGTCTTGCACAAGGACAGAACTACAGATTATTGACTTTACCGGATTAAGGATTTGATCTAAGTTCATCCTGCAGCCTATGCACTGCTAGGCTATACTGCTAGGTTAATGTTCTTCTAAATATTCTCCTTTAAAAAGTTCTCCTTTTAAATATTTGCCTTTTAAAAATTCTCCTTCTAAATGTTCTTCTAAATGTTCTCCTTCTAAATGTTTTCTTTCTAAATGTTCTCCTTCATGGTGAAGAATGGCTGTAGCTATAGAGTACAGGGCTCTGGCTCTATCACAGGCTGGTTGGATAATTTCGACTGAATAGAGGAGAAAGCGTAGAGAGGTGAGTCAGGTGCGGGGGAGATGGAGGAGAGATGAGGGAGACAGAGGAGAGATGGGGAGATGGAGGAGAGATGAGGAAGACAGAGGAGAGATGGGGAGATGGAGGAGAGATGAGGGAGACGGAGGAGAGATGAGGGAGATGGAGGAGAGATGAGGGAGATGGAGGAGAGATGAGGGAGATGGAGGAGAGATGAGGGAGACAGAGAAGAGATGGGTGAGATGGAGGAGAGATGGGAGAGACAGAGGAACGATAGGGAAAGGGAGAGGAGAGATGGGGGAGATGGAGGAGAGATGGGGGAGACAGAGGAATGGTAGGGAAAGGGAGAGGAGAGACGGGGGAGATGGAGGAGAGATGGGGGAGACAGATGAATGGTAGGGAAAGGGAGAGGAGAGATGGGTGAGATGGAGGAGAGATGGGAGAGACAGAGGAACGATAGGGAAAGGGAGAGGAGAGATGGGGGAGATGGAGGAGAGATGGGGGAGACAGAGGAATGGTAGGGAAAGGGAGAGGAGAGATGGGGGAGATGGAGGAGAGATGGGGGAGACAGAGGAATGGTAGGGAAAGGGAGAGGAGAGATGGATGAGACAGCGGATCCAGCTGAATGTTATCTCCCACACACACTCTGAACACAGACGTATATGAATAAACAAACACAGACAGACACCATTGCACACATTATGTGAAAAAGGAATACATTATTTTTCTCACCAGGTCTGAGAGAAACTATTGGTTTTAACCAAACACCTCCAAAATGAAGAAGTGTACGGGCTGTTACATTGGGATAACTGCCTTGTTCAAGGACAGAACCAACTGGGAATTAATTAGCCACTGAATAATGGTTCGGGGCTTTAACAGCTAGGCTATGTGCCACTAAAAGCTGAAAATCTGCTTTAAGAATTCAGTTCACTCCACAGTTAAAATGTTGCCAATGGGCCCATCCAAGAGGAGGCTTTAGGGTGAACGTCCCAACCCTTGGAAATCAATCTCAAACACAAACACCAGCACAAGATTGATGTATCATTAAGACAAGTTGTCTTACAATTAAAAAGAAAACAAAAAACTTGTTCATTACAGAGAAGATTGTGTCACGGGTCACAGATCTAATTCTAACTGTTATCTACCAGCAACGTTGCGTTGGTAAATAATTCTGCAATTAATATGAGCAGCAGCATGAATTAGCAGGGGCACAGACGCTCTTTTATTATTTTTTTAAGAATGAAAATGTGTTGTGAATACGTGATCGCTGCGTCATACTAACATCAGGACAACTCTCTGTATGGTGAGAGATTTCTCGCTTTCTCCTCTCCCTGTTCTCATCCTCCTCTTTCCCCTCTCCCTGTCCTCCTCTTTCCCCTCTCCCTGTCCTCCTCTTTCCCCTCTCCCTGTCCTCCTCTTTCCCCTCTCCCTGTCCTCCTCTTTCCCCTCTCCATCCTTCTCTTTCTCCTCTCCGTCCTCTTTCTCCTCTCCCAGTCCTCCTCTTTCTCCTCTCACTGTCCACCTCTTTCTCCTCTCCCTGTCCGCCTCTTTCTCCTCTCCCTGTCCCTCAATGTGGCTATGGCAGTAATATTCAGGCACGGTACCATTTTAACAGGACATTCAGGTACTATAGTGTTTCAATAGGACTTGGTGAGGTCATTATACGTCATTTTACTCTGACCAACCAACATGACACAGCGACATTACATCAGAGCGGGCCAACCAGTCCGGGCCAAGATGTGAAAACAAAGCATCACTCTAGCTAATGTCCTCTGTTCTCGCCACATTATACCAGGGTGGGGGGGGGGGGGGTGGAAGAGTGGGAGGTTGGTGTTCCGGATGGTTCCACCATGTAGTCCGTGGCTAACATAAGCTTTTCTCCTCTCTCATTGGGTATGCAGCGAGAGGCTGGACACAGGGCACCTCGGCCCGTCACAGTGGATCCAGTGGAAAACTCCCGGGTTAGGCGGCGTGAAACTGGAACCCACACTAGCAGTGGCTCGCCCACATCGCATGCTAATGCGGCCCACATCAATGGCCTCTTCAAAGGCTTGGTTCTGCCAAGGGGCCCCGGGGGTCCAGGGTAACGAAGTAGCGGCCAGCGGAGACGCGAGCAGAGCCAGGCACCGAGCAGCAGACAGGCGCACCAGTACACAGCCAGGACGCCAGGTAGCGGCCAGGAACAGCAAGAACACAGACACTGTAGCGGCAGCCCAGCTAATGACAGCCAGTAAGACAAGCACTTCATAAACACACCAGGCTGCTGTACAGGGACACCGGCCCAATGGTTTGAAGAGGGAGGGGTGGAATAAAGAACAATTTGATGGGAAAAAGGTAATTAAAAAAAGGGAGGAAAAGTGTTTTTTCTACTTCCTACTTATTTCATCTCTCCCTCTGTAATGTATTTACTGTGTAAATACATGGTATTTAGTTCTATATTTACATATTTCCATCACCGCTTTTCCTCCCTTGGACCACTTTTGATAGGTACTGACCACTGCAGGACCGGGAATACCAACACCCCACAAGGGCTGCAGTTTTGGAGATGCTCTGACCCAGTCGTCTAGCCATCACAATTTGGCCCTTGTCAAAGTCGTTCAGATCCTTATGCTTGCCCGTTGTTCCTGCTTCTAACACATCAACTTTGAGGACAGAATGTTCACTTGCTGCCTAATATATCCCACCCACTGACAGGTGCCATGATGACGAGATTATCAGTGTTATTCACTTCACCTGTCAGTGGTCTTAATGTTATGGCTCATCGGTGGATTTATCTAGTGCTTCCTCTCTTCTCTCTCTCTCTTCTCTCTCTTTCTCTCTTCTCTCTCTCTCTGTCTCTCTCTCTCTCTGTCTCTGTATCCTCAGCCAAGCTCTTGCAAAAGCCCTCAAAGCTCCTTTAAATGAATTACAGTGAATAAACCAAAACCAACCCTAGTGATGGCCATGACTTGTGTCATAAAACTATGAGAGTAATAAACAACTGCCCTCTCCTATACTGCTGGACACCATGCAGCTTGTAACCACGCCACATTGATTTCCGCTAAGTATGCCAACCACATTCTCAGCAAGAAGAACACAGTGATTGACAGCGCAATATTTTTCCACTGTGGACACACAAAGAAGTGTTCCAAATTATGCAAACCTTTCCAAACCATTTACTTACAGTGTGGGAACACTGTTACTGGATATTAGTATTTAAAATCATGTTAGGGCAGGGAGATGGTAAATCCAATTTCCAGAGATCAGGCATTGAGATGTAGAGGACACATTACCATGGTGAAACAACAACACAGCATATTGAATAAAGAAGATAGCAAAGAGACAACAACCTGGATTCAATTACCATTTGACAATCCTTGCAAATACTTGCAAATACTGGGCTTGGCTGTTGTATAGCCGTCAAAAGAAACACCACAAAGCGCCAACCTCACCAACCTGGCACTGAATGCCAGCTAAGAAAATGTATCCTCTTTAATCTGGGTAAATAATGTGAATACTATTTGAACCCAGATCTGCTTCCTAGTGGAGGCCCCATCTCCTGGTTCTGAGAGTGAGATGTGTTGGGTTCATGCCTTTCTGGCCAAGGATAATGGGATTCTGGGCTTTCAAATGCACTTTCCAATGACCGGACCCAGTAGGAAAGAAAACTATTGATCCAAAAACAATTAAGCTGTCCTGTCTAAGAGAGGGGAAACAGACGCTCTAAAGGTATAATAAGTCTTCTCCTAAGAGCACTCCTCTGTCCATCCTTTGTTTGTGTTGTTTTCACCCAGCCTTCGTCAGGTCTTCTCCCAACACCCTCTCTCTTTCTCTCTCACTCTCTCTCACTCCTCTCTCTTTCATTCTCTTTCTTTCTCTCACACACAAACATACACGCACAAACACACACACACACACACACACACACACATGCCTTCACCTCCCCGGCTGCTGCCTGGTACACTGCTATTAACCTTCCTTCTGCAGCCTCCTCCAGCTCCCAGACCCTCCCCCACTAGTGGTCACACAACAATGGAGCTCGTCAATTGATACCTCCCAAAAGGCAACCTAACTCCCTGCATAGAGCACTGCTTTTAACCAGGACCAATCCGCCTCAGTTCAAATGTAGTTCAAAGGTCCTGCAGTCCCCTGTCAGTCCTTCAAACCCTCACAGCAACAAACACTACTGGTCTCATTTGGCTCTGGCTAGTACGCAGTGGTGAGGCAGGTTTTCTATCACACACATCGTTACCAGGCCTTTTGCAGAGAACTGCCCGGCCACTGCTTAGAGTGGTTAGAGTCCATCCTCACTGCTCTGCAGTCTGCCACTGCCTCATAACAGCCACATGCTCAGAACTATGTGCAATCTTCAACTTATCCTCAGCTTCCTGTCGCTGGTCTTGGCTGAACACGACTGATTAAAGCCACATGATCAGGCTGCTTGTCAAAGTGGTCTATTTGTTGAAGGGGACTTGGTGTTCCGTTGTGCTGCCTCCCTCCCTCACTGCACCATAGCAACAGGCAACAGAGCAAGAGGCAGAGGGCCCAGGAGCCTCTAGGGACCAGGAAGGAACACTTTTTGGTTCTTAAATGGAATCTCAGTGCCTCTATATTATTGAAGAGGATTCTAGAATAGCGACTGAAAAAATATTTGCTCATATAATTGTCGACTGTTGTTTTGTAATCTCTGCAGCTGTTAAACATCTAAATTACTGGTGATTATGCATGCATGAACAGTACATGGGCAGTTCTCATTACAATGAGGCCTGATTCTTAAGGAAGGATTTGGAAGTAGGTCAGCATTTTACTGAAAAATCTTTCATCTATGACTCAAAGTCACAGCCCCATAACTACATTGATCTAAAAGTGATTACCGATTAAAATAAATTCCTTGTTCTGGACCCTTTCTGCAGGTCGTAGGTAATAACCAGACCAGAATGGACCACACAGATCCGAAAAGTAAAGGAGTGTTTTCATAAGAGCTGTTTTACCCCATTTTGATAGCATTTTAAGTGTATTCCAAAGCACGTGTGATGTCATTCTGGTTCTTATGACTCTTTCTGGTTCATATGACCCTTTCTGGTTCATATGACCCTTTCTGGTTCTTATGACCCTTTCTGGTTCATATGACCCTTTCTGGTTCTTATGACCCTTTCTGGTTCTTATGACCCTTTCTGGTTCATATGACCCTTTCTGGTTCATATGACCCTTTCTGGTTCTTATGACCCTTTCTGGTTCTTATGACCCTTTCTGGTTCATATGACCCTTTCTGGTTCTTATGACCCTTTCTGGTTCTTATGACCCTTTCTGGTTCTTATGACCCTTTCTGGTTCTTATGCCTGGTCAACCAGGAAGCGTAGACTGGTGAATAAGCACCAGAAGGAACGCCCTCTCCAACCTTCCACCTCAGTGCTGGGCTAATCTGTGAGCAGGTTTTGAACCATGGTCCAGTACTCTCTCTGATTGGAGTACATGCAGAAAGGAGGAAGCAACTACATTACGCAGCTACTTATGCAGGGTAAGAATTGTTTTTTATAGGGGTCAATGAGAGAGTGTTGAATTTAGTCCTGAAAAAATTCAGTCTGTTGTCAGCAATATATGTAAATATTCTAAGAAGTGAAATATTTAAAATAATAAGAAGTATCCATCTAAAGAGAGGAACCTACATTTTTACGTCAGTCATTTAGTACTCTCATCCAGAGACATACATTTAGTTCTCCTTAACATGGCTAGCTGGGATGCTGGCTAAACACCAAAAAGCACCAGATAGCCCAAACTGCATGAAACGTCCTTTGGTTTCTCTGACGTGACTCAAAGAAAATGTAAAACCAAAGGACATTAGTGTCACTCCACAGGTCATGTTTTGCATTTTAGACATCTCAGTGGCAGACCACTGATCTAGAATTACACATCACTCCGGGTGCAGGTGTCAAATATCGGCTCTGCTGTGGCTGTCTGCATCAATTATCATATCCGACCAGGAGAGATGAGATAAGTGACTGGCTAAGTGAAGGAAAGGCCAAATAAGGATCTTTATTGTATACTTCCAATGAATCCATAAACTATTAATCAGACCACAACTCTCTGTCAGGGTGTGAGAACTGTAACTAATTGGTACTGGTTAGCCACATACTATTGGACAGGAAAACATCATTCAACAATATTGTGTGTTTAACATTGTTGTTATTAGCTTAGATAAAATAAATGATCTGACTGGCTATGAAGTCCATTCCCTGGGATTCCTGGGACTTTGTGGAACAGTATTCAATCTAATGCTTGAAACATTTACCATAATTGCTAGATCTCCACAAAGATAAGCTCACTTGCAGTCCTAGCCTAATACACGTATGGTTCATTTATACTGATGTGTTGGACTTAAGCGAGTCCTTCAATCTCCAGCAAATCCAATGGATTACAGGTTTCATGGTGAGAACACAGTCCACAGTGGAGGTGTGACGTAACATGATCTTTCCGGCCCTCGTGCAAACGCTCACGGGTGAACCAACATGTCACAGACTAACGTTTCCTCATCCTCCACACCAAGACTGACCAACTGATTAGTGAAAACTCCCCCATGACCCTGGTGACTGGGTCAAGTGTGACTGGGTCAACTCCCCTTTGACCCATAACCCTGGTGACTTTGTCAGGACTGTCACTTGTTCTTCTTAACATTCTTCAGCATCAGGTTAGCAGCAACCAAAACTAAATAACTGCAGTTGAGAAATGCCTGATGAGCAGTAAGAAGCTAAAAAAGTCTTAATGTCACTGATGGGACCTGTGATCGCAATGCAATGTTAATAGACCAGAAGAGAGAGAGAAGAGAGAGAATGGAGAGAGAAGAGAGAGAATGGAGAGGGAAGAGAGAGAGAATGGACAGGGAAGAGAGAGAAGAGAGAGGGAAGAGAGAGAGAAGTGAGAGAGAAGAGAGAGAGAATGGAGAGAGAATGGAGAGAGAATGGAGAGAGAAGAGAGAGAGAAGAGAGAGAGAAGAGAGAGAGAAGAGAGAGAGAAGAGAGAGGGAATGGAGAGGGAATGGAGAGAGAAGAGAGAGAGAAGAGAGAGAGAAGAGAGAGAGAATGGAGAGAGAATGGAGAGAGAATGGAGAGGGAAGAGAGAGGGAAGAGAGAGAGAAGAGAAAATGAGAATTATAGAGAATGAAAGATGCAAAGATTGATGAGAGAGAGGAGCGAGATACATAGAGAGGGATATATAGAGGAAGAGCTGGAGATGGAGTACTCTAAAATTGAAATTACTATGTAGTTGAAGTGCAACTCTTGCAATCACTTCTAAATTAGGAGCACAACTCCCCACAGACTTTCTTATGATTGTAAAAGTTAAAAATATCTCCTGAGCAAGATAGGAAGTTATGAATCCAGATAAGGTTTTGTCAGATCTAACCCAGTTACAAAACCAAATATAAAGTACTATATAACCAATAGTCCAGTTAGTGTGAAAGGGTCAGAAAACAAGTTTGTTTGATTCTGGCGTATTGTACTGCTCCTAATTAGAGGGAACCCATATGTGTGACATGATCTCATACTAAAACTGATACTGTACAACGTTCACAGGCTTTGCATTTTGCTGCCTTGAAATAATTAAAACTAAATTAAAACAAATTAATTAAATTGGATTGTTTTTGTATCAACACAGTCGCCTCATCTTTTCAGATTGCAAGAGACACACTTCCAAATGCTACTTAAAATAACTATGAGGGTGTGTGAGGAATTCACACGCCAGAATGAATGTTTGGTTGAGACAGCATTGTCAGCCAATATCAAAGTAAACTAATCGTATGAGAGGAGCAATGGAGGCAGATATGTAGTTAATTTCCTAGATGTACTCTATGGCTAAGGGAATATTATCTTACAGGGCAGGTTTCAATCTGATTTAGCATGAGGCATCTCACTGGCAGACCGACAACACAGAGGGACCGCCTCTACGGCGGAAGAAGTCACAGCGCTTTATCAGCAAATAGAATCCCACTGATAAGGACTACGGGATGCACACACACACACACACACACACACACACACACACAGTTTTATGAGCTTCAGTGACAACAAGACACATAACAGAGCATGTCAATGCAAAAAAATCCCCTTGAGCATTATAATTGTAATAGGTTTAGCTATATAATATATTTATGCTGTAAATAGATAATAGAAATCCAAACTAGAATTTAACCAAATGAAATCTCCCATTCAGGGGTCGGCCATGCTAAGCTTCAGCAGTGGGATGATGGGAGGCAGGGTGCCAGGACACATTCAGCGGTTTATGTCCCCTGCCTCTGCAGGGCATTTTACCCGTGTAACATACTGAATATACTGATGGTGTGGAGCTAAATGATGCACTGCAGGGCTCCACGGTTTAAATAGACCACATACACCCATTACATGGACCTGTTGCCGTCTCCAGGGTGAGCGCCTTGCTAATTGTTAGTCCTTAAGGATGCGAAAATAAACAGCCTTTTAAAGCTTTAGCAACAAACTGAGGCAGTTAACCATCAGACACAGGTAGACACTATGGCAACGGAGCCACGGCCCAGAAATAGAGGGAGAATCCAGGCTACAGACCATAAATTGTCCTCCCTGTGGGGGGTGACAGAAGAACCGACCGGGAGAGCGGAATGTGGACAAGAAACTGGCAGATGGAAAGACACGCCTGTAGCATGGCAGTGAGGACGACTGGGAGCCTTCCTCTCAGGGTTTGAAGAGGTCCAAAGGCCCAATGAGAAGACAGAAAGGCATAAATCACAGACAGAGAGAATGACAGACCTGCACCACAGACAGTGAAAACGATAGACCTCCCAGACAGACGGAGAAAACGTCAGACCTGCTGGACAGAGAGAGCGAGAGACCTGTAGCACAGACAGAGAGAAAGACAGACCTGCCAGATAGACAGAGAGAACGACAGATCTGCCAGACAGACAGAGAGAACGATAGACTTGCACCACAGACAGAGATAATGACAGTCTGTCTGTCGCTGAATGGGTGACTGGTTAAGTGGCTGACTGAGTAGCTGGCTGACTTGAAGGCTGAGTGACTGACTGACAGAGGTCCTTTCTCTCACTCTCGGGTAGAACAGAGGAGAGGTCTGTCTCTAAGCAAACAGAAGGAGAAGACGTCACGTTATCCAGCTAGCTGTACCAGTAGTGATTCAGAAGGAGATGTCATGTTATCCAGATAACTGTACCAGTAGTGATTCAGAAGGGGAAGTCATGTTATCCAGATAACTGTACCAGTAGTGATTCAGAAGGAGACGTCATGTTATCCAGATAACTGTACCAGTAGTGATTCAGAAGGAGACGTCATGTTATCCAGATAACTGTACCAGTAGTGATTCAGAAGGGGAAGTCATGTTATCCAGCTAGCTGTACCAGTAGTGATTCAGAAGGGGAAGTCATGTTATCCAGATAAGTGTACCAGTAGTGATTCAGAAGGAGACGTCATGTTATCCAGATAAGTGTACCAGTAGTGATTCAGAAGGAGACGTCATGTTATCCAGATAACTGTACCAGTAGTGATTCAGAAGGGGAAGTCATGTTATCCAGATAACTGTACCAGTAGTGATTCAGAAGGAGACGTCATGTTATCCAGATAAGTGTACCAGTAGTGATTCAGAAGGAGACGTCATGTTATCCAGATAAGTGTACCAGTAGTGATTCAGAAGGAGACGTCATGTTATCCAGAGAGCTGTACCAGTAGTGATTCTCTCTGTTGATCGAGGGTTTGGTGTGAAATTGTTCACCATCATAAGGGACCATCAAAAATGGAGCATCACCATGGTTGACAGCAGGGAGTTTGCCCCATCTCTCCATGCACTTAAGTGTATGCTCTATGCAACTAAAGAGGTGTGAGTGTGTGTGTGTGTGTGTGTGTGTGTGTGTGTGTGTGTGTGTGTGTGTGTGGCTGTGTGTGTGTGTGTGTGCATAGGCGCATGTGTTTGCATATACAGTATCTCACAAAAGTGAGTACACCCCTCACATTTTTGCTAATATTTGATTATAACACTGAAGAAATGACACTTTGCTACAATGTAAAGTAGTGAGTGTACAGCTTGTAGAACAGTGTACATTTGCTGTCCCCTCAAAATAACACAACACACAGCCATTAATGTCTAAACCGCCCACAACAAAAGTGAGCACACCCTAGTGAAAATGTCCAAATTGGCCCCAAAGTGTCAATATTTTTGTGGCCACCATTATTTTCCAGCACTGCCTTAACCCTCCTGGACATGGAGTTCACCAGAGCTTCACAGGTTGCCACTGGAGTCCTCTTCCACTCTTCCATGACGACATCACGGAGCTGGTGGATGTTAGAGACCTTGCACTCCTCCACCTTCCATTTGAGGATGCCCCACAGATGCTCAATAGGGTTAAGGTCTGGAGACATGCTTGGCCAGTCCATCACCTTTACCCTCAGCATCTTTATCAAGGCAGTGGTCGCCACACACGCTTGACACCATCTGAACCAATCACATTTATCATGGTCTCATCAGACCACAGGACATGGTTCCAGTAATCCATGTGTTTGGTCTGCTTGTCTTCAGCAAACTGTTTGCGGCCTTCTTGTGCATCATCTTTAGGAGAGTCTTCCTTCTGGGACGACAGCCATGCAGACCAATTTGAGGCAGTGTGCGGCGTATGGTCTGAACACTGACAGACTGACCCCCCACCCCTTCAACCTTTGCAGCAATGCTGGCAGCACTCATACATCTATTTCCCAAAGACAACCTCTGGATATGAGGCTGAGAACGTGCACTCAACTTCTTTGGTCGACCATGGCGAGTCCTGTTCTGAGTGGAACCTGTCCTGTTAAACCGCTGTATGGTCTTGGCCACCGTGCTGCAGCTCAGTTTCAGGGTCTTAGCAATCTTCTTATAGCCTAGGCCATCTTCATGTAGAGCAACAATTATTTTTTTCAAATTTGCACTACTTTACATTGTAGCAAAGTGTAATTTCTTCAGTGTTGTTACATGAATAGATATAATCAAATATTTGCAAAAATGTGAGGAGTGTACTCACTTCTGTGAACTACTGTATACCCATGGTCTCTTAAGTAAGTGTGTTCATTCTGAATAACAACAAAACAAAAGAAGGTCTTTAAATTCTGGAGACGAGACGTCTTTCTTTGGGAATGGCCAGTATTGCTTTGAACAAAAAAATATTGCCTAACAATACAACCCCTGCTGATGCCAAATGTCAGGGCTGCCAGTTACTCTGAGTCCCTGAGTGCCTCAATTATCAGACCAAGATTTCCAAGCTATCTCAGATCAACTCTCTCAGACCAAATACGCCAATAATCTGTCTGGGATCTTTATAAAGCTTGGATTTGGGAAGGGACATCTTAGGACAAATCTAATCAAACAGAAAGTAATTCGAAATTACCTTAATCTCAAATTGCAGCTGTCCAGGAATTCAACCTTCCCGCTTTGTAAATCAAATTAAAGACTAATTAGGGTTGTTTTTGCATGTTTGGAATCATGTCAATTTACTAATATCACACAGAAACGACAACATTTCTCTCCTAAGTAACATCTAGCTTTGCTGCACTGCCGACCTGAAGCAGACAAAGAGAAAAGCAGCAACATGGAAACTATAAAGACGGTTGATGTTAACGCAGGACAGCCAAGAGGAAGAAAAATAGACAGGAGCCTGGACTGTGCTCGTGCTGGATTGAAGTGATTTGATTTCAAAACCCAGAAATTGAATAACTGTTCAAAAGTACATATTTATCTCTTTAATAATCGAACTGGAATTGCATTTGCCATCTGAACTGACTCAGCCCTGGACAAGACCATGCAGCCGGAGCTGTGTAGTGTGGCCAGCGGGCTTGGTCTCTTCTACCCAGCAGAAGCCCCTTGCTAGACCTTGCCACTCACACAAACCTTGCTACTTTTTCATTGATTGAATTCAATTGCCAGCCAGCCTACCCATAGCATCTGGCTGTTGAACTTTTCCAAAGACAACGCCCGATCAGATCTCTGAATCTCGGGTATTTTAGTATCACAGTAACCCTGACAGAGGACTCCACACACCCAAGTGGGTGCGCCGGTCCCATTGAGGCTTCGGAGTTGAAATGCATGATGGGACATACGGCGCAGCACAGCCCGAGCCGAGCCAGCCATGTCTTGGAGGGCCAGGGACTATTATGTAAAGTGTTCCCTTGTAGCCTCCTTGGCCGCTGTGACTGTCCTGACCCTGTTTCAATGCGCAGAGAGGAGAGCCTATGGAAAACATCCAAGCCTAATCTCCATCCATCTCTGCATGGCAGTGTAGTTGTGAGACAGCTGTACGGGCTGGAGTTGAAAGTGTTCCTTCTGGAGTGTCAGGTCCTCATTAAGACTGGTTCCATTGCAACAGGCAGTTTGAACGAAACAGCTGAATCAGGCCTATAATATATCTGAAGGAAGGGAAATACTATTTGAACACGGGTCTGCTGTGATATTCAAGAGGAGCATTGTTACATCTCGAAAACCTCGTCTGAATTTGGTGTACGACAGGGTGGGGCACATGGCAAGAGTGGATGAGATCCATTTAGCAGTAAAGCTTTATAGGAAGATTCTGAAAGCTCTCAAAATGACAGGCAACCCATTAAATCCTTATGACATTATATGGAAATCTAGGAAACTGAATGGACTTCTTCTTTACAGTAATTCCTGATATTTCTGTGAAAGCTACAATTTTCACAAGAGATCGCAGGTTTCAGGTCTCACAGATGTACAGGATGAAACAAAACAGAGAAAAAGGAACCATGGACAGTACATCCAAGTTCTGTTAACCTCTTCCCTAGACTACAGCGCACAACGAGGTTAGGGTTCTATATAAATGGAAAGAACACTAAACCAATAGACATCTAATCTAAGCAAGGCCACAGATTATTAAAAAACGCTTCACTCCAAAGGTACCGGTGCAACAGGGACGCCAGGGTTGCCCATAACAACTATGATCTTAAATACACCTGTACACGTCATGCAGTGAAATTAAAGCCCGGCAATAACTACAGCAAGATCTTAGTATTACCTCAAAAGTATAGTATTGCAGCATGTCCACTGATGATAATTACTGTTTTATTACAGCATATGTAACCGACTTAAATAGCGAGATTACTGCGAAAAACACAGGCAGGACGCGCCCATGCCAACTTCACTGACATCCTGACTGGCTGTCGCGGAATGAGGTGGTTTCCTAAGGATTCGGTGATATGCCATTGCCTTTTTTCACGTAGGCTACAATGAACCCAGTGACCTATATGATTTCTGTCTGCGTCTGATTATTCATGCTGAATATCGTTTAAATGTTGCAGGGATTGTAGTCTTCACAGTGAGTCTCATGGTGTTTTTTAATAAATTCTCCGGGGGAAAAAAGGCATCGAATAGCCTATAGAAATCACACAACAATCACAAGAGCAATATCGATATTAGGCAACACAGCCATCGACCAGATGAAATTTCATACGCTCAACGTTTTGGATTCATACTTATAATAACGCGCATAGGTGTTTAATCATCGCTAATATACATTCAAATTACAGTGTTCCTCCAAGACCATGCAGTCTGTTCAAGGAAAATTCATGCCGCCAATTAACCCAGAATAGCGTTTTACACCAAATGTTCAAACAGAATCCGTTCAAGATCATCTCTACAATTTCTGTTTTTCAGTCGAGGAAAACGAGAATGGAAGACGCACAAACTTGTCCAAATATTTCATGTTTCTGCATTGCGGTAGGCTCTATCACCATTCCCATCTCAATCAAAATAAACAAACACTGATTCCCCCAGTTTGCCCAGAATTGTTACCGAAAGCCGGGGTTAAAAGAAAAACGCAACATACATGGAAGCAGTTCATCTTGTTACCTGCAATGATAGACGTTCATGTAACCTTCAAGAATCACACCTGGATCCTCAGCACAGCATCACCGGGCGCTCCGGAGCTAAGAGCGGTGAAGAAACTGACAGGCAACCGCGTCTCTGCCTTGTCCACTTCGATTGGACGGTGGGCTATGACTGTCAACTAAGAGGAGCACTATTCCGAGCTTCCATTGGGCGACGGGAGTAGCCATCCAGTGCAATATACAGTATGTTTTCTTTGCGAGGGCACATTTACGACACCATAGTTGTGTTATTTTGGATAGTGTGGATACCTATTATAGGTGGGAAGTCATTACAGCCTGAACATGGGGTCTGTCTGTGGCAGAATGATAAACACTTGACAAATGATAGAAAGTCTGCTTTAGTTTAGGCAATATATGAGCGGCATTTAAATTAGACCATTACAATTTAAGCTATCAACGGGACAGAAGATATGAGATATGCTTGTGTTATTTCTCCCACTACAGCAACATGGCCCAGTGAATGGCAGCGTCGTCCTTCAGACTGTCACGTTGTAACACATGAAGATCAGTGGAGACAAGGGTCGTGAAGTGTAACTTACTGGGTATAAAATAAAAGGCTGCGGTAGCATATCCGTATTTTCTCGGGCTCAAGATCCAGGTGTCTACACGTGCGGATCACTTCAGCGAATTTATTTATTCTTGATATACTTTTCACTTAGTTGTCAAGTTTTTACCATCTACACATAATGCACAACAAAGTAGTGCCTACTATTTTACTGTACATCAAATTGTAGTATGCAATTCACAAATATAGTCTATTGTGTTTGTTCCGAATGAATTGGATTGAAACAACAACTAAATAATGTTCGCACTCCGGATAACATCAACACTTTAGGCTCTGACATTTTAACACAGCCTGTTTCAGGTGTACACAGCAACAACTGTAATAACTTAACAGTATTATGCCTACTCTTGCTAATTTGATTTGGGGGGTGTGGAGTCCGGTGGCCGGTTTGTTTTGCATGAGCCAACCTTTTTCAGAGTCCGCTTGTCTTTAATGTGTTTGTCATAGAAAGCTGTGCACAGTATGGCAAAATAACTGTGGTTATTACAGCGAGGGGGGATTTCACGCACACAGATGTTTTGGCTTGGCAAATCGTGAACACTTAAATGTGATTAGATCATAGTCTGTAAAAAATAATTTACTTTAAGAGTGACAGTGGTGGCAAATCATGACAACCTGTCGCATTTGAATGGGCAGTGGTCAGACCAATAAAAATAACAGGACTAAGCAAAAATACTTGACAAAAATGATTTCTTCTAAACAAGTCGGGACAACTGAAAACGAAAAATAGGACTTATGGTCACCCTAAGTATACCCTGTACATTAGTTAACAGTTGAGGTACACATTCACAGTTCCCTCAAGACAGTAAATAGTAAATCACATACGGGAAGTCAGCAGTGCTTGGGAGTAGTTTAGCGTAGTAAGCAGTTAACGATTGGGTGGCGGTTTGAGGTGCTGAACAATCAGCATAGTCCTGTATGACTTAGACTAACGCACAGGTTCATAGCAAGCGTGATCTTTGTGTTAGTGTCACACGTGGCCAGTCACTTTATGCCCACCACTTTTCCATCTTCAGTTACAGTGATATTTTTTCTCTAAAGGTCACGAGAAATATCTCAGCCACTCAGAACAACTTTAACTCGAGATCTTTTAAGCGTCTGTACATGTGCGAAGGACCTAGATTGCTTGTTTTCTCCGAGGCAAGTTGCATTTCCCTACATTTTATTGATTAAATACAATGGCCTGTATTTTTTGGCTATTTAAAGATTTCAGCACAATGAACTAGAAGATGCAGTAGTTGGCAGATATAGTTGCAAGCTGTTATTTTGGCTGTTCATTCGGATGTTCAGAAATATGATGCAGCAATATGGGGTCAATCCAATCAAAGTAGCGTTCAAGAAAGGGGAGGGAGGCAGAAATTCAGCAGCCGATTTACATAAAGTTACATAAAGAGCATATAGAGATGTACAGAAATATAACAATAAATGGTCCTGTGACATACTGTAGATTCACTTGTAAACGACTCATTAGCTTACATAATCGTTAACTGTTGTACCCCATCATTTGTTTTAGTTTGTTCTAAAACAAATTCCAAGTAACATTTAAGAGCTTGATATCATTATATCATTGGTGCATGAATTTGAGTGTTAACATCCAGTCAGTGGATGATGTATTTTTTTCAATAGCTCACTGCCAGTTTAAACTGTAACCTGAATCACTTCCATGTTTTTGTATGCCTAATCGCAATCCACAACGACATCCTCAGAACATGGAAAGAAAGCCTTGTTTCTGCAACATTGAGACCATTAAATGCCCACAAGGACACATGGTTACCAGTGCTTATGCTAACAGTGAGTACAATTCCAGTCACCATGCATTGCAACGCCCCGAAGGGTATTTGATACACTAATTCAAGATGTGTGTTTTAGACGTTAAAAAAGCATGCTGTTCATCTGTGAACATGGCAGAATGCATGGAGCATGATATTGATGACACTCCTGTTTTCTATCAATCCCTGGAGTGAGCCTGTCACAAACAACTAACACAATCAGTCTGACTGTCTTTCTACCTGCCTGCCTGTGCGAGATGAAGAAAGTGGAGACAGAAAGAGAGTGATAGAGGAGAGAGAAATAGAGGGAGTGAGAGGGATAGAGGGAGAGAGAGATTGAGCCCATATGGATAAATGTAGAGAGAGGTAGAGAGCGAGACAGAGAGAAATGGGAGAGAAAGGAGAGAAATGAAGGACGGATGGAGGAGGGTCTCTAAAGAGGGGTGCGGAGGTGTCCCTGTTGGGACTTGACCTGAGGCATCTAACTCCCGCTCAGATCCCAACCCACATGGGATGTGTGTGTGTACACATTTCAGTTTGCATAAGTGTGTGTGTGTGTGTGTGAGCGTACTTACGTATGCATGCATGTGGGCCTGCTGGGGGCCAAGCAGGGACTATAATCCCCGTACTGACATAAGGATGGCAGGGGGAGGGGCGTGAGGAGGGATGACGGGGGCATTCATGTCAGATCAGTCCAACAGTAGTGCACTCATTTTCCATAATGTGATGAAACACACACACACACACACACACCTTAAACCTAATCCTAAACCTAACCCTTTAACCCTAATTCTAAGGCTAACTCTAACTTTTACCCAAAGCTTAACATATCATTATTTATAACTGAAGGCCGGCGTAATGTTTTCTCCTTGACTAGATCTCCCTTTTCTTTATATGATTGTATTCACATTTTAAAGACAAAAATTTGACATTACCCTTACAAACATCTAAGACGACACATTCAATATACATTGACAAGAACAAGACTACAAATAACTGATTGGACATTACCCATACAAAGATCCAGACCCCAATTCAATTACACTGATGAACCACTGATGAACCTTGATGAACAAGGTTCCATATTTACACTACACTTACAAATATCCAAAACACTGCTAGATTTTCCATGAGGTACTAGACTTTTGTTCCTCATAGGAATATAAACTAACACAGACACACACACACACACACACACACACAAACACAGAGATGAGCACTGACCTGAGGGAGGAGATAACTCTGTTGACCATATCAGCTGTTGCACAGGGTACAAGGAAATAGCTCCCTCATTTCGATAGAGATGATGAGGATGTACCTTGACATTAAAGGGGCATTTCAAAGCAATTCAAAACATTAGACTTCTCCAGGGAGGAGGGAACAGACATGCTGGTAAGATACAGTAGCTATGAGGCCTGCAAGGAAATAATGATATTCCAAGATAATATTAATGGGTTTTGTTTGTTGTAAAACCACCCTTGAGTAAGTTTCCATGCCATCTTAATAAACTCTGGGTAAACGATTGGTCATAAGAATTACCCTTCTATGCAGTTCCATATCAAATTATTAAATTGGTGAAACCTGATCAGAAGAAAAACCATTTCAGCTGGCTCCATGTTAGTTTAATGTGTGATAGCTTGGCTAACCCATTGTTGATCAGCCGAAGAGCAGCACTCGGTTCAGACATTTAGCCTGTTCCCAGGTGTCTTCGTTCATCCATCATATGGAAATGTCACTGAGCAATAAGAGGATCATAAACAATGATCCTCTGCATCTCTCAGGCCTATGGTGAAAAAGAGAACATTTACATATGGACACAAAGAGCCAGACTCTTCACGTCAGAAGCAGACGCTCTCTTAACCTTTGAGTACACTTCAAAAGGAGAGAGGAAGAGAGAAATAGAGACAGAAAGAGAAAGAATATTATATAATGAGGAGACACAATGTTTTTATTTTATTTTCTAAAACATCTAATTACTACTGCAGATTAGTAGATTATTTGCATCAAAAATCCCTATCTCTGCTGAATAATGTAAATCCAGGTTGTCCAAATCAGGAACATCATCCGTCTTCATCTTTCTCTTCTTGTTAAAAACGGGGGATGCCCAGCGGGTGAATGAATGTACCACAGGCATTCATGTGATCAGCAAGGCTATATCAGGTAGAGAGGCCAGAAGCAGGCCTTGGCAGCAGGGAACTAATGTCTAAAGGCTGTCACAGCAGACAGGCTGAGGACACACAAGCTCCGATCAATCCCCTGAGGACCGGGATGATAGGGGGAGGAGCAAAAAGAGGAGGAGGTGGAGGCAGGTGGTGGGGGTTGGGGGCAAGGAGGGACGAGATGGAAGGGAGGGTAACGGGGGACAACAGGGTGATGGGGGGGGGAGTGTGATGGAGGGGGTCGGGAAGAGGAAGAAGGGATGAGATGGCAGGAGGGTAACAGGGGACAACGGGGTGATGGGGGAGGGGGAGGGAGGGGAGGTGGGCGTTATCCTGGATATACCATCCACACTGGAGGATTAGGGAGGTGAGAGGAGGAGAGTGGGGGATGGAGGGAAGTGCGGGATGAGATGAAGAAGAAAGGGGGATGAGGCAATGTAAGAGCTGGGGGTTGTAAGGTTGGAGAGGGCAGCTGCTGCTTCTGTGGTAATGATCACCCATAAACACAGATCATATGATCCCGTTGCCTTGAAAATGAATAGCTAAGCCTCTAACTGTGTAATAGAGGCCCAGGAGGAAAACAACAGCATATGGAGTGTGTTGTGTGACCCGACCACGTGACACAGAACATTCACCTGCCCTTGATTTTGGGGTTTCCAGACGGAAGTTTATTGGATAACACTACATGTTATGTATTATTACGGAACTGTTGTTTGAAAAACAGTTGGGAAACTTGGGAAAACCTTTGATCTATATTTTCCAGGCATTAACTGTGTACATTGGAAGGTTAATGAGTGTTATTTTCGTCTGTTCATGTCTTTTATCACTAGGTGGCACTGAAGGCCAGGGTACAGATATATTTCATGGGGTTGGGAAGCTAGAGATAATTTACATATGGTTCAAATATGCAACCTTTGTCCACATTGTGATTATGTCCATATTTTCAGATGGAGACAATTGAAAGAAGGCCTGGGGTTTGACGGCATTTTGATTTTATATGTGTAAACAGGCAAGGTCAGGACAAAGGACATATTTCAGAGGCAAGTGTAGACGGGGCTATGGACCTGCTTGGTCAGTAGAAGGATTAGATGACTTAGTTTTATGATTTTACCATGTCAAATTGTCATAACTTGATTTCTGACTTACAATTTTATTTTTTCTAATTTTAGGTTGTAAGTTTCAAGGTTTGCACCGAACAACAGAGTGTCATCTTCAGTCTCTCTAAGAGAAGAGAGTGATCATGTCACAAAAGGTGGTGTAGTGCAGTGTTGCAAGAGCAAGGAACCAGGTGCAGGCAGGTGTAGTCGGTGTTGAGTCTTTAATTTATAAGAAATAAACAAACATCGAGCACAAAACACACAAAAGCAAAGGGCTGACTAAAGCAGCAAAAACGACTATATGAATTAACACAAGTACTTACAATAACGGCAACATACACGACATCCAAAAATGATAAGCACAATGAGCCACAATGTGGGGAGCAGAGGGGAAACATACATACACATACAAATTAGCTAGATTGGGACCTGGTGTGGAAGATTGGAAACATGTGACAGTCCGGGATGTGTTCGTGAGATATGGAAACTGAGAAACTATGGCACGGTGGCGCTGCTGCTCACCGCACCATGACAGTACCCCCCCCCCCCAAAGGCCCGGCCACCGGACGGGCCAAGACGAACCCCAGCCCAAGGGAGGGGGGGCAGGGCAGCGCAGTACCCCCATCGGCACAAACCCGCCGAGGGGGCGGAACAGCCGAGACTAACCAGGGTGGCGGAGCCGTCGGGACAGGCCGGGGAGGCAGAACCGGCTGAAGATCTGGAGCCGGCGGAGGGTCAGGAGCCGGGAGAGCCGACGGAGGGTCGGTAGCCGGCGGAGGGTCAGAGGCCGGGAGAGCCGACGGAGGGTCGGTAGCCGGCGGAGGGTCAGAGGCCGGGAGAGCCGACGGAGGGTCGGTAGCCGGCGGAGGGTCAGAGGCCGGGAGAGCCGACGGAGGGTCGGTAGCCGGCGGAGGGTCAGAGGCCGGGAGAGCCGACGGAGGGTCGGTAGCCGGCGGAGGGTCAGAGGCCGGGAGAGCCGACGGAGGGTCGGTAGCCGGCGGAGGGTCAGAGGCCGGGAGAGCCGACGGAGGGTCGGTAGCCGGCGGAGGGTCAGAGGCCGGGAGAGCCGACGGAGGGTCGGTAGCCGGCGGAGGGTCAGAGGCCGGGAGAGCCGACGGAGGGTCGGTAGCCGGCGGAGGGTCAGAGGCCGGGAGAGCCGACGGAGGGTCGGTAGCCGGCGGAGGGTCAGAGGCCGGGAGAGCCGACGGAGGGTCGGTAGCCGGCGGAGGGTCAGAGGCCGGGAGAGCCGACGATGGGTCGGTAGCCGGCAGAGGGTCGGTGGCCGGAAGAGCCGGCGGAGGGTCGGTGGCCGGAAGAGCCGGCGGAGGGTCGGTGGCCGGAAGAGCCGGCGGAGGGTCGGTGGCCGGAAGAGCCGAAGGAGGGTCGGTGGCCGGAAGAGCCGAAGGAGGGTCGGTGGCCGGAAGAGCCGAAGGAGGGTCGGTGGCCGGAAGAGCCGACGGTGGGTCGGTGGCCGGAAGAGCCGACGGTGGGTCGGTGGCCGGAAGAGCCGACGGTGGGTCGGTGGCCGGAAGAGCCGACGGTGGGTCGGTGGCCGGAAGAGCCGACGGTGGGTCGGTGGCCGGAAGAGCCGACGGTGGGTCGGTAGCCGGAAGAGCCGGGACAGGAGAGGGCGGTGGCGGCCAAACCCCGGCAAGCTCAGGCGGTGCAGGCCACTCCTCCTCCGCCTCAGGCGGTGCAGGCCACTCCTCCTCCGCCTCAGGCGGTGCAGGCCACTCCTCCTCCGCCTCAGGCGGTGCAGGCCACTCCTCCTCCGCCTCAGGCGGTGCAGGCTGCTGCTGCCGCTGGTAGGAAGGAAGCGCTGGCTGCTGCTCCAATGCAGCAGGGGGCGCTGACTGCCGCTGCTGGCAGGTAGGAGGCGCTGGCTGCTGCTCCAATGCAGCAGGGGGCGCTGACTGCCGCTGCTGGCAGGTAGGAGGCACTGGCTGCTGCTCCAATGCAGCAGGGGGTGCTGACTGCCGCTGCTGGCAGGTAGGAGGTGCTGGCTGCTGCTCCAATGCAGCAGGGGGCAATCGGCACCGTGGCGCAGGGACAGGGGCGGCGGAAGGCTGCGGAGCAGGAAGCGGTGTGCGCCTAATTGCCAGCCTACAGCCTGGCCAGCCTGCACGGGGTCGAGGAGGCACCGGACATAGAGGGGGCGCAGTCGGGACTTCCCTCGGGCACCCACTCAGCCCCCCCCTAAAATTTTCCTGGGGGGACCTCGGACCGAGCGTTGGGCACCTTGCCCTCTTCTTCCTCCGGCCTCGCCTGCGTCCTGTCCTTCCTGCCTCCTGCATGTCCTGCAGGAGACCCTTCACCAGCTCCCCTTGTTCTTTGGTGAAGGGCTTGACCACTCCGTACTGGTCCATGCCCCACAGCGGCACCCCGAACACGTCTTGGGGCAACCCCCAGCACTGCTCCCCAAGGGGATCCTCCTCCACTCTCTCATAGACCACTTCATCATTGTCCGATGAGAGGGAGTCAGACCCCCAATCGCCCCTCCAGGTATACATCCTCTCAGGAGGGGCTGCCTGCTGGTTCCAGTAGCGGTGGCTCATTCTGTCACAAAAGGTGGTGTAGTGCAGTGTTGCAAGAGCAAGGAACCAGGTGCAGGCAGGTGTAGTCGGTGTTGAGTCTTTAATTTATAAGAAATAAACAAACACCGAGCACAAAACACACAAAAGCAAAGGGCTGACTAAAGCAGCAAAAACGACTATATGAATTAACACAAGTACTTACAATAATGGCAACATACACGACATCCAAAAATGACAAGCACAATGAGCCACAATGTGGGGAGCAGAGGGGAAACATACATACACATACAAATTAGCTAGATTGGGACCTGGTGTGGAAGATTGGAAACATGTGACAGTCCGGGATGTGTTTGTGAGATATGGAAACTGAGAAACTATGGCACGGTGGCGCTGCTGCTCACCGCACCATGACAGATCAATAGTGTCAAAAGCAGCACTAAGATCAAGAAGCAACAGAACTGATGCGGAACCTTTGTCTGAGGCCATTAGATGGTCATTTGTTACCTTCACGAGTGCAGTTTCAGTAGTATGATGGGATCTGAAACCGGACTGGAGTATTTCATAAATGTTATTTGTCTTTAGGAAGGCATTCAGTTGTTGGGAAACAATTTTTTTTTGGCTGACCTAGCACAGGAAATAGCTCCTTAAGTAATTTTGTTGGAATAGGGTCTAGCTGAGAGTTTGTGGGTTTAGAACTCATTACAAATGTAGTAAATGTGTTGAGCGATACAGTATCAAAAAATTTACACCTGGTCAGGGAGGTTCAGGACATTTTTAGGACAACTGAGATTTTGAGGACCATAACTATTTAAGGAGGAGTCAGTTATTTGTTTTCTAATGGTGATGATCTTTTCATCAAAGTAGTTCATGTATTCATTACAACTAAAGTGAAGACCCACTTCACTTGCTAAGCTTTGCTTTTTTGTTAACTTTGCAACTGTATCGAAGATACATTTTTGATTGTTTTTGTTCACCTCAATCAGGTTGGAGAAATAAGCTGATCGAGCAGACGTGAGTGATTTTCGGTATTGTAGTGTACTGTCTATCCAGGCCAGTCTAAATACTTCCAACTTGGTGGAGCGCCACTTTCGCTCCAATTTTCTGGAGACTTGCTTAAGTGCTCTAGTATTGTCAGTGTACCAGGGAGCAAGTTTCTTGTTGCATATTTATTTTGTTTTTAGTGGTGCAACTGTGTCTAATGTATTTCGCAGTATTGAGTTTAGATCCTCGATTTGATCGTTTACAGATGTATTTACTCTGTCGTTAATGAGCGAAATGTATTTGTAGTCCGAGAATTTATAGTACGGCTTTTGAAACTCATTGTTTGCGGAGCAAGTGGATTTCTTGTTTTAACGGTAAATGCAATAAGACAGTGATCCGATAATCCAGGATTTTGGGGGGAAATTATTAGATCTAAAATATATATTTCTCGTGACAGGACTAAATGTAAGGTGTGATTGTGGTAATGTGTTGGACCTGAGACATGTTTGATGAAACCCATTGAGTCAATTATGGCTTCAAAGGCTTTTTGAAGAGGATCATTGGATTTTTCCATATGAATATTGAAATCGCCAAAAATTTGAATACTATCTGCCATTACTACAAGGTTAGACAAGAATTCTGGAAACTCACTGAGGAACATTGTGTATGGCCCGGGGGGCCTATAAATAGTAGCTATGTAAAACGATTTATCGTCCTGGTTAACTTTCATGAGTAAAACTTCAAAAGAATGAAACTCAGTGAAATGTTTGAGAGTAAATTTATATTTACTGTCATAAATATTAGCAACACCCCCTCCTTTTCGGGATGCACGAGGGATATGATCACTAGTATAACCAGGAGAGGTCTCATTTAAGGCATTTAATTAATTAGGCTTTAGCCACGTTTCACATAAACCAATAACATCTAGTTTATGATCAGAGATTAATTAATTCACTGCAACTACCTTTGGAGCAAGGGATCTAACATTTAGGAGTCCCATTTTGAGATGCGAGGTGATACCGTTATTTTTATTCGTGACCGAGGTGGAGGAAAGCACAACCTTGTTTAACTTTTCTCAGCCTGGTACGAGTCACAGTGGCAATAGGTAAAGCTGTACTAACTACTCTGGCTATGCTATTGACAGACTCCACTGGCTTACGGCTTGCAGCCTGACCTGCACCCGATCTTATGTTAAGGCTATGGACCTTATTCACCGCGCCTCCATCTTGAAATCCAAAACGAGGCTGGGGGGTACACTCTAACCGGAAGTTCATTGACAGAGCGCAGCAGCGGGCGTCTATCATCATGGCGATACCTTTGTGGACATCAAATCTTTCATGTCTTCCCAACATAACAGTGGACTATGTCGAAAAATGGGCTAATAAGGACTGCATGATTCCCTGGGCTGTTTTGCTTAAAGGATACAGCAACTGGATTGAGGGATATGTGCACGACATGGAAGGTAACGCACGGACGATCACAGCTTTTTTTTCTGAAATCAGCATTAGTTAACGTTACTGTTGAAGTTAGCTTGTTAGCTAGATAAAACAACAGGACGTGACAACATTACAAGCTGATGCAAAGCATTGTTAAGATATATTAACCACACCAGCCTGACTTATTTCGAGTGTTAACAATAAATTATTTTGCAGACAGTCAAGAGGAGCAAGACAGTCAGTGTGAGAGCTAAGTCTTTCGCTCAATGCGAAAAAACGAGGCACCTTACAACATTCAGGTATCATGACTGTGGATAAACTGCTCGCAAATACGCTTGCTGTTTATCCACTGTTTATACGTAGTTGTGTGCTTAACATGGTCTAGATTAGCAATGGTTATTATCATAAACAGGCACAGATCACGTCTTGTTTATATTTTGCTGTAAGACACGCTACCCACGGCAGGACGTTAGCTGACCAGGCTAGTAAAAAGAGCAACTACTTGCTTAACGTTACCCCCGAATCAGCCCTTCGCTTGTTATAACTTAAAAAGGACCGGTTCGTGGCTAATAAAGTCATGTCTATTTAGCCAAAAGGTTTAGCTAGCTATCTCTATGACAGTTAACATAAATATGGCTAACGTTAGCATTGTAAACTAATGTTAATATCTTACCTTGAAATGGCGACCGGGATGTCTTCTTATATTATGAATCCATTCACGGCAAAGTACAGGAAAACGATGGAATGTTTGACTTGTATAGGATTTCTTTCTCTTTGAAGATGTACATTTGGGAACACAACAATGCGGCAGCATTGTAAGTAACGTTATGACTGATGGGCAGGCCAACTTTACTTCCGTACCCCACAGCCTCGTTTTGGTTTAAAGGAAGTGACGTGGGTGAATAAGGCGAATAGGAGTGAGACTCCTGTCAATATTCCTAGACAAAAGAAGAGCACCACTCCAGCTAGGATGGAGTCCGTCGCTCCTCAGCAGATCAGGCCTGGCCCTATTTCTGGGAGAGTCCCAAAAAGAAAGCCAGTTATCTACAAACTCTACCTCCTGCGACGGACAGAACTCTGTTTTCAGCCAGCGATTGAGTTGCGCAAGTCTGCTGTAGAGCTCGTCACAAAAGCCAAAAAAAGTCCCGGTGTAGTAAAGTTGGGTAAGAGGTCAACAGATAAAACATATTGCGTTGGTAAAACTCTTAAAATAGAATTTTGACCAATTAGTTGATATTGAGTAAATTCGAAAAAGTTTGGCAGGCAGCGTACAGCACGTCAACAATCCGCAAATTCAAACAATCCCACAATGCAGTTCGAGAGCTGACAGCACAAACCGACACATCTGTCCTGTTAAACCGCTGTATGGTCTTGGCCACCGTGCTGCAGCTCAGTTTCAGGGTCTTGGCAATCTTGTTATAGCCTAGGCCATCTTTATGTAGAGCAACAATTCTTTTTTCCAGATCTTCAGAGAGCTCTTTGCCATGAGGTGCCACGTTGAAATTCCAGTGACCGGTATGAGGGAGTGTGAGAGCGATAACACCAAATGTAACACACCTGCTCCCGATTACCACCTGAGACCTTGACACCGGGGAGGGAAAATGGCTAATTGGGCCCAATTTGGACATTTTAATTTAGGGATGTATTCACTTTTGTTGCCAGCGATTTAGACATTAACGGCTGTGAGTTGTGTTATTTTGAGGGGACAGCAAATGTACACTGTTATACAAGCTGTACACTCACTACTTTACATTGTAGCAAAGTGTCATTTCTTCAGGGTTGTCACATGAAAAATATAATCAAATATTAGAAAAAATGTGAGGGGTGTTCTCATTTTGTGAGATAGTGTACATACAATACAGCGTCAGATTTAAATATATGTTTCACAAACCAAGATTGAACAGATATCAAAGCAGATCATTTTTTATTCATTATATATCATTATATTTTGAATTGCTTGGAAATTAATTCTTGCACTATGTGGAGAAACTTAAATAGAAACGAAAAGAGAAATACATTGTTAGTAAAAATCTTGAAATTGTTTTAGAATAAGAAATACAAAACCCATTTTCAATACTGTCACAAAGTTGATGCGTTTGGCAGTATGCTCATATAATCAACATGAACAAAAATACCAGAGAGATAAAGACCATCATGACCACACTGCAATGTCCATTATAGCTGAATGTTTTCAGAGTACCGTAGGTTCCATTTAGTGGAAAAAGTTACAAATTATGAACCACTATATGGCAGACAAATGAAAACCATCAAAATGTGAACTCATGAGCAACTTAATGTTTTGTCAGTTACAATGATGTACAATGTTAACAGCAAAGAGAAATCAAATACAAACAAAAATGTATAGTATATTATATAGAAGCAGTCTATATTGAACAACTCTCCCAACAAGACAAACAATTTCATGCAGTTTCCACTTAAAGGAATAGTTCTGAAAATCTTGTAATTTGGGTGAACTGTCCCTTTCAGCTCCATTAGTTGTAGTTCTCTGTACAGTCAATTAGAGTATATATATACATATTGAACAAATAATCTACATTTATTTACTTTATGTAAAACTTGATGCAAGTTAAGAAAAAAAAAATCTCAATCCCATCCTTGACACCTCAAAAGACCCTGAAATGTAGTTAGTACAAGCCATCAGATCTTCCCTTCCATGAATATTATGCCACACACACGTGCACACCCATCTGCTACGCATGCACACGTGTGCACATACACGGGCACACACTCATACCCCGCACAAATACAGCCAAACACTTCAAAGCTGATCAGATCCTTTGAATAATACACAAAGGTTTAACCATAACATGCATTTAACACGTCCAGTAAGGCCGTCTGCCCTAAGCTGTAGATTGGAAGAAAACCAAATCGCATGTCTGAGAAAATGCATTGGGAAGCATTTGAAAAGATGAATTACATGAATTATTCCTTCATTTCATGACGTCCCCCATTCTGGTGTTTTGAACGTATCTTCCCCTCCCTATTGAGACTTGACGGTCCTTTTGCTTTTTGTCTGTTCCACTCACTGAACTGTCTTCCTGTGAATAAATCTATACACTGAACTGAGTCGGAGTTCAACATTAAAGGCACAGTACTGCTGAAGGCCACCCAGCACCACAAATGAACATAACATTTAGAAAGGACAAAAGCAACACAAAAGCCGGAGTTGAATGACAGCACATGCTCTTTAAGTCTTACAGGAAGACCCATAAGGCCACTGTCAGGTGGAGGTGCACGAGAAAAGGTTGCATGCAGGTCAGAGGTTATGGATGATGATGTCATGATTGCATGCAGCGCTTCAGCATTTGCAATCGCTTGACGTTGTCGTGTGAAACCAGCGAGGCCTGGCGTCCTCCAGCCGGCGGGTTCAACTCAATCCATTCAAGCCATGACAAGGAGCCTCCGATTTAAAGTGACTCATGCCTTCACTCGTGAACACACGGATGTTGTATTGGCAACGTGTTGGGCTATAGAATCCTGGTGGAGATTAATCTGTGTGTATTTACATTATGCATGTCGTACAAAAAAACGTCACTCTATGTTCAACTCATCCCGACAGCAACAACTGTACATACAAACAGCCCCCGTCTTACATAGAATAACAGCCTTGTACATAAAATTACACTTTTGACATTGATGCCTCTTCTTGGTGTCACTCTAATATACAAGGCCAATACAATGCTTCGACTGAAACAGAACATGTCAAACCCAAATAAATGTGTACCGCAAAGAAGTCCACGACAAATAGACCATTGGTTCCATGTGATAATATACTAATTTGTGTTTATACTCAGTTGTGTAAATCTTTACGTGTTAAAATATGTTGGTAAATAATTTCAGGTATTCCATGCATTGTACTAGAGGAAGAGGCCTGGTTCTAAGTGTCATTTAGAGGCCCGGTTTTCAGAGAACAAGATGTTCCACCCATGAGGTTCTAACACACCAGTGTCCTGTGTGCTCCGTTAGTGTGGAGGACATCTCTTACATGTCTGTGACAGCGCTGTGCGGATGGGCGGGGCATGTGATGAGAAAAAGCCACAAGGTGATGCGGGGAACAGCCCTGTGAGGACGGGGACAGAAGGAGCCTCTACAGGTCTGGTCACACGAACCTACAGGTCAGGAAGTCTTACAGGCCGGCTACAAGCAAGCTCAGTTTACTGCAGCTCCACCTACTGGTCTGTCTGACTAGCCCTCCCCTTGTCTGACCAAATGACCGAGCGGCGGGGCTACACGAAGGAGTTCATGGCGGAGGTATTAACCGGAGAGGGGGCCTCAGAGCTCTCGTGGCCTCCAATGATGTCTCTGGTGGAGCTTTTCCCGCTATACTGCCCAATAAAAGACCCGTCCTCGTTGAACTGTCCGTCGCCGCCATCGCCACCGTAGTCAACTAAACTGTCGTCACTGTTGTCCCTGCGCACCGTCCCGTTAGATGGCGAGCGACTCCCCTTTAATGGTTTATGGTCCTCATTGTCACTAGGAGAAAACGACATGCAGGTGTTACCGGTGAAATGACGACAGAATGGTGGAAACAAGGAGTTTAGTGCATGACTGTTGTTTTTTAGACGGAGCATTGAAGTGCCGCCAAATTTTTTTACATTTTGGTCACCAAGGTCGAAATGACCTTCGGTTGTTCAGTTATTTCCTTCACAGTGTGGAAAGTAGGATATTTACTGCCAATCAACATTGTATATTTTCAAATTGTAGTACTTGTTACAGTACTGTTCTTTTTAGTCTACCAAAGCAGATCCATTTTCTGAATTTGAAATTACGTTGCCCCAAGTCTAAAAAAATTGTAGATGTAAGCGATTAGTTGGTTTCCATCACACAGCAGGGGAATTCAAGCAGAATCATACACATTCCAAATTCCCTCCGAAACCATAACATGAGGTGGAAAATATGGACAAACTTTTCCCACAAACAAATGTCGCAATGAAATAATCCAAGGCAATGATTGATAGAAATATGAATATCACCTATTTCTTTTTTGCCAAACACCACCAAACAAAAATACAAATAATCACAACTTCCCCAACAAATAAAGACATTACAAAGAAAGCTTTCTTTGAGGACTAGTTAGACAACATTTAAATGAATCTGAAGGTTATGCAGGTAAAGTTCATAAAGCCTTCATAACGCTATCACGTTATGATTCAAAACTGGTCACTTCAGATCATAACACCTTTTAAAAAAAAAATGCAGTACCCACGATGCAATCCAACCCACGTAAAATGACCAAAATCACTGCATATGGCTTGTTATGACACCCCCATGCAGGCTTTATCGCAGTTCCTAACCATTTGTAACACATATAAGGACAGTGGATCTAGGATGATTTTACATCAGGGCTTTTTCTCCAAGTGGCATTAAGTCATATATTTCCGACAGATATCACAGCATGTCCATCTTCAGGTCATTATCCGAATGTCAGTTCTGTGGATCCCTTCCTTACCTTTCCTGAGACCCAGATCCCCATTACACAATGTCCAACAGAAACAGACGGAGGGCCTCCTGAACACGCAGCCACGTGGTTAGCTATAATGCTCTGCATAAACAATCTTTCATTATATAATTTATAGTATTTTCTTAAGTTCAGAATGGGAATAATGTTTTGAACGACAGAAGCCTCACTAGAGTGCCCATTAGAGGCTACTGAGACTTGTACGCCCGCTAACCTGTCAAAAGTGCTTCATCTGGGTTTACCCCTCTGTGCTGAAGCACGTGGAGTCCACACATACATAGACAGACTGTAGGTTGCACAGTATCTTTCGTTAATGTGAATTCTCAAGGTCAACAGTCCTCAGAGATACCAAGGACTTATGTAACCCACACAGTCAAAGCAGAACAGCTCAGTGATTTTTTTTTATTTTTTATTGATATAAAGCTCCAGTCCACCCAGATTGGAATAAAGCCATTTATGGATAAGATATATCTTTAAATCTCAGAACTGTACAGCATACATTTTGCTCGGTGATATCTTTCGTTTATGACAATATGATCTCTGTTATCCATTCATTTAAATAGGGCGAATTTTAGGCTATGAGGGTTTCTGATGGTCATACACTAGATTAGAACAAAGCAAGGCTTTTTCCCTTAACACACTTTGACGCTGAAAAATATTAGAATTGCCCTTCACTGTTATTGTCTCCAGTACAATTGAATATGAGACAACTGTACAGTTATATTCTAAGTATGTGAAAACTGTAATGATGGAAAATGTAATATATCTCTGTGAATTTCAAACAAAATGACATTTGCAGGAACGCGGGTAGCAAGAAAGTACAGTCCCTTGAGATAGAACACTTTTGCAGGTAACTTTTGATCTTAACCTGTCATCTCACAGAAAAGCATTTCAGTAAGAAAATTACCAAATAAAATAGAAAAACACAGTTTTCACATATTTAGACACTGTCTCTGTGCTGGAGATAATGGGTATTCAGCACTGGAACTTGCAGTGAGCTGGCTTCCAAACTCCGGCATGCTAAAAGCTTCATACTGGAGTACATACTGTATACTGTTACATTTCTATGTCATCGATGACATCACTGAATATGTTGAGTTTCCTATAAGATCCATAACACCATGCACATTACACAACATCATATATCCATAATTCTATACAAGTATATATGTATCACAGCATGTCATCTATATTACATAATATTTTATGTTTAAATACATGATAGAAAAAGTAACATTATCAAATATAAAAAAAACATCATATAATAAATTGGAAAAAAGCTGGACCAGTAGAAAATAATGCTTCCAAAATGTTATACATATGTAAAGTGCTTCATCGGTCTTAACATCTGCGTGCGTGGTTGGTTGGAAAAGCAGGCAGCCTAGAAAAAAGTTAGGACACTATAGCAAGGATAACTATACAATATACTGCAGTTAGTCTGAGAGCTTATATCAACTGGGATTATGTCCTTACTCTAATTAACTATGTACATAATCATGCACATATATTGCATAATATAAACGCTTATATGCATAATCAATTTTCAGGGAATAATTTGGTTAGAAATGAGAAATTAGTGGGGCACGTGTTCTGGCATGCTAGTTAGAATGCTTCTACTGAACACTGCACATATTCCTGACAGTCCTAGGGGAAAGTTAAACTTAATCAAAAAGAGAGAGAAAGAAATTAACAACCAAAAGTTGGTCTGAATAATCCTGTATATTGTGCTTTGACACTAGCGGCCACACAAAAAGCCACCAACACACCACAATATCAACCTGGCCACTGGTGGTCACACAAGCCTCAAACACAACAGAGAACCCCTCCCCCTCCCCATTCTTGACCCTGACCAAACGTCGTCTTCAAGAAGAGCCTTGTGCTTCATCGCAAAGCTCCAAAGGGCTCCACTGTCAGAACGACAGCGTTCCCGTGTCAGGTGGAGGTCAATGGTAGAGAGACGGAAGCCAAAGCTCCTGCAATATTGAGATGTTCCAGCCCTGGGAAGGGAGCTGGGGCTTGGTGGGGGCCGTCGGGATGTCGGGCTGGGGGAAGGGGAGGAACCAGGGCCCCACACAGGCTCCAGAGCAGTCACGTTTCTCACCTGTATTCCCCGAAGGTACAGTCGTCCTCTTTCATGGGCTGGAACTCAGGATCAGTGTGGGCGTCTTCTTTCTCTTTCACTAAGAACAGTGTCACATGGGTCGGTTGTTACAGCTAGTGTGTGTGTGTGTGTGTGTGCTTTATGGGTGTCGTGATTTACCAGTATTGACGATAACTGTGATATTTAAAAAACAAAATATTTATATCATGTTAATAATACACATATTATGATATCGTATTCACTAGGCGAAAATGAAATTGTATTTTTCCAAAAAACATTCTCGTTTTTTTGATACTTTATTCATGTCACCTATAGACAAACAATGCATGTGCTTAAACAAGCAGACTGGACCTATGCCCAGGCTTTGAAATCAACTCGTTACCCCCACTAGGAGAGGGGGCTAACGATCCCCCACTAAGATGTGACATTTAGTAGTCAATTCACATGGAATAAAAAAAAAAAAAACTCGGTTTTTCCATAGCTTATTCCTGGACAAATAATGCATGCGCTTAAACTATGAGTCTGGACCTATACACTAGCGTTTGTATTAACAACTTTTTGTAGCCTATTCACTACGTGATTTTATTTTTTATTTTTCCAAAAACCCCTCTCGATGTTAGGCCTTGTGGTTCTTTAGGTTATCAGTTCATCTGGTTGCCTTTTCACTATCCAATTGTTCTTTTTTCTATAATTTTTTTATGTACAGTTATGGTTACAGACTCTCTCCACCATCATACACTCGTATTTTGAGTGTAATTTATTTGCCAAAAAAGAGGAAAAATGTTACATTAAACAAAGTTGAAGATGAATTTGACTGATTTGTCTTAAAAAGTTCTATAGATATCATGATAATATCGTCACCGTTAATTATTTTGCCCACGATAATCATGTAGAGAAAATCTGATATTGTGACAGCCCTAGTGTGTTTGCATGTGTGTGTGTGTGTGTGTGTGTGTGTGTGTGTGTGTGTATGTGCACCCACCTGGGTATTTGCCCCCCTTGTTCCTCTGGATGAAGCAGATGATGAGGAGGATGAGGATGAGGAGGGCGATGGCGCACATCAGACCAATGAACCAGCCCTGAGTGGCGATGTCCACCTGTCTGGCCGCCATAGCTGAGTCACAGACACAGAGCAGCAAGAGAAGAGCAGGACACTGTTAATGACTGACCTCACCATTCACCAATGGGTACTGAAAGACTGACCTTACTGGCCCCTAAGGGTACTTAAAGACTGACCTTACCATTCACAAATGGGTACTAAAAACATGGGTATCAATCTATAATTTGTTCAGTTTTGGTGTGTTTCATTTTCTCAGTTTTTACCACTGCTGTCATTAACAGCAAACGTCGATATCATCCACATGTAGAATACAAATTTGATGTTCAGAACACTTTTCTTCAGAAAAAAGGCTTCTGAAGAACAATTTATGAACCAAAAAGATCACATCATGTCAAAAAACGGTTGTTACAACCACATACAGTTGTTATGTTACTGATGTTAAACATCTCAGCTGTGGAAGTTAAAGGCACATTAATACAGGAAGTATTAAATATTAGCAGTCTGCTACGCGATGAAAACAAACTGTCATAAATGTTCTCCCACTTCTCAACCCTCCCCTTACACACAAACCACATCATCTACACGATGGGGGGGGGGGGGAAATCACCGTGACCTCTCCGAATACAAGCCTGTGTGTTCCCAATGTCAAACAACACCAACACACAAACAGGACCACATCATGCGGGTCAGGAAACCACCAAGTCTACGTCTAGTGAACATGCCAACCGTACGTTTCTATGGTACCGACCGGGTACTGACCCATACAGTTACTGCACACAAACACATTCGTCGGTGGCGACCAGCCAATCGCATGCTGCCTCACCTGGAACCATCACCAAAAGCTCCTCTGATTGGTGGAGCACCACTTGGTCGTGTGGACCCACGGCGACCATGCGCACCTTATAAGACAAGCCCTCCTTTAATCCCTTCAGCACATAGGCCTGAGAGCCATTTACGTACTCCCTGTTCCACTCTTCTTCGCCTAGAGTAGCAGGAAGAAAGGTGCTTTGAAAGATGTTTGCCCCCGCACGGCGCACATTTTAGGACATCCATCATAGCCGGAACGTAGGTGTACATATTAGGACATCCATCTAGCGAGACTGACCTTGTTGATGTCCTAATGTGTGCAACGTACATCTGACGGTGGAACACATTTTGGAATGGTCATGGAGTTTCATGCAGGGATGGTTTTATAATCTGAACTCTATCATGTCTACTGTATTACCATGGGCAAGATATGCACCAAAAACTATTATGTTATTTCATGTAATTCTACAGATGAAGAATGGTTATTATAAAAGCTCACTAGGAGGTGTCTCAATGAATGTTATTAGAAGTGTGTTATTAGAGTAAATCAGATTACTTTGATTGGCTATTTGAAAGGGCATTACATTATTTTGATTATTTTGATGTGGATGTGAAAAATGCATTTCCATTCAGTTTTCTACATAACCTCTAAAAGAATATAGGTGAGAGAGAACCATACTACATACACAATCAATTGTTAGTTTTTACCCTCAGCGCAGGTCAATTGAACAAACTAGTTTAATCAATATAGCTTACTAAAAAAATCATTATATACTGTGTAATGTACTATATACTGTGTATATAGTATATATATATATATATATATATATATATATATATATATATGTGTATGTGTTTTAAAAGAAAATTCACAGTGTTTTATAAGATTAGATGTGTGCCAACACAATGTGAAGGCAGTATTTCCCTGTTCTGGCCAATTACAATAAAAATACTTCCATAATGGAGAATTGACGTTCTGTCTGCGACACTCACTTAAATGCAATTTTCTGTATACAACTGCATTTCCCAATCACTGAGTAGGGGTCTCTTATCACCTATATGCATAAACTATAGTGAATTGTTTGACGTCTTACTGTTATCGTTCTCTACTATATACTCTACGTAAATGTTTTTCTCGGTTCCCCAGTACTCCCAACTGATAAGCGTTCCGTCCTCTCTCGTGGAGAAGCTAACGTTCCCAAATGCAGGAGCCACTGGATGCACTGAGCACAACGAGAGAAGGAGAGAAGAAGAAATCTGAATTCACCTCATGGAATCAATGTTGCAGAACACTTTCAACTGTTGCAGAATATTAGCTTGTAGTTTTCTGCCTGTCTATATCACGATACAGTCTCCGGATCAGGGTTCTGTAACCCCATCCCTGGACAACTGTTGTAACCAAGCATGTCCGGCTTATTCTATCAAACATTATGGGCTGGTTTCACAGATACGGATTAAGCCTTGTCTAGGTCTAAAAAATCAATTTCAATAGAAAACCCCACTGAGCTTGTTTTTTTAGTCCCACACTTAATCTGCCTCTGCAAAAGCGAAAAATCGAACATGGCAGATTACGGGCGGCGAGAATGCCGACAGGAAGACAGGCCTGCAGGAACTGGGTTGGAGAGTCCTGATGATGGATTAAAATCAACGCGAGACCTCCACACCACAGTCCCAACTACTCTACAACCTAAGCGTTTGCAATCATTTACAGTACAATAGGATGGCTGTTAGCATCAACTGTTGCAATCAGATGTGTAGTACTACGACTGGGAATGTGACAAGGCGTAGAGCAGCTGTACCCTTGTGGAACGGGGGGCGTGGTGGAGACCGAGCTATGGGAGGAGAGGGTTGGGTGTTCCCTGGAATAACATAAGACAGGGATAAGAAAGACACACACACACCAAACACATAGTACACACAACACAGGCATAAGCGTGAGTTTTCTTTTTTACACACACAGGTCCATTGGCACACATGCAAAAGCAACAAGCCTATTTGATGTGGGTGAGTTTGAGCAAGGTCCAAACACGCACAATGTCACATGCACGAAAGGGCGTGTGTCAGTGGATGAAACCAGACAATAACCAATGTCCCTCCGTAATCAAATGAGATAGGAAGACCCAACAAGATCCCATGAAGAGGCTGTGTGACAAAAGGAGGCCTCAGCAACCAAAACAAAGCATCACGTGGTGTTTGAATGCCAGCCGGCTTTAACATGTGATACCAGCCAGGGGGAGGGGTTTGACGGGAATAGAATAAGGGGCTTTGAATGTGGATGGCATGCTTGGACTGATCTTTGAAGCCAAGGCCGTACGCACAAAGCATCTCAGAGTGTCGACCAGAGAAAACAAGGTCTCCCCGTCATTATCCTTCCCAGCTGATCCTGGTTCAGCACTCCTTCTCTGAGATGATTTGTGAATGAGGATGGATGCATTTGGAGCAATTTAAAACCATGGGTACCTCCTCCGGCCACATCGGCCGCGGGCTGATGCAGTAGGACTTTGTAGGAGGGAAAGAGACACAACAAGGAGGAAAGTGCACAAAGAGGTCAAAGATGTGATGAGCTCCATATTAATGTGCTGTAATGATTACTACTGAAGGACGACAAGGGTAGAGAACAAACTGACCGTGTACTGAAGGAAGCCCTGTCACCATCGACTAGTGTCAGTAGAACAACACTCAGGGGATATCATGCTTTGATATAATGATGTACACTTTGTCACAAACTCATTGGTAAAACGCTGTTGTAACGATGACAGGCGTCTAAATCCACCAGAACAACATCACCCGCGTCACAGAACCAACGTTTAAAAAAAAGTCTAAACATTTAAAAAAAACACCACGTATTGAAGCATTTGAAAGGGCTGACAGTGGTTCCGTCTCTGACGGCGACTCAGCTACGCCCCCACATACCTTCATCCACGACAGTGATTGCTTCCTCAGTAAGGGCAGGCCCAGATCCCTGGCCCGTTTCAGCACTGAAATAAAACTTGTAGCGTGTGCTGTACTTGAGGTTTAGCAGCGTGACGGAGGTCTCGTTGGCCGGCAGGCTCAGCTCCTCCACCGGACCCAGCTGGTTGGAGTTATTGACTGGCAGGGTGGGAGAGGTTGGGGCAGTGCAGTGAAGTGGCAGTGTGGGTAGAGGAAGCGTGGCGTAGGTGAAGGTGTGATGAGATGGGGCGGGAGGGTGGGTGGGTGGTTGGAGGGACAGAGGTGGAGGAGTAGGCAAGGTGAGGTGAGAGGTGGAGTGGGCAAGGTGAGGTGAGAGGTGGAGCAAGATAGTACGGGTGGAAAGGTGGAGGGGAGCAGAGGTGGAGGGGAGTGATGACAGATTAGCAATCAATCTGGGTGGTTCTCACGCCGTTCTCACGCTGTTTACCAATGTCGTTTTCACATAGGACAGGACAAACCCTTGTTTTGGGCATCATAACACCTAATAGTATGCGTAGTAGACGACACAGTAAATGCACACTGAAGTGGACAGGCAGCAGACAGGACTACAAACTACCAATAGAAAAGGTCAGTCAAAGACCCAGCAGAATATCCAGCTTTGGAAGCCCAATAATCTCTCTCACGCTGCCCTTACTCGTCCCAGGTGACAAGGTCCCGGTGCAGGCTCACCTGTCTGGTATTTCAGGGAGTAACCAGTGAGGCGTCCGTTCTGTTCGTAGGGCGGACCCCACTCCAGAGTCAGGGAGTCCAGGTTAGTGTTTGCAATTCTCAGGAAAGATGGCCGCCCCGGGACTGCAGAACACGACAGACACAGAAAACCGGCGCACGTGAGAGCCGGCACAGTCCTAATATTCACCTTCAGTTAGCACAGTATACACCGAGCCCTAACAGGTTTATTTTTGGGTACATTATCTTCAAGCCACAAGGCATTTCATCTTCCACTCCTCCTCCACCTCACATGGAGGGGTCACGACGGGAGAACCGGCTCACCTCCTTCGGGGGTCTCAAACTGCTGGTTAGAGCAGGGGGGCCCCTCTCCCTTGCGGTTGAACGCGCGGACGTTGAACCAGTAGAGGCTGTAGGGCTGCAGGCCGGGCAGCAGGCCGTGGATCCGGTTGCCACTGAAGGTCAGCACTTGCTGCTCCACATGGTGCGGGTTGTGCTTGTGAAGGCTGCGCTCACGCCAGTAGTACACCTGGGGTGGGGGGGACACGCTACGCTCATCAGCATGTCAACTACCAGACACACACACAGAGGGCGGCGGAGGGAAGATCATCTCGCTGTGTCAGGGACGGCCGAGAGTCGCCTTTTACACGTTATTCCCAGACCTTCCCGTACACTCAGTGGCCCTCATTTATCAAAAGTGCGTACACCAAATTTCCAGCGTACACCCAAAACCACGGTGACTTTGAGATTTATCAATATGGACGTTGGCGTACGGCACTCTCAAATCCTACGCCAGCTCAGGAGGTGGTGTACGCACGTTTTGAGTTAGTGCGGAAATGCGCAGAAAAAAAAAATCCTAACGCACTGACAAACTAAAAGATATGATATATTATGACCCACTAAAAAAAACAACAACATAATAATTACAAACTTCAGTGTTTATTTTTGTGCAACATGGACTTCAATGTTTAATTTGTGTGACTTTACCAAAGCATTTGATTTATATGTATTCCTTCAGATGCGAGCCTGTGCGCTTTACATGACGTTTCAGTGTTAGGCCCGGCAGTTGCGCACGGACTGGGTTCAGTAATAAAAGGCTTTTAATGACCAAAATATAATTCAGACTGACAAAATAATAAAAATGACATTCTGCAGTAATGCAGTCGATGTATCGGTCTGTCGTGGTGAAGAAAGAGCTGAGCCACAAGGCGAAGCTCTCGATTTACCAGTCAATCTACGTTCCTACTCTCACCTATGGTCATGAGCTTTGGGTCATGACCGAAAGGACAAGATCCCGGATACAGGCGGCCGAAATGAGCTTTCTCCGCAGGGTGGCCGGGCGATCCCTTAGAGATAGGGTGAGAAGCTCGGTCACCCGGGAGGAGCTCAGAGTAGAGCCGCTGCTCCTCCACATCGAGAGGGGTCAGCTGAGGTGGCTTGGGCATCTGTTTCGGATGCCTCCGGAACGCCTTCCTGGGGAAGACCTAGGACACGCTGGAGGGACTATGTCTCCCGGCTGGCCTGGGAACGCCTCGGTGTCCCCCCGGAAGAGTTAGAGGAAGTGTCTGGGGAGAGGGAAGTCTGGGCATCCCTGCTTAGACTGCGACCCGGCCCCGGATAAGCGGAAGATGATGGATGGATGGAACGACATTCTTCTTCTAAATAACAATAAACGTAATTTATAATAAATATAATAAAAAAATAAGACGAATATTACAAATTGTAATGCAATTATTAATGTGAATGAATGGCACTCCACATCACATCATCATCTTTTATTCCGCTTTTTTAAACTGCTTTCTACCTCCCTGGTGATCGTCTCAATCTCCACGTCAGAGAAGTTTCTCTTTTTTGCCGTCTTCCGTGTGTCCATGGCGTAAAATGAGGGCGTGGGGGATGCAGAGACTTGAATATATAGGGGCGTGTTATTCTAATGACGATCGTTTTCAGTCGCGGCATTTATCAAGGGAAGGTATTGCGTACACCTGGATTTTAAAGGTACGCACAGTTTCATAAATCAGGCGGTGAGAGGAGTGTAAGCAAAATCGTACGCAAACATATACGCCCGTTTCTACGCAAGAATGATAAATCAGGGCCAGTGGCTTTAGCGACAACCTTCCTCAAATTGCACACAACAGAAATGTGTCTGATTGCGGGTGAGTATGAAACACCGAAAAGTGCCCTCTTGTCCGTAGCGTAGCGTAGACGGTGGCAGGGGAGGAGAGGTCAGGAGAGCTACTGTACCCGGTATCCTTGCAGATGCCCCCGGACTGTTTTGACCGGAACGGGCTCCCAGCGCACCTCAGCCAGGGTGCTGTTCAACACCAGGGCATGGACATTGTCTGGCGGCTGGATCGGCACTGTGGGAAAAAAAACAGAAAATCATGAGACACTGCTGCCATGGTTACACTGACTAGTGACGGTCAGGGCAAATGTGAAGGGTTATCTCTTTCAACAGCTGTTGTGTATTTATGCTCACACAACGTTTCAGCATTGCCGGGAACTAAAAAGCTTTTGTATATATGTATAATGAAATATAGATATATAGGCATACAGTGGATATAAAAAGTCTACACACCCCTGTTAAAATGCCAGTTTTTTTATGTAAAAGAATGACACAAAGATAAATCATGTCAGAACTTTTTCCACTTTTAATGTGACTTATAATGTGAACAATTCAATTGAAAAACAAACCGTAATCTTCGAGGGGGGAAAATAAAAAATAAAAACCTTACAATAACCTGGTTGCATAAGTGTGCACACCCTCTAATAACCAGGGATGTGGCTGTGTTCAGAATTCACATTCAAACTCATAGTAGTCATTACATAGTAGTCATTACACACCTGCCATCTTTTAAAGTGACTCTGATTAATCACAAATCAAGTTCAGCTGTTCTATTAGGATTTTCCTCACATTTTCTTAGTTGCATCTCAGAGCAAAATCCATGGTCCATAGAGAGCTTCCAAAGCATCAGAGGGATCTCATGGTTGAAAAATGTCAGTCAGGAGAAGGGTACAAAAGAATTTCCAAAGCAATAGATGTACCATGGAACACAGTGAAGACAGTCATCATCAAGTGGAGAAAATATGGCACAACAGTGACATTACCAAGAACTGGAAGTTCCTCCAGAATGGATGAAAAGACAAAAAGAAAACTGGTCAGGAGGCTTCCAAGAGGGCTACAGCAACATTAAAGGAACTGCAAAAATGTCTGGCAAGTACTGGTAATGTGTTACATGTGACAACAATCTCCCGTATTCTTCATATGAATGGGCTATGGGGTAGGGTGGTAAGCCTTGTCCAGGTCAGTGGGAAGCCTTACAAAGAAAAACAAGTTTGCAAACTTTTTGCCATAATTCCAAAAGGTATGTTTTGCGCAAAAACACTGTACATCACCAAAAGAATACCATACCCACAGTGAAGCATGGTGGTGGCAGCATCATGCATTGGGGCTGTTTTTCTACAGCTAGACCCGGGGCCTTATTCAGGGTGGAGGGAATTATAAACAGTTCTAAATACCAGGCAATTCTGGCACAGAACCTTCAGATGTCCGTTAGAAAGAGGAAGTTCACCTTTCACCATGACAACGACCCAAAGCACACATCCAAATCCACAAAAGCATGGATTCACCAGAGGAAGATTAACATTTCGGAATGGCCCAGCCAGATCCCAGACCTGAATCCATTTGAACATTTGTGGGGTGATCTGAAGAGGGCTGTTCACAGGAGATGTCCTCACAATCTGACAGATTTTGATCCTTTGTGCTAAGAAGAGTGGGCAAATATTGCCACGTCCCATGCTAATAGACTCCTACCTAAAAAGTAGTGGGCAGGATTTGAACACACGCTGCAGCAGAACATGTGCACTGCAGGCTTAGATCACATATTTTTTTTCTTTCTAGGAGTAGGCTTAACCTTTAGGAGGAGTAGGCTTAACCTTTAGGAGGAGTAAGCATAACCTTTAGCAGGAGTAAGCTTAACCTTCAGGAAGAATATGTTTAACCTTTTGGAGGAGTAGGCTTAACCTTTAGGAAGAGTAGGATTAACCTGTAGAAGGAGCAGGCTTAACCTATAGGAGGAGTACACTTAACCTTTAGGAGGAGTAGGCTTACCCTTTAGAAGGAATAAGCTTAACCTTTAGGAGGAGCAGGAAACTGGACAAAGTGTCACCCTAAAACCAAGGCGTGTGACTCACAGTCCTCTCCGGAGTACCCACTGAACACTATCGGGTCAGGGCCAATCCCGTAGTTGTTGATGGCTTGAACCTTGACCTCGTAGAGCATGAAGGTGGGCATGCCAGATACCATGAACTTGGAGACGTTAGCAACTGTCACTGAGGTCCAGTCCTTCTCCACGTCCTTCTGTCTCCACATGACCAGATACTGCAGCCCGGGACCATTGGCCTGGAGGCCAGTGAGAGGCTGGAGGACGTGGGATGACAAGTAAATAGTCACGTTTTTACTTTAGTAAAGCCGTGCTCAGTACGTGTCTAATAACACGACCAGTAGGTGACAAATGCTGGAACTGCAGCTTACCTTCCATGAGATCAGGAGGTTGTCATGTTCTGTCCCGAAGACTTCCACTCTATCAGGGTTCTCATCTGGAGCTAATGGCAAAACAAAACACAGATGAAACAGACTTCAAAATGAATGTTATTCACAAATCTATATGAACCAATCAACCCTATTGACCAATAAACTCCATCAACCAAGCAACCCTATAAGCCAATCAACCATGTAAATTAATTAACCCTATTAACCAATCAACCCTATAAACCAATCAACCCCATAAACCAATCAACCCCATTAACCAATCAACTCCATTAACCAATCAATCCCATAACCCAATCAACCCCATTAACCAATCAACCCCATAAACCAATCAACCCCATAAACCAATCAACCCCATTAACCAATCAACCCTGCTAGGTGAGGTTTAGGGTGTGTACCTGCAGGGTTGGTCGGGTACATGCGGGAGGGCTGGGAGGGGCTGGAGAAGCCCACGGCGTTGAGGGCCAGAACTCTGAAGGTGTAGTGGACATAAGGGGACAGCTTGAGGTGGGCCGTGGTCTTGGTGCCCGGTACCTCAGTCAGGTTGTGCCAGTGGCCATGGTGGTGGAGGGAGTCCGAGTACTGGATCAAAAACTCTGAGTTCGGAGGAAGTGGGAGGAGGTGGGAGGAAGTAAAATGAGTTGGGAGGTATTGGTAGGATGTGAAAGGAGGTAAAATGAGTTGGGAGGTGTGGGAGGATGTGAAAGGAGGTAAAATGAGTTGGGAGGTTTTGGAAGGATGTGGAAGGAGGTAAAATTAGTTGTGAGGTAGTTGGAGAAGGTGGGAGGAGGTAAAATGAGTTGGGAGGTAGTTGGAGAAGGTGGGAGGAGGTAAAATGAGTTGGGAGGTAGTAGGAGGAGGTGGGAGGTTAACAACTGAAGAGAATGTAAGCTATACATTTTTCTTTAAAGACATGTGATATGGGTGCCGTGACTAAATAGTGGTCTGAATAAAGCTGGCAGCAAAACTGAGTCTGTGATAAAAGCTACAGTACATTCTCAGGATATTAATGATACTGTCAGCATAGACAGGCTTCGGCAAATAACTCTGTAAGGTCATTAACAGACATGCAGGCCTAATCAGCATTTATGGTTAGGCAAGACTTTAAACAAACACACAGATGAGCAACAGAGAGAGAGTTCAACAAACACACACACACAGACTAAAAAACATGGTCCAAAAACGTACTGGCTGTAGACGGCCACCTCGAGGGAAAATATGGGTCAAATACACACTAAGAACAATATAAAACGTGCACACACACACGCACACACACACACACACACACACACACACAGACACACACTCAGGCACGTACTGTGAATAGGGCTGTTGTGTTCATCTCCAGGAATCCAGGTAAGTTGGACACTCTTAGGCTTCATATCAGTCAGCTCCAGGTCAGTGGGAGGTTCTGGATATTCTGGAGAAGGCACACACATTCACAGGCACACACACACACACACACGATTCAGACTCAGAACACACTCGTGGAATTCCTAACACATCAACATGCCACATGAGGACCAGAAACAGGGAAACACAGCAGGAAAACATCTCGTATTTTGAAACAGAAAGCTTTGGACCAAAGAGCTGGAAGGAAATGGAACACTTGTACAGGGACCCCACTGTGCACTGGGGAACACCAAGCAGCTCAACAAACACATCTGAGCAATAACGGCCCCGGAAATTACTTTACAGACATGCGGTCACTGTTGTCATGAGCTGCCCTGCTGATGATTTCAGCACATGCAAAAAAATTAAATCAGGCTACCACATTTTGGGCCGAAAAGAATCAGCAAATGGATTTCAATATAAAGAACGAATGTTACGAGAAACCACAGGAAATGTAAAAGACGGTGGTTAAATCAGAATGAAGGTCCTTCGGGCCCTGGTGATGACATAAACAAAAACAACAGAGAAACACATCTGTGAGCAAGCACAGCATGCTAGATTATACAGCCCCAGCCCCAACCCAACCCCCCACTCCAAAACACTCACACAAGTACACACAGACACACACTCCCACGCACACACAAACACACACAGACACAGACACACCAAGAAGCTTAATTGGACTGGGAGCATGGATGGGCGAACATTAAGTTCTGCACGTTTACCGTAGACAACGGCTGGAGTTGGAGTGACCTCTGCCAGTAATGGGGAGTCACGAGGAGTCAGGAGGAGTAAGGAGGGTTTGCAATTAGTTGATAGTGATACAACACAGGACTAAGGCTGGGAACCCACTAGAACAGACAGACGCCTAAAACTCTCTGACAGTTACGCGGCAATACAAAAGACCCTTAACAGGAAACTAAACCGACAACAGTGGTGCCGGACAGCATGTAAAGGCGTGCGTATTAGTGGACCTACCGACTATGGTCAGGGTGGCGCTGGCTGAATCCTGGTCAAGAGTGGTGTTCATGATGCAGGTGTAGGTCCCCGCATCCTCCTCCGTCACCTCCATTATGGTCAGGCTGTCAGAGTCTACCACAAACCTGACCACACGGAGACACAGTCGGTCAGCGTGGGTTCCCATGACAGGATTTAATCGCTCGAACCGAACAGAGGAACAGAGAGCCACAACACCAGTCCCTCCTTCTAATCAGAGACTCATTAAAGACCCGGAAACAGCTGACTCTCGGATTAGTCGAACAAATCCCTCGATCAGACGGTTAACGGGTAAATGAACAGCACACACACCTCTCATCATCCGGAAGTTCCCCGCCGTCTTTGAGCCAGGTCATGGTGGGGATGAGGGTGGGGTCGTGTTTCACTTTACACTCAAACACCACATCCTTGCTCCTACGCACCACCTTGTACTCTGGCTGCTTCAGGATCCGGGTGGGCTCTGGGGGAGACGGGGGAGACGGGGGGAGACGGGGGTCACTACAAGACCCAGAGCAACAGCCGGTTAACAGTTGTCCTACGTTATTCATGAAGAAACGCCCTTCAGAATGTCGGAACAGAATAAGCGAGATTATACAAAATATATTCAGGACAAAATAGCTAAGCAGGAATAGCACGAGACGTGATGGAGACGGCTGACAGCTCTGCAGTGCTACAGGGCCTTTGAAAATGATGAAAGACACAGACACAGAAAAAGAGAGGCATGGTCTCTAAACTACGAGGGACAGATGAGGGGTTCAGAGTCTGACCTTTGACCTCCAGATAGACGTGATTCTCAGAGATGCCCAGAGAGTTGCGCGCAACACAGGTATACTTCCCGCTGTTGGCGGCCTGGGCCACATGAATCTCCAGACTGCCGTTCGCTAGCAGAATATACGGATCCCCTTCCAGGGTGCTGGACCTGCTGTCCTTGAACCTGACAGGGATCAGGGAAACCATCATTTGGAACTCTGTGGAACACCTTTCTCCCACATTTCTGCGCTCTCATGATGGGCTCATCAGAAGTAGAATTTAGGGAAGAAGGTAAAATATTGCCGTATCATTTAACAAAAGTAAAGTGGAACGTCAAGAACTCACCAGGTGATTTTTGGAACAGGCGATCCGAAGGCATAGCAGTCCAGTAAGGCACGACTGTTGCTGATCACCTGGTAGACCTTGTTGGCCGGGGTCAGTACTCTTGGTGCTTCAGCTAAAGAGATACAGAATAATGGTGATTTTTAGAAAATGATATGATTTATTAATTCTTCATTATTAATTCTACAGACTAGCTGTTTAAATGAAGACTACCATATTTATTTCATAAATAATCAATCTGAATAAAAACTCTGAGAAACACTGGTGTTGATAACTTCATGATTTTCCAACAATAGCTGAGTGTTTGTTGACTCACAAAGAACGTTTACGAAGGAGTTAGCTAGCAGATATCCATATTCATTGGATACGTTGCATTGGTAGACAGCACTAGATCCAGTCTGGACCTCTGCAAACATGATGGTATCCCCCTCCACCTTCCGACTAGGGTCCCTTGGTGAATCTAGGAAAGAGTAAAAAAAAAACATGTCCAAACTGCTTATAACATGTTTACATTTTAGCTATTTAGCAGCCGCTCAAGCTCTTATACACTACCGCTCAAAAGATTTAGAACACCCCATATTTCCAGTTTATATTGTAATTAAAGCAGATTCAAGTCAAGCAAACGTTCCGAATAATACTGGATTTCCATTGTAGAAAGAATGCCATGAGTGTGTTCAGATATTATGTCTGTTATTTGTCATTTTTGTCTATTATGCTTTGATTTCAAAGTACATACACATTTTAGGTATTAAACTATGTGAATTTCAATATAAACTGGAAAAATTGCTGTGTTCTAAAGTTTTTGACCAAACTACAATCTCGTCAGAATGTCTTGGCAGGACCTTGGCAAACTGTAGCTACAATAACTTCATGTTGGTAATCACAATGGTAGCATAAGCAGTGTCTGTTCCAATGCCTGTCAGCCAACACTGAGAACTCACTCTCTATGGGGATTCCGTTCATGGCCCAGGTGATGGTGGGTTTGGGTATTCCACTGGCCCGGCAGATCAGGATCCCGTTCTCTCTGGGGGCCAGCACCAGGTTCCTGGGGACACTGATCCAGTATGGGGCCGCTGGGAAGGGTGGAACAGATCACATGATTGATTAAAGGGCCAACGTGGAGGTTTAGAAGTTGTTGGTGCTTCAACCTGTCATTGTAACTTGAGTACTGGTTATTGTGATCCGTAACAGTACTGTAATTGAGTTTAAACACACGTACAAACAAACAATGTTAACGGCTTGAATATTATTAATGCACAAGACTAAACGGTCGACAAAGGTTGCCAGCCAGAGTCAGCAGAAGAGCCACAGGGAACCATATTGAACGGAAAGGCGCTTAATGACTGAACCCTCTGCTACACTGTTTCAAAATCCAAAGGGATTTGACAGCAGGGAAGCTCAGAGGACTTCAGCGCCTAGTCAGCCTTGATTTCTGACCCGTTTCAGCGACGCTCCTCGCATTGCCTTTTTTTGTGGAGTCCCTGAACCCAGTGGACAGTGAATGATTGACAGGGCGAGTGGGAGGAGGGGGGCGGGGTCAGGAAGACAGACGGGCCCCCTTGTAACCCCAGTCCACTCTGAACCATCAGGCACTGACTGACAGGCGCGCAGGCCACCGGGGGGCAGCGTGACCAACCTCGGACGGTGACATGGAAGGTGTGGTGCACGGAGCCCAGGTGGTTATGCCCGGTGCAACGGTAATCCCCGGCGTCCGCCTCCGACACGTTCTCGATTCGCAGGGTCTTCTTGAATTGCAAGACGGAGGTCCGCGAGGCGGGAAACTCCCCGCTCATCTTCATCCACGAAACCTCTGGGGTTGGACTGGAGGAGGAGACGCAGTGGCGGGGGAGCGAGGAGTGAGAAAAACAAAAAATTGCACTGGGTCAAAAAACGGCACAACCTCTTAATTACACAGGTTAATACCAACACATTTTAGAGTTAACCACATTTACACGGTGTTGACCATGTACTCACAGGCCTTCAGCAATGCACTCCAACTCCAGGACCTCGCCTCTGAGCACCATCTTGGAGCTGCTGGAGCCCGAGGGGATGAGAAAGGTGGGTTTCCTCTCACCCACCGAGCCATCTGCAGTCACAGTGGATGGCATCAGAGGAAGTTACCTACCAACCTTACAAGACACCGTTCTGCATATTCTAATTCCATGGCTTTACCAACGTAGGGGGCTCAGTGTTCATCGACCAAGAATCAGCGGGGGGGGGGGGGGGGGGCGTTTAAATGGGATTTATGTTTAAGCTGACATCGGCGTTAATAGTGAATGCCATCTCTGCAAGCCTTTAGAAGTCTACTGCTATGTGCAGACTTCTGGAATGAATCCCAGCCAATCATCACTGACTTCATTGGTGTGATTTTGTGTAGGGCCACACTTTTCTGAGAGGTGGTGAACATCTTTAGAACACTGTTTGTTTTCAATATGTAATATATATACAGCTCCGGAAAAAATTAAGAGACCACTGTACCTTTTACTTTCCAAAAAAGTCAAAAAGGAAGGTTTTGAGTGAGGAAAAGAAGGGTTAAAATTAAGAGACCACTGCAAATTCAACGCTTCTGTTCCTCACTCAAAACTTTCCTTTTCAACTTTTTTGGAAAGGATAGAAAAAGGTGCAGCAGTCTCTTAATTTTTTACAGAGCTGTATATATATAGAGCTGTATATATTTATTTACATATATATATACATATATAAATATATATGTGTTTGCATATATATATATATATAAATATATATGTGTGTGTGTGTGTATATATATATATATATTACAAATAAACACTTACTATCCAAATAAATGGCTTTAGTTCAACTTTCAGGGGCCTACAACTTTTGCACAGTACAGTAGCTGCAGTCAAGATGATGATAATGTTCGCACATAAGACTGGACTTACTGACAATATCTACAGACGACACACTTCTTCAGAGTGACAGACAGACAGACAGACAGACAGACAGACAGAATGAGAAACAAACTGAGAGGAGATTAAATCCAGAAGAGACGGAGGAGAGGTTTTAAAAGTGTATTGGAAGGAAAGGATTAAGGTTGGCAGGGAGAAGGGAACAGAATAGCTTTGTGCTGTGCTGGTCGTGGGTTGGAACATTGGCAGTTGTAAATCTGTCAATCGGTTTTTACTGTAACACAGGCAAAGCTTTTCAGAAGCAGCCTACAGAGTAAAACCCCATTTTAATTTACAAGATATGAGGAAGGTAATGGAGGAACCCTGATGCAATGGTTCATTTTACTAAGTTTAAATTATGTTAATCGCTAGTTGCCATGGAATATAGTCTTTCACAAAATGTTAATTAAAGAAGCAAGAATCTGAAATTGGGACATGGTTAAGATTGAGTTCAAGCACTGGTTTAAAACAATTAGCAAGGGAATCACTAGGGTGATCTGTAAATGTTAGTGTGGTTGATTGGTAGTATAGGTTGTTATGGTAAGGACAATTTTATTGGGGAAAGGAGTTACTAGTTGACTTCTACAGGAGGGAATCACCACTTGGGGGAGTCAAAACTCACCACTAAAAAAATCAGTTTCATTGTACAAAGCAGCAACAGTCTCATTGAATGCATCCACTGTAACACAACAGAAAATAATCAAACATGCCACAAGCTGAAAACATATAAGACAGTCGCTGGACAAAATAAACACAAACTCTACTACTGCTTAATTAATTAAAAACTTTAAGATCAGTGAAAATATTTAAATTAGTATTTGAATCCAGGTCTAGAATGCCTATATGCTTGAATGAAACAGTAAACAGGACATCATGCTGGGCGGACGACTGGTTAAATCATAAGCAAAGAAGAAATGGTCAACTAGGTCTGATCATCTAAATCCTGGACATTGTTGCATAACAGCTGTGGTGAAAAATTGAATGTATGATAAGGGCTTCTGTGTTTACAGTCAAAGAGTGTATGACAGGGCCTTCTGGGTTTATAGCCAATCAAGGCATGATAAAGCCTCCGGGGTTCACAGCCAGTCAGGGCATGATAAGGCTTTCTGTGTTTACAGTAGAACAGAAAACAGAAACCCCACAGAATCAGCTAACCAGATGGTGGCTGGCTGCATTGGACATAGAACAGTCTAGGATGTCATTTGACATGTGCCTCTTCCTAATGATGTCTGGAAATTGGAAACATCTAGGTTTGGATCGGAGAGAGAGAAACAGCTTCCTTCATACGCAAACTGACATAAACACACACACACACACAAGCACTCATACCCTAAGCACCAAATGGCACATGCAGAAGTAGACCCAGAAATCCACTTACAGTCAAGAACCATGACAGTGATGGGCTGTTTCTGCTGGATGGTCTGTGTGTGGGGGAAGCGAGCGTAACAGATGTAGTCTTTCCGGGTGTCCTCCGCCAGGACATTGGAGAAGTACAGGTCTCCATTCAAGCCCTGGGAAACACGGCTGCTCTGAGGCAGTCTCTGGAAGTCTGGGGGCGGACAGTTCATGGAAATTACAGTGGGCAGCAATGTTGAGGCTTTAGCTGTCTGTCTTATTTAATTTCATTAGTTACATGCGTAGAGCCCGAAATGAAACACAACAGACTAATCTACGATTTTCCCATCCAGGTAGAGCAGACGGAAAGGACGGGGCTGTAGTTAGACCAACAGTTAGAGCTTCTGAACGGTAACCCAAAAGTTGTTAAATCAGTCGGCAAGGTGAACATTTTGTCCCTGAGCAGGGCAGTTAACCCTAAATGTTCCCCAGGTCATTGCTGTAAATGAGGTACACTCTATAATGCATGAATGCTACAATAAAATTAAAAAAAGGTCTTGTTAACAAGGTTTGTGTTCTGCATATACGTAGCTGACAGGCTATGGACCATAACGATCTGATATCAGAGTCAATGTAACATGAAACTTACTGTTGTTCATCCAGAATATGATGGGCGGGGGCAAGCCGGCAGGGGGCCGGCACTCTAGCACCAGAGACACGCCTTCTTGGACCACAATTGGTGGATTCCTTTCCTTTGACCACAAGGGGGACCCTGTGGGAAAACACGGCAACGGCTAGTCCCACATGATGAAGAAATCACCTGACAGTATGTGGCTTCCTCATTCTACGATGCTACTAGAAAAGACAGACTGAGAGTAAGGGGCTAATGAAAGGATTCCTCCCAGGAATGAATGGAAGGAGCTTGGAAGGAGTGAGGCAATAATAAATGGATCTACATTGGATTAACAACTCTGTTTCCAAAAAAGTTGGGACGCTGTGTGAAATGGAAATAAAAACAAACTGCAATGATGTGCAGATCATTTAAACCCTATATTCAATAGAAAATTGTACAAATAATGTAATGGCTCCGTAGAAAATGAGTCTGGGTGCTAAACTGGCCTGCCTGCAGTCCACACCTGTCACCCATTGAGAACATTTGGCCCATTATGAAATGAAAAATACAACAAATTCTATCATCCTGAATGGCAGAAATATCTTCTGATTTTGTTCCCCTTTCAAACAGATGAGGTTTCTAAATGGTGACCCAGAAGTCTGTTTTTATGTGTTTTTATTGTAGCCAAGGGGGTTGTTATTACCAGGATACATCATAATAGATTATATCTGTTACAGAAATGAATCTAGGACCCAAAATGTCCAAGTAGTGAAATCCGGCCGAAATCTCCTCGGACCTTGGGGCGCTTTAAAAGAAGAGGAGATGCAACACAGTAATTAACATGCTCCTGTCCCATCACATTCAAAAGTATTTTTCTCTGGTTCAACATTTGATACATTTGTCTTTGTCCTATTTCCAATTAAATATAGGGATTAAATGTTGGCATATCATTGCATTGTGTTTTATTTGCTTTTTACGCAGCGTCCCAACGTTTTTAGAAACAGGGTTGTGGTTCTAAAATGAATCAGGTTAGAGGTAAAAACAAAGGAATGTGTCCAGAGCGAGGTTAGTAGCCAGCGACTTCCCACATGCCACCTTTACCTTCCATGATGAGAGCATAGATGATGGACTGTACATCTTATTAGTTTACAGGAGAGAGAGGAAATACATATTGAATGGTCACGAATCAAAGAGACTGAATGAGCAATAGGAAACTGGAGGGAGTTTACATGATACACAAGTATGAAATGAGTAATCGTTGAGTAACCTAGGAGGAATAGATTTGGGCAATATAAAGAGAGGACATGAAAGAGCGCGTGAACGAGACTGAAAGAGACAGACAGAAAGTTATCCGGTTATGCTTACTGGACTGTCTGATGACGATGTTGTTGGACACCGCAGTCCCATGTTCGTTCCTGGCAGTACACTGGTAGACCCCCTCGTAGGTCTCAGCCTTCTCCCCACTGATGTCCACCACCAGGGTGCCAGAGCGGGGTTTCATCGTCACCTTGGAGTCCTGGTCGATGTCGAAGTGGGTCCCATTCCTGGTCCACGAGAAGCTGCCATGGGAGAGAAATCAACGCCAGGAAACATCATTGGACTGTCATCGGGGTCAATTTTGTAATGCTCCTTTCCATCCTCTGTCATTTGGCACAAGAATGGCCGCTACAACAACTGTGTGTGGGTGTTTGTACCTAGGATGCGGCTTTCCCTTGGCGTCGCAGTGAATGACGATGTTCTCCCGAGGGTCAATGATGTAATCTTTAGGCGACTGGTGAGTTATGGTGGGCGGCTGCGGCACTACGGCAAGCACAGAGGTACATTCAGGTCTCTCATTGGCCTTCCTGCACAACTAAGCTGTTTTCTATTGCTATTGATCAAGCACACATTGAACCGCGCCTTGACATGCAGGTCTGGGCCGGCTCAATACACCAAAATCCAATCAGGCCATATTGCTGACCGTGACATAAAGATCAAGATATTTCAGCTGAATGACAGGAATGTGAAAGCATGCTGTGAAACCGAAGAATAGGTCTATATGTCTTGCTTTATATTCATCTTTCTTCAAGTGAATTTCTGTCTGAAGTATCAGATGACTGATATACTGTTTGAAAGAGCTGCTGCAGGAAATCATGCCATGTGGGAAATATTGTCCCACTAAATCACGGCAAAATCACATCACAAAAGGAGCAAACGGACGAAGCACAAGAGCATTGCATGCAGATTCAAGCAACACTCAAAATCTAATCATATACACACGGGTGAGCGCAAAACCATAATCAAACAAACTGAGCAACAAATAAAATGTAAAAAGGTATTAAAATGCACAACACAACGTGCTCAAGCTGAACGTTCTCCGTGGTCACACTTAATCGACATAGGACTAGTGGCAGAACTTACATCCCTCCAGAACTTTAGCTTTCCCCCAAGAATCAGCAGAAATGGTTAAGAAACCACCAGGGGTAAAGAGGACCAGATATTAGTGGTGAAAGCAGGAGGAAACTACTTCAGTTATTCTACTGTGGATAAAAGGTTGATTCGTTTCCAGGCTTAAAAACCACAATGATTTCAAACATTACTCACACAATACCGTTTTAATTCCAGTTTCCAAATTATGACTAAATTCCATACCAAAATAAATATTTGTGAGTATGGTGCAAATTTGAAAGTGAGTGAGTAGGAAGGAAAGACGCAGAGAGAGGGTTAGAAAGACAGAGAGGGTTAGAAAGACAGAGAGGGTTAGAAAGACAGTGAGGGTTAGAAAGACAGAGAGGGTTAGAAAGACAGAGAGGGTTAGAAAGACATAGAGGGTTAGAATGAAAGAGAAGGTTAGAATGAAAGACAGAGATGGTTAGAAAGTCAGAGAGGGTTAGTATGAAAGAGAAGGTTAGAATGAAAGACAGAGAGGGTTAGAAAGACAGAGAGGTTTAGAATGAAAGAGAGGGTTAGAATGAAAGACAAAGAAATAGTTAGAAGGAAAGACACAGAGAGACTTAGAAGGAAAGACATAGAGAGGGTTAGAAGGAAAGACAAAGAGGGTTAGAAGTACTACAGCTGGAAATTAGCCGTAGAGGCTAAAGCTGCTCTTTTATTGAAAGAGGTTGTCCACATTATTATAAACCAATAAACTAAATAAACTAAAGTAAAGACACAGAGAAGGTTAGAAGGAAAGACAGAAAGATGGAAGGAAATAATTATTGCTTTTAAACATTGTTATGAACTTGAAAGTTAAATTGACAGTCTAGTGGGAGCCAACAGATATAGAAGCCATTACTCTTTAGAGGTTATTAGAAACTCTTTCCTACTCCAGAGCAATAGAACTTTGTTCGTAAAGGGTTATATTTAGTTCTTACGGTCAAGTGGAACCTCCAGAGCGTTGCCGAGGTAACCCAGGATTAGCATCAGGAACACTGCCGCACTCGTCCTTGTCCTCATCCTCTCCATGATTGGTTGATGTGAAGGTCTTCCCCTCCAGACAGAAATAAGACACACCTCTATCCTCAATCAGAATACCTCGGCTACGTGCACATTCACAACTACAGAGAGAGAGAAAGAGAGAGACAGTCATTTATTTTTATTAATTATAGCTTTGTTATTTTCCACTTGCTTTGTAAACAAATGTTTCTGTGCCAATAAGGCCCTTTATGAAACTGAAAGAAATTCAGAAAGAACAAAAGGAGATATAAGTGATAACAGATAACAGTGGGAAAAAGTAGAAAGAAAAAGATGTGGTAGAAGAGTAGGAGGAGGGAGAAAACATAGGAACTGACGCTATTCAGATGAGAACAATGAACCTCCAGTATCCAGGGTCATACTTCAGTCATGAATGATCTCTAGGACACATTTTAGATTTACAGTCACATCAGTTGCCTCTGTTCACTCCACAGAGAAATATATAGATGGATGGTACTGGGACTATGGATCGATGGCCGTTGCCATGCAGATTGTGAGTGTATGTGTGTGTGTGTGTGTGTGTGTTGTGTGTGTGTGCCTTTGTGTGTCATTGTGATGTAGTGCAAGCCGATGGGAAGTGCTCAGAATCACTGCCATGACGACAGTACCATTAGGCAACTGCCAAATTGATCACATCAACTATCTACCTCTCAGCCCTGTCCTCTGTTTGTGTGTCTGTCGGCCTGTCTGTCTGTTGGTCTATCTGCCGGTCTGTCTTTCTGCTTGTTTGTCTGTCGGTCTGGCTGAATGATTGGCTGGCTGAATAGGTGGCTGTCTGTCTGACTGACTGATGCTGAATTTAGGTCAGAGACAGAACCTCAGCTCACATCAGTAGTGGGGGAAGGGTTGGTGTGGTTACAGGATACAGGATGTCAAGAGTATGTTGTTATGGTTACAGGATACAGGACATCTACAGTATGGTGTTATGGTTACAGGATACATGATGTCTACAGTATGGTGTTATGGTTACAGGATACAGGATGTCTACAGTATGGTGTTATGGTTATAGGATACAGGATGTCTACAGTATGGTGTTATGGTTACAGGATACAGGATGTCAAGAGTATGTTGTTATGGTTACAGGATACAGGACATCTACAGTATGGTGTTATGGTTATAGGATACATGATGTCTACAGTATGGTGTTATGGTTACAGGATAAAGGACATCTACAGTGTGGTGTTATGTTTACAGGATACAGGACATCTACAGGATGGTGTTATGGTTACAGGATACAGGACATCTACAGTATGGTGTTATGGTTACAGGACACAGGACATCTACAGTATGGTGTTATGGTTACAGGACACAGGACATCTACATTATGGTGTTATGGTTACAGGACACATGACATCAACAGTATGGTGTTATGGTTACAGGATACAGGACATCTAAAGTATGGTGTTATGGTTACAGGACATCTACAGTATGGTGTTATGGTTACAGGACACAGGACATCTACAGTATGGTGTTATGGTTACAGGATACAGGACATCTACAGTATGGTGTTATGGTTACAGGATACAGGACATCTACAGTATGGTGTTATGGTTATAGGATACAGGACATCTACAGTATGGTGTTATGGTTATAGGATACAGGACATCTACAGTATGGTGTTATGGTTACAGGACACATGACATCAACAGTATGGTGTTATGGTTACAGGACACATGACATCAACAGTATGGTGTTATGGTTACAGGACACATGACATCAACAGTATGGTGTTATGGTTACAAGACACAGGACATCAACAGTATGGTGTTATGGTTACAAGACACAGGACATCAACAGTATGGTGTTATGGTTACAGGATACAGGACACTTACACTATGGTGTTTTGGTTAAAAATAAAAATAAGCATACAAATAAAACATCACATTTGAGAGGGCTAAAAGATTATTCAAAAAATATGAAAAGCAGAAGATCAAAGATAATTTAAAAGTGGTCAATGTTGGAGCAAGACACACCAAGCTTTTTCCTTACTGTGGAAACAGTTAACAGACCGGACCCTGATGACCTGAGGGGTCTAGAGGCTTTATACTGAGAGAGTAGGTCTAACATGTAACATTGAGTGACTACAGGTTGGTTATGGGATGTCTACACTATAGTGACATGGTTACAGGATGTCTACAGTATGATGCTACGGTTACAGGTTGTCTACAGTATGGTGTCATTGTTACAGGATGTCTACAGTATGATGCTATGGTTACAGGTTGTCTACAGTATGGTGTCATTGTTACAGGATGTCTACAGTATGATGCCATGGTTACAGGTTGTCTACAGTATGGTGTCATTGTTACAGGATGTCTACAGTATGATGCTATGGTTACAGGTTGTCTACAGTATGGTGTCATTGTTACAGGATGTCTACAGTATGATGCTATGGTTACAGGATGTCTACAGTATGGTGTCATTGTTACAGGATGTCTACAGTATGATCCTATGGTTACAGGATGTCTACAGTATGGTGTCATTGTTACAGGATGTCTACAGTATGATCCTATGGTTACAGGTTGTCTACAGTATGGTGTCATTGTTACAGGATGTCTACAGTATGATGCCATGGTTACAGGTTGTCTACAGTATGGTGTCATTGTTACAGGATGTCTACAGTATGATGCTATGGTAACAGGTTGTCTACAGTATGGTTTCATTGTTACAGGATGTCTACAGTATGATGCTATGGTAACAGGATGTCTACAGTATGGTGTCATTGTTACAGGATGTCTACAGTATGATGTTATGGTAACAGGATGTCTACAGTATGGTGTCATTGTTACAGGATGTCTACAGTATGATGTTATGGTAACAGGATGTCTACAGTATGGTTTCATTGTAACTGGATGTCTACAGTATGATGTTATGGTTACAGGATGTCTACAGTATGGTGTCATTGTTACAGGATGTCTACAGTATGATGTTATGGTTACAGGATGTCTACAGAATGGTGTCATTGTTACAAGATGTCAACAGTGTGGTGTCATGTTTACAGGATGTCACATTTCAACATTTACACTTCATCCTGCAGAAAATTATTTAACCTCCAAAATGATATGGAAAAACAGCTCTTATCAAACACGATCACAGAGGTACCCTGGCCCAAGTCTAGAGGTACCCTGGCCTTAATATCATATGTACATATAATGCAATGTTTGTAATTTGGAATTTGAAATTATCTACAGGGTTGGGTTGAAGGACACTGTGTCCATAGCACATTTTAAAAAGTGTCTAACTAAACATTTTACAATAAACTGTACTTGCTGTTTTTAATTGTTTTATATCAGTTTTAAAATATTTTATTTTCCAGGTTTTTATTGATTGTTGTTCAATCAGTACAGGGCACCACTGTAAAGGAGACTTCGGTCTCAGCTAATTTTCCCTGTATAAATAAAAAAATTAAAAAGAGCTTGGTTCCGTTCTGCTTGGTTTAGTTCAGTTT